>NC_136265.1:133583571-133593571 GCF_964187855.1 Myxine glutinosa | reverse complement strand
CCGCCGGGCGACCACAAGTACGAGGCACTCAAACGTCTCCTCCTCGCCACGTTCGGGCTCACAGAGGTCGAACGTGCCGACCGCCTCCTGGACCTTCCCGCCCTCGGCGACACACGACCATCCGTCCGGATGGATTTCATGCTGTCTCTGCTTGGGGACCAGCGCCCGGATTTCTTATTCCGCGCACTTTTCCTCCGCAAGCTACCGATACAGGTGCGCCTCGCGCTGGCCGGTTCCAAAATAACGGAACCCCGCGCCCTGGCCAGAGAGGCCGACAAATTTTTTGCGGCCTGCGACACGCGGTCGGTGTACGGTGCTGCCGTAGTGGCTCCCGGTGTGGAGGCTGCAGCGCCCCCTGCTTCCCTCGTGGCCGCTGCTGCGCCTCGCCCATGACCGCCGCTGCCACCACCACCGCCGCCGACGCGGCCGCCACCGCCGCAAACCTGGTGCTACTACCATGCCAGGTTCGGCCACAAGGCTAAAACGTGCCGCCCGCCGTGTTCTTTTGACGGGTCGGGAAACGACCGGGCCGGTGCTCACTTGCGGCCCTGAGCGTCGGCCATTCCGGCAGTCTCCTGTTCAACACGGACACCTTGTCCGGGCGCCGTTTTCTTTGCAACACGGGAGCGCAGGTAATCGTCCTCCCTGCCTTCGCGTCCGACAAGCAAGCCGCGGGCCGGGGCCCTGCTTTGCTTGCCGCCAACGGTACACCCATCCGCACATTCGGGAAGTGTTGCCTCTCACTGCAGTTCGGAGGGCAGCGCTTTCAATGGTCGTTCGTCACCACCAGCGTGCCAATGGCCCTGCTCGGCGCGGACTTCCTATGTGCGCATGGGCTGTTGGTCGACGTTAAGCGCAGACGTCTCGTCCAGGCCGAAACCTTCAGCTCGCTCGCTTATTCGCTGAGCGGCTCGTTGAGCAGCTCGCTGAGCGGCTCGTTGAGCAGCTCACTGAGCGGCTTGCTGAGCGGCTCACCGAGCGGCTTGCCAAGCGGCTTGCTGAAAGGTTCCGTCCCGGCGAGGTTAGTCTGCACGCTTCCGGCAACGGACGAGTTTACCCTCCTCCTCGCCAGTTTCCCGGCCCTCACGCGGCCCACCTTCTCAGCGGTGGCCGTCAAACACGGGGTGGAGCACCATATCCCCACGGTCGGGCTGCCGGTCTACGCCCGGGCACGCCAACTCGACCCCACGAAGCTCGCCGTGGCGAAAGCGGAGTTCGCCACGCTGGAACGGCTGGGTATCGTACGGCGCTCCAAAAGCGCTTGGGCCTCTCCTCTGCACATTGTGCCGAAGCCCGGCGGAGGATGGCGGCTGTGCGGTGACTACCGCCGGCTCAATGATGCCACCACCCCCGACCGCTACCCCCGTCCCGCATATCCACGACTTTTCCGCCCGGTTGGCAAACACGACCGTGTTCTCCAAGGTGGACCTCATCCGGGGCTACCACCAGGTCCCCGTACAACCGGACGATGTCCCAAAGACGGCCGTCATCACCCCTTTCGGCCTCTTTGGGTTCCTGCGAATGCCTTTTGGGTTGAAGAATGCGGCCCAGGCGTTCCAACGGCTCATGGACAGCGTATTGCGTGACTTACCTTTCATCTGTCTACCTGGATGACATCCTAGTCGCGAGCACGTCCCGGGGGGAGCACCTGACCCACCTCCGCACGCTTTTCGAATGCCTGGGCCAGCATGGCCTGATCATCAACCCCGCAAAGTGCCGTTTCGGCGTCGCCGCCATCGACTTCTTGGGGCACCGCATCACCAGGCACGGGGCCATCCCTTTACCGGCCAAGGTGGAGGCAGTCAGGGATTTCCCGCGCCCCCGCACGATCAAGGGGCTCCAGGAGTTCCTGGGCATGGTAGATTTTTACCACCGCTTCGTGCCCCACGTCACCCAGCTCCTCCGCCCCCTGCACGAGGCCCTCCGGGGCAAGCCGGGCAAAGGTGACATCGCCTGGTCATAGTCAGGTTCACTATGTCAATAAATTATATTTCGTTCAAAATCATGGTAGATTAGCAAACTTATACATTTTTGGAAAGGTTATAGCATAAGGAAACTAAAAATCAATGTTTACATTTGGAGAGATACCTGTATGGCGGCCATTTTGGATTTTCAAAATGGCCACTGTAAAATACATATTTTGTTCTATTTCTGCCTCTAATTACCCTAAAAACTTTTTAAAATATACTAAACCTATATTTTCAGGGACAAGGAATCCAATGAAAGTATCAAATTAGTGCTATGGGGAATGGTAAGACACGAATCAAAGGTTTTGAATTGCAAAATACTGTCTTTATATTCGCGATAAGTTGCATAATCAAATACATGTTATCATTTTGTACAGGCAGTTAATAACATCAAAATGTGTCACAATAATTCATATCACCAAACATACACAGGCAGTCAGCAAAATCATATATACACATGCAGTCAGTATAACTTCACATCTACACAGGCAGTCGATGACAAAATATACACAGGCAGTCAATGGCATCAAACATACACGATTACAGAATATGCCATTTAGAGTTCGTCATCACTGTCCTGTGTGTCGTATCCGACAATATAGTCCGCATCGTTTTCACAGTCCGTTCCACACAAACAAAGGTCGGTCAAATTGATTGGCAAATCGAATTGGTCGAATGGTCGATCGAATCGAATTCGATGAATCGAATCGAATCGAATCGATCGAATTGGTCGAATGGTCGAATGGTCGAATGGTCGATCGAAGCGATTGGTCGAATGGTCGATTGGTAGAATGGAATTGGTCGATTGGTCGAATTGGTCGAATCGAATTGGTCGGAATTGGCAAATGTAAACATTGATTTTCAGATTTTCCATGTAATAACGTTTCCAAAAATGTATAGGTTTGCTAATCTACCATGATTTTGAACGAAAAAACATCGTGAACCTGACTATCAGAGCCGATGGCCGCTGCGTTTGCGGGCGCAAAGCTGGCCCTGGCCAACGCCACCATGCTGGCGCAACCGGCGCCCGATGCACCAATCGCCCTCACCACCGACGTGTCGGACTACGCGGTGGGCGCGGTGCACAAGCAGTGGGTGCGTGGTGCTTGGCAGTCGCTGGCGTTTTTTAGCCGGCAGCTTCGCCCGCACGAACGCCGCTACAGCCCTTCGACCGCAAGCTGCTCAGGCTCCACCTGGCGGTCTGACACTTCCGCCATCTGCTCGAGGGCCGCCCGTTCACGGCTTTCGTCGACCACAAGCCCCTTGTGTTCGCGATGGCCAAGGTCGCCGAGCCATGGTCGGCACGGCAGGAGTGTCACCTCTCTGCCATGTCCGAGTGCACGATGGACATCCGTCACGTCGCGGGTAAAAACAACCCCGGTGGCGGATTGCCTTTCCCGGTCCGTCGCGCACGCGGTCCACCTCGGGATCGACTATGCCCGGATGGCGGAGGACCAGACCGCCGAACCCGGCGTCCAGGCCTTGCGGACCGCCGTCATGGGCCTCCGCGTCACCGAGGTGCCGTTCGACGTCGCGGGCGCAGCCCTCCTGTGCGACGTCTCCCTCGGCCGGCCTCGCCGCATCGTGCCCGCTGGCTGGCAGCGCCCGGTTTTCGAAGCCATCCTTGGCCTGTCCCACCCGGGCATGAAGGCCTCCCAGAAGCTCGTCGCAGCGAAGTTTGTCTTGCATGGCCTCAGGAAGGACGTCCGCGACTGGGTCAGGACGTGCCTCGCGTGCCAGCGCGCAAAGGTCCACTGCCACACCCAGGCCCCGTTGGCCCCGTTTACGGTGCCCGAGCGTCGGTTCGACCACATCCACGTCGACTTGGTGGGACCTCTGCCCACCTCGCGGGGGTTCACCCACCTCCTCACCATGGTGGACCGCACCACACGGTGGCCGGAGGCCGTGCCATTGACGGCGACGTCTGCGGCTGATGTGGCGCAAGCCTTCATCGCCACTTGGGTTGCCCGGTTCGGTGCCCCCTCGGACATCTCGTCCGATCGCGGCCCCCAGTTCACCTCGGAGCTCTGGGGCGCGGTGGCGCAAGGGCTCGGCGTCAAACTGCACTGCACCACGGCCTATCACCCCCAGGCCAATGGCCTGTGCGAGCGCTTTCATCGCTCGATGAAGGCCGCGCTCCGGGCCAGCCTCCGCGACGGCAGCTGGGCCGACAGGCTCCCCTGGGTCCTGCTGGGCCTCAGGACGGCGCCGAAGGACGACCTGCGCGCGTCCTCGGCGGAGTTGGTCTTCGGGCAACCACTGCGGGTACCGGGCGAATTTATCCCCGACTCCACGGCTCCTTGCTCCGCGGCGCAACAGCGCTACACCCTGCAGGAGACCGCCCGGAGGTTCGCCCTGGTGCCGACGGCACACCACGGTTGCCCGTCCTCCCACGTCATCCTGGAGCTTCGCACGGCGGAGTACGTCTTCGTCCGGCACGACGCCTCACCCGGCACCGCTACGGCCCCCGTACGATGGGCCCTTCCACGTGCTGGAGACCGGGGACAAATATTTCACCGTCGACATCGGCGGTGCCCCGGATCGTATATCCGTGGACCGCCTCAAGCCGGCCCACCTCGATCTGGACCACCCCCCGCAAGCAGCTCTGCCTCCGTGTCGAGGCCGCCCCCCAGCGGTCAGACCCCCGGCACCCCCCAGCCCCACCGTCCCGCTACCCCCCAGCCCTGCACGCATCGCCAGGGGGCGTTTCGGCCGGGTCATCCGGCTTCCCCGCAAGCTCACCGTTCAGGTGCGCGGGAATTCTGGGGGGGCGCGTGTAGCGGGCACAAGGGACAATAATTCCATGCATCAGTGGGTGGCGCGAACATCCAGGCGGGGAACTGAAATGCATGCCCCGCCTTTCGACCGATCGGCCACGCCCGGGGGCAATGCGTGGCCTTGGGACATATATGCGGGCTCTAAGCTCGAGCCCGCCCAGTGCTGAAGTGCGACCTCTTAATAAAGACTCTTCTTGTATCCACGCGTTGTGGCCTACCTCTCTGGCAATCGAGTCGTGTGTGCACAGCACCACTATATATATATATATATATATATATATATATATATATATATATATATATATATATATATATATATATATATATATATATATATATATATTGTTGCGGAGATGAGGACTGTATATTTTTTGATTGTGAGCTGTACTATTATTATTATTGTTTATTCTGCGCCCCCCTACCTCCGGAGCTGTGTAAAGGTGAAAGGGCATCCCATAATTAGTCCACAAGCATACACATCAGCCAAATAATAGAATACCCCTGTTGATAGTTATCTCTTATTCTGTGTTTTAGGGTAAGGCTGTGTCTCCCATTAATTGAAGTACTCCATTGCACCAGTGAAAGAGAATAGATCCCCTTTCCTTCCCATCCCCAAAATCTCCCTTTCCTTCCCATCCCCAAAATCTCCCTTTCCTTCCCATCCCCAAAATCTCCATTTCCTTTTACATCCCCTTCCGTCATTGCCGGGCCTCGATTGCCGAATTACCTCCCCTCCAATAACCGCCATTGAACATGTGCTCGAATCGGAGAAGAAAGGCGTGCCCGCCCGTCGTCATCAAGGGCGGAGCCAGAGGGTCGCGCGACCAACCAGGGCCGAGGTGAGCACCCCGATGGGCGTGTCCAAAAGGCCGGCGGCTTAATCGCCGGAGGCGCTATAAAAGGCGCGGACGCAAGTGAGTCGTGAGTTGGTCGCCAAGAGAGTCGTGAGGAGTCAGTCAGTGGAGTCGGTGGTCAGTTGGTTGCGTTGGTTGTGGTGAGGAGTCGGTGGTGGTGGTCAGTTGGTTGCGTTGGTTGCGGTGAGGAGTCGGTGGTAAAGAGTGAGTGGACCAAGAACGAGTGGAGGGTTTGGACCAGACGCGTCCGACGAGGCCTGGCAAAGCACGCGACGTCCACAGCAGCCAAAACAGCAGCGTGGGGCCTGAACGGCGGCTGCTAAACGCGCCGGTTGTGCTGCAGGACCCCCTTGGACCTCCCTCTCCCTCCAGCCATCCACCTCCTGCCTTTCCACCCTTCTTGTGTACGTGAGTTTGTTCTGTTTGTCTTGTCCCTGGGTATTAATTAAGCTGTATAAGTTAATAATTGCACTGTGTCTCTGATCCTTCTGTATATTATTTTATTATCTTTCCTTCTCCTTGGTTACTTTGAGCATGTAAATAGTAGGAATAAATTTAGTGGTATTTCCAACCTTTTTGTCTTCTTCTTCTTCTTCTTCACATCCGTGTCGCCTTTGTCTTTTCCCTATTGACTAGCTGCGGTGCGATCCGGCCAACGTTTGGGCGGGATCGGGTTCTAATCGGGGAGTAACTGTTCGGACGCGGTAATACACCACCGCTCGGTAAAATAACATCTAAAACCGCGTCTGTAACAATATATATATATATATATATATATATATATATATATATATATATATATATATATATATATATATATATATATATATATACAGGGGGCTGCAAAAGTAGGTATACAGTAAGGAAACAGGTGGATTGGACGTCGGGGAGCCGTTGACTGGCCACCACGTTCGCCGGATCTCACCCCTATGGACTTACTTCTTTTTCTGGGGATGTGTAAAAGACAGGGTTTTCGCACGCAAGCCACGTTCTGTTGATGCCATGATTCAGTTCATACGGGAGGCTTGCCAGGAAATTGATGCTGATAAAGACCTTTGTGCCAGAGTGTGCATGGGTGTCCACACTCGACTAGTGGAGTGTGTGAATGCCGGGGGCAAACAGTTTGAACATTTGAGGGATTAATATGTTTATTATTGATATGTTTATTATTGATATATTATTGATATGCTTGTATAATCAATAAAATACGTTTTGTGTGCACGTTTTGTTTTTCATTACTGTATACCTACTTTTGCAGCCCCCTGTATATATATATATATATGTGGGTTTATCGGGCACTCAGAGGGGAGGAATTTGGAGCCCTGTGATGCCCTGCCCCAGGTATCCCATCAGGTGACCGAGTATAGAAACCTGCCAGGAGTAGGGTTGGTTCGGTTGGCCCCGGGAAGGAGGACCACTGGCGACCATGGAAGGTCACGGGAGGCCAATGGGTGAACAATGTGTTTAACGGCCTTGGAGATATCGTCCCACACCTGGTCCCCAAAATGATCTGTTTTGAGCCTGCGTCCAACCTTCGCAACAGAAAAGGGAAGTCTCGCCTTCAATTGTTGAGTTGCATGAATGTGATTTGTGGCGCCTCGTAGGTTAGGAATTGTTTTATTTTCAATCATTGTACACACAAGTTTGAATATTCTCATTTAATTATTTGTGTCCATTTGACTCTCGCATTGTTCTTTCCGGTTTTTGTTTGTAGCATCTTGTTACGCTTTTCCCTGTTTATTTTTCAAATAAATCCTTTAAAAGGTAAGAACACTTGTCTTGTTCCGACCATCTGTTTCCGTGTCCGTGTGTCGCCATTATTTCGGCCCAATTGAGGCTCAGAGGAGAACAGTAAAGTTATAATTAATTAAATAAACACAGTACAATCTATATATATAAAACACAGTGTGTGTGTGTGTGTGTGTGTGTGTGTGTGTGTGTGTGTGTGTAATGTTACCGGTAGACTCCTAAACGGAGAGGCTCACGTACTTGATATTTGGCACAAACATGGCCATTGAGCCTGGGAAGAACATGGTCGACCTAAAAATTTATTTCATAATATTTTTAAACCATATTTTTACCTCAGCGCATTTCAGCGAGGAATATTATGACCGGAATGACAGAGCAGCGCGCTGATTCGCTCAGAGCGATCACGTGATGTTCCTTGCCGCCATTAACTCATTTACGCGTTCGCACGTATTTCAGAGCGAAAAGCGATTCCGTTTTTTCACATTTCAGCGAGGAATATTGCCATTCACACCACATAGGTTTTTTTCCCTTTCATCTTTAGATCCATATTTTTTGCCATTACGTGGCGCATTATGGCTCTCTCGAGCTCGAGTTAGCCAATCACCTGGGAGCATGAGGCCACGTTGGCCACGCCCACGACACGACGCAGAGTTTCAATCGGTCGCTCAGAGCGATCACGTGATGTTCCTTGCCGCGCGATTGCGTTTTTTCACATTTCAGCGACGAACATTGCCATTCACATCACATAGGTTTTCTTTTCTTTCATCTTTAGATCCATATTTTTTTATACACGGAATCTGAATCGGTGGCAGGGCAACGCGCTGATTCGACGATTCGCGCGCCCTCCCCCCTCTCCCCTCCCGCCTCCCCCTCCCCCTCCCCCCTCTCCTCCCCTCCCGCCTCCCCCTCCCCCTCCCCCTCCCCCCTCTCCTCCCCTCCCCTCCCCCTCCCCCTCCCCCTCCCCCCTCTTCTCAATGCCGGGTACTTCCCCCCCCCTCTTCTCCCCTCCCCCCCTCTCCTCCCCTCCCCTCCCCCCCCGTTCCCCTCCCCTCCTCTTCCCCGCCCGGCAATGCCGGGTACTTCCCCCCCCTCCTCTTCTCCCCTCCCCCGTCTCCTCCCCTCCCCCCCGTTCCCCTCCCCTCCTCTTCCTCCTCCCCTCCCCCTCCTCCTCCCCTCCCCCACCCCCTCCCCCCTCCCCCTCCCCCTCCACCTCCCCCCTCCCCTCCTCCCCTTCCCCCTCCCACTCCCCCCTCCCCCCTCCCCCTCCTCCCTCCACCCTCCTCCTCCCCCCCTCTTCTCCCCTCCTCCCCCGTTCCCCTCCCCTCCCCTCCTCCCCCGTTCCCCTCCCCTCCCTTCCCCCTCCCTCCTGCCTCCCCCTCCCCCTCTCCTCCCCTCCCCCCTTCTCCTCCCCTCCCCCTCCCCCTCTTCTCCCCTCCCCCTCTTCTCCCCTCCCCCACTCTTCTCCCCTCCCCCTCCCCCTCCCCCTCTCCTCCCCTTCCCCCTCCCTCCCCTTCCCCCTCCCCCTCCCCCCTCTCCTCCCCTCCCCCCTTCTCCTCCCCTCCCCCCTCCTCCTCCCCTCCCCTCTTCTCCTCCCCTCCCCCCTCCTCCTCCCCCCTCTTCTCTCCTCCCCCCCCTCTTCTCCCCTCCCCCCTCTTCTCCCCTCCCCCCCATCTTCTCCCCTCCCCCCCTCCTCCCCTCCCCCCCGTTCCCCTCCCCTCCCCTTCCCCCTCCTCTCCCCTCCCCCGCCCGGCAATGCCGGGTACTTCTGCTTGTAACTAATAAAAGATGTGTTAGTTCGGTCCATGTCCTGAGTGTAACTCGGCGCTGAGTTTCCTGTTTTAATGGGAGCTTCAGACGTGACAATATATCGATAGATTATATTGAAGGGATATATACTCATCTGCAATGATGGTTTCTACTTCCATTTTGCTCTCAACAATGATATTAATATTACTTGTTGAGATAAGAATAGTGTTTGCAAACCCCATAATTTAACCATTTCTCCTGCGACAGCCCAGCATTCCTCACTTTGATCGCAATGCAACCTTATAATTGTACTGACAATTTAGCCATTGCCGAGATATGCAATAGCCTTGGGTTTAGATTTGAACCCGAGGAGGTACCGTCATCGGTACTTTCAGGTTTCTTCTCCCCAATCTGCATCAAAAAAATTCCTGATTATTTCTCCAGGAGCTTGGACTTAAGGATGGAATATCTATTCGCCGACTGAGGAATGGTTCCTGCTGTGGCCGCCGCAATTTCTCTCTCTCTCTCTCTCCCCCCCAGCCCCCCGCTCTCTCTCTCTCCCCCGCTCTCTCTCTCCCCCGCTCTCTCTCTCTCCCCCGCTCTCTCTCTCTCCCCCGCTCTCTCTCTCTCTCTCTCCCCCCGCTCTCTCTCTCCCCCGCTCTCTCTCTCCCGCTCTCTCTCTCTCTCTCCCCCGCTCTCTCTCTCTCTCCCCCGCTCTCTCTCTCTCCCCCACTCTCTCTCTCTCTCTCTCCCCCTCTCTCTCTCTCCCCCGCTCTCTCTCTCCCCGCTCTCTCTCTCCCCGCTCTCTCTCTCCCCGCTCTCTCTCCCCCGCTCTCTCTCTCTCTCTCCCCCGCTCTCTCTCTCTCTCCCCCCCGCTCTCTCTCTCCCCCCCCCCCCGCTCTCTCTC
>NC_136265.1:133526312-133583371 GCF_964187855.1 Myxine glutinosa | reverse complement strand
ACAAACGTACAAACGTACAAACGTACAGACAGAGATTACTGGAATTATAGATAGATAAGAATTCCCAGCCTTCTTTCTAACTCCCTTCTTCTTCCCCCCTAATCCTTCCCCCTCTCGTCCTAACACCCCTCCCTTTTCTCCACCTCCCATCATATTTTACATGGCCAGTTGTTGTGGTCCTGATAAAACCTTATTGGCCACAGACACAGAATATCATGCTTGGTTTAAATATATATATTATATATATATATATATATATATATATATATATATATATCTATAATATATATATATATATTGTTGCGGATATGAGGACTGTATATTTTTTTTATTGTGTGCTTTATTATTGTGATTATTGTTTATTCTGTGCCTCCTGCCTCCGGAGCTGTGTAAAGACCAAAAGGGCGTCCCATAGTCCACAAGCATACACGTCAGCCAAGTAATAGAATATACCTGTTGATAGTTATCTCTTATTCTGTGTTTTAGGGTAAGGCTGTGTCTCCCATTAATTGAAGTACTCCATTGCACCAGTGAAAGAGATAGATTCCCTTCCATTCCCATCACCAATTACCTCCGATCCAATTGCCGCCATTGGCCACGAGGCAGGGTTGGGGAAGAAAGGCGTGTCTCCACCTCGTCATAGAGGGGGAGGAGTGAACCAGCCCCGCTCGACCAACCATGAGCCAGGGGTTTGGCTGCAGAGGGCGGAGGAAGAGCGGTCGGGGAGGTTCGCAAAGGTTGAGGGGTGGGGGCCTATATAACCCAAGGCAGGGGTGTGGCCAAAGGAGATGAGTTTTTACCGGCAGACACAAGGGAGCCCAAGCCGTGGAGAGGAGTCAGAGAGATTCGCTTTTACAAGAGACTGGAAGAGTTGAGCTTTTACCAGAGACAGACGGTTGAGCTTTTACAGAGAAGAGAGAACCCGTCACACAAGGCTCCACCAAGCTCCGTGTTGGCTCCACCGAGCGTTCCCCTCCACCAAGCTCCGTGTTGGCTCCACCAAGCTCCGTGTTGGCTCCACCAAGCGTTCACCTCCAGCCATCCACCTTCTGCCATTCCTGGCATTCCCCGCTGTGAGTCAGTGTTCTGTTTGTTCTGTCCTGGGTTAATTAAGACTGTTAGATAAGCTAGTATTTTCCCTGTGTCACCTGCGTCTTATGTGTTGTAAATAAACTTAATTGCTCCTTTTTGCTTGTGTGTGTAAATAATAAACCCCATTACTCGTCTGTACGTCTTCTCGTTTTATTCCTTTTTCCTCTTTGCATTCGTCGCCTTTGTCTTTTCCCTCATTGAGCAGCTACGGTGCGATACGGCCAAAGTTCTGGGTGAATCGGGTGAGTTTTGTTAGGTCGCGGTCTTACACCACCGCTCGGTCTATAACATCTGTCCGCGACCTGTAACAATTGGTGTCTGGGAGTGGGATTCGAGGCCCGACCAAATTTTTTTTTAAAAACGAATAGAGGAAAAAAAAATTTGGTCAAAATTTGGAGCGGCCGAAATTTGTTTTGTTTTATAAAACCCGAATTTTGAAATCGCGCCATGGCTGTTCAAGGCGACGGGATGCCGGGTGGAGAGATAGACGGGGTTAGAATCGACCCAGGACTTAGGAAAAAAAATGGTGGAGGAGAGTAAAGAAGGTGTGGTTGAAGGTGTATCAGGTGCACAAAATGGCGGCCTCGCGCACGTGGTTGAGGGGGCAGCTGCGGCCGCACCCTTTGTACTACCAACGGTGGTCCAAATGCAAGCCTTCATGGCGCAATTCGCCGAGATGCTGAGAATAAACGGGGAGAAATTGAGTAAGGAAATGGAGGCTCACAGTGAGCGGTTGAGTAACCAAATTGAAGCAACAACGAACGGAATGAGGGCCGATAGAGAGGCAAGGGAGCAGAGGGACAGAGACCGCAAGTTGGGCGAAAGGGTCCCAGGGGTGCACGAGGAGGTAACGCGAGTCGAAAAGCGCTGGTTGAGCGAAGCGGAGAAAAGCACGGGTACAATGACGGGGGTAGAAATCGCGACACGGGGTTTGGGAAAGCCGGCGACCGCTGAGGTAGAGGAGGGTGTTTTATTAAAGCCAACGGTCGCCGAGGTTAATAAAGAAAAAGCAGTAGGGGGAATTAAAATTGAAGAGATGACGGAGGTAGCCCGAGAATTGCAGGGAGAAATGGATTATGTACAAAGTCCCTGCTCACATCACGATGCTGTGCTTAACCCGAATGGAAGTTTGCAGGTTCGCGTGGAGAAAAGGATCCCCCAGGTGAGTCGTGCTGTTGTGTATTGTGCGGGGAGATTTTGTAAATGGATGTTTAGCGACAAAAGAATTGTCGCGCGATTGGGATCGATATGGCACCCGGGCGTTGGTGAAGGGTCCCGTGTGAGTGGAAATGGCACGCGTGGGAGAAAAAAGTGTGCGTCGGCGAGTGGGTGTGCTATAAAGTGTGGGAGTGAAACCGAGTGCGAGCGAGAATGCACGTCGGGGTGTACGAAGTGTGACACGGAGAGTAAGGTGGTGGTGGAACGTGTGCGAGGAAGCACACCTGAGTTGGTCATGGCGCGGGTGTGGGAGAGCCCGTGTGAGCGCGTTAGTGGGTGGATGCAAGAGTGCACGCCCATGGTGAGTGTTACGGAGGACGTAACGGAGGAGAGGTGTGGACCAAAGTGTGCGCGAGAGGAGTGGTGTGTAACAGGGAGAGCGTTGGTGGAATGTACGGACGGCGTTGGAACGCCAGGTTTTGTGAGGGTGAAAGGGGTAGCGTATGCTTGTAAGCATGCAAGTAAAGCACCGATGGTAACCGGTTTAGTGGTTAGAGCGACGGATAGCCGATGCGAGCACTCGGTGCGAGGGGTGCTTGGTTGGGTGCGAGGCCCGGCGCGGATCGATGCTGCGTCGCTTCTCTTCGAAGCGTCGTTGCCGATTCGGGCTTGGCCCCGCCCCGCACGGTCGAGTCCGGGCTTTGCCGGGCGAGGCGACCGGTCCGGTTCAAGGGCGAGTGGGAGGAGGCGGAACGGTGCCCCCTCGTGGGGACGGGGTTCCGACCGGGGGAGATTGAGCCATCGGGCCCGGGACCGCAAGGTGCCGCGCCGAGATGGTGCGTGGAGCCTCGGTCCAACCAAACCACCTCCCTTGAACCGAAAGCCGGACGGATTCAACCTGCAGGCAACCAAACCACCCGAATTCATTGCTCGGCTTTACGAAGCCGAGTTTAATGATGTCATGACGCACCGAGGCTAGTGTGGAAGTGTAACTCAGTGTAACTTATTAATTGGCACTGGTAACTTATTAATTAACCTGGTAACAAAGCAGATACATTTTACATGCAAACTCTGTTAAAGACGAGTTTGTAAATGAGTGTCAGAATGTGCATGAACATGGTAATCTCTTGAAACACCTGGTCAAGGCCCCAGGCTAGAGCACCCCCCCTACTGTGTAAATGGAAATCACAGCAGGAGGGGAGCGAGCTGATGCCAGGACTCGGTGCAATGCATGACCTCGGGGCATCAGCGGAGAGAGGATTAAGTCCAGTTTGGCGATATAACCGAGAGCAAACGTTGGGTAACAACTTGCTACGAGAAGCGCTGACCGAACGGGAGTGGCGGAGGAAACATCGGCTGAACGAGAAGGACCAGCGAAAAGAGTTAACCTGATCCATTATATTATGCGGTATCATTTTGGTAATTGGAATGAAGTAAATACAGTTAATAAACCAGACCTTTTGTAAACCTGTGTCCGGTCATTGGAGTCCTGAGTCCCCCGATACAAATTCCCCTACAATCTGGAGGCACCGCTGACATCAATTGTACACACAAACAAGTCTTCTTTAAAAGGTGAGTGTGTCTTGTTTTGTCCAATATGATTTACGAACTTGGAAGTTATGGGTACATACATGGGGGAGCAGGTGGTCTGGGGCTTCTTTGCGCACCGATGCCGCGATATAGGTGGCGTGAGCCATCACGAATGGGATTTCGATAAACGACTGTAGCAATTTATTCGTTTTTTTTCTAAATGATTTCTGTAAATACGTATTTTTGCGCTGGTCATTAAGGGTCTTACTGTGACCTGGAAGCAAACGGAGCAAGTGTGCACCTTGCGACCATTTGCTTCCAGGACGTGTAAGGCCGGTACACTCGTTTACCCACCCGTACACGTATAAAGTACTTCTTTTTTTTTGCACTTGTTCAAAGCGCTCGGCGCTCGGCGAGCGACAGGGAACCGGGAAAGGGAATTATATTTATATATATATATTTTTACCTCATTCCAATTTATGGTATTGCAACAAAAAGGCTTATACCTTTGGAACGACTGGTCGGATTTAGACAAATTAAAACTCGTTCGATCAACAAATAAATTCATGACAGACAATCCCACCTCATGCCGGTCCAGAATTACTGTGAAAGATGGCGATTGGGAAAAAAAAAAAAAAAAAAAAAAAAATTGCATACCAACACTCCCTCACTGTCCCTCATTGTCCCTCATGTCCATTCCGGCACCCTGTCTCTTCCTCCCGTTTTTTTTTTTTTCCCCTCCCTTTACTTCCCATTGGCGGACGTTTTGCGAGAAGCAAAGCGTTTTGCAGGACGCTTCCAGGACACGGAACCAGTGCTGTTGTTTTTTTGACGAAATTTGCCAGACAGATAGCATGGGTGACACGGATTAAATGATTTTATGATTATGAATTAATGATTAAATGATTTTATATTTAAATATAAAAATTGATCTGCTTGGTGTTAGTTTAAGGGCTGTTCCAAATTTATCCTGATTATGAGACAAAAACAGCAGAATGGGAATCGGCAGACAATGGAACAGCTAGCGACGAGTGTTTGTGGGTGACAACCACCCTCTGGTCGAGGCTCATAGAAGGGGTGATGCTTACTGATTCGGCACGCTTAAAATAGGTGTTAATGGTGGGATGTCAGAGGTTTTGGTGTGGGTTAATGTTCACACTATTTTGGAAAAATAATGAAGGAAGGGATTTTAATGGAAGTCAGGTTTGAAATCAGGAAGGGAAGGAATGGGAAATTTGTTAAGGTTTGAAATTAATCGGACGGGTGGGTCCCAGGGTGTGGTCGCCGTGCTCGCGGGCCGTTCGCTTTGGCTCGGCGAATGGACCGGGCCATTTCATGTGGATAGAGGGGGGGGGGTTCTGTGGTCATTCGCTTTGGCTTTGCGAATGGACCAAACCATTGCATGTAGATAGAAGGGGGGTTCTGTGGTCGTTACTGCCACGTGGTTTCAAAGTTTTGTTGTTGCTTGCACGCATGTGTGTTTTTTTTTTGCAAGCACGTACGGGCAAGCACGTACGTGCGGGCACGCCCTAGTATATATAAATAGAGGTAATTATGAGAGATAATTACAGGAAATGTGTACTGTTCTTGTTGTGAGTATGAGAGATAATTACAGGAAATGTGTACTGTTCTTGTTGTGAGTATGAGAGATAATTACAGGAAATGTGTACTGTTCTTGTTGTGATTATGAGAGATAATTACAGGAAATGTGTATTGTTCTTGTTGTGATTATGAGAGATAATTACAGGAAATGTGTACTGTTCTTGTTGTGATTATGAGAGATAATTACAGGAAATGTGTACTGTTCTTGTTGTGATTATGAGAGATAATTACAGGAAATGTGTACTGTTCTTGTTTGGTGAGTATGAGAGATAATTACAGGAAATGTGTACTGTTCTTGTTGTGATTATGAGAGATAATTACAGGAAATGTGTACTGTTCTTGTTGTGAGTATGAGAGATAATTACAGGAAATGTGTACTGTTCTTGTTGTGATTATGAGAGATAATTACAGGAAATGTGTACTGTTCGTGTTTGGTGAGTATGAGAGATAATTACAGGAAATGTGTACTGTTCTTGTTGTGAGTATGAGAGATAATTACAGGAAATGTGTACTGTTCTTGTTGTGATTATGAGAGATAATTACAGGAAATGTGTACTGTTCTTGTTGTGAGTATGAGAGATAATTACAGGAAATGTGTACTGTTCTTGTTGTGATTATGAGAGATAATTACAGGAAATGTGTACTGTTCTTGTTGTGATTATGAGAGATAATTACAGGAAATGTGTACTGTTCTTGTTGTGATTATGAGAGATAAGTACAGGAAATGTGTACTGTTCTTGTTGAGATTATGAGAGATAAGTACAGGAAATGTGTACTGTTCTTGTTGTGATTATGAGAGATAATTACAGGAAATGTGTACTGTTCTTGTTGTGATTATGAGAGATAATTACAGGAAATGTGTACTGTTCTTGTTGAGATTATGAGAGATAATTACAGGAAATGTGTACTGTTCTTGTTGTGATTATGAGAGATAATTACAGGAAATGTGTACTGTTCTTGTTGTGATTATGAGAGATAATTACAGGAAATGTGTACTGTTCTTGTTGTGAGTATGAGAGATAATTACAGGAAATGTGTACTGTTCTTGTTGTGATTATGAGAGATAATTACAGGAAATGTGTACTGTTCTTGTTGTGAGTATGAGAGATAATTACAGGAAATGTGTACTGTTCTTGTTGTGATTATGAGAGATAATTACAGGAAATGTGTACTGTTCTTGTTGTGATTATGAGAGATAATTACAGGAAATGTGTACTGTTCTTGTTGTGATTATGAGAGATAAGTACAGGAAATGTGTACTGTTCTTGTTGTGAGTATGAGAGATAATTACAGGAAATGTGTACTGTTCTTGTTGTGATTATGAGAGATAATTACAGGAAATGTGTACTGTTCTTGTTGTGAGTATGAGAGATAATTACAGGAAATGTGTACTGTTCTTGTTGTGATTATGAGAGATAATTACAGGAAATGTGTACTGTTCTTGTTGTGAGTATGAGAGATAATTACAGGAAATGTGTACTGTTCTTGTTGTGATTATGAGAGATAATTACAGGAAATGTGTACTGTTCTTGTTGTGATTATGAGAGATAATTACAGGAAATGTGTACTGTTCTTGTTGTGATTATGAGAGATAAGTACAGGAAATGTGTACTGTTCTTGTTGAGATTATGAGAGATAATTACAGGAAATGTGTGCTGTTCTTGTTGTGATTATGAGAGATAATTACAGGAAATGTGTACTGTTCTTGTTGTGATTATGAGAGATAATTACAGGAAATGTGTACTGTTCTTGTTGAGATTATGAGAGATAAGTACAGGAAATGTGTACTGTTCTTGTTGTGATTATGAGAGATAATTACAGGAAATGTGTACTGTTCTTGTTGAGATTATGAGAGATAATTACAGGAAATGTGTACTGTTCTTGTTGTGATTATGAGAGATAATTACAGGAAATGTGTACTGTTCTTGTTGTGATTATGAGAGATAATTACAGGAAATGTGTACTGTTCTTGTTGTGATTATGAGAGATAATTACAGGAAATGTGTACTGTTCTTGTTGTGATTATGAGAGATAATTACAGGAAATGTGTACTGTTCTTGTTGTGATTATGAGAGATAATTACAGGAAATGTGTACTGTTCTTGTTGTGATTATGAGAGATAATTACAGGAAATGTGTACTGTTCTTGTTTGGTGAGTATGAGAGATAATTACAGGAAATGTGTACTGTTCTTGTTGTGATTATGAGAGATAATTACAGGAAATGTGTACTGTTCTTGTTGTGATTATGAGAGATAATTACAGGAAATGTGTACTGTTCTTGTTGTGAGTATGAGAGATAATTACAGGAAATGTGTACTGTTCTTGTTGTGATTATGAGAGATAATTACAGGAAATGTGTACTGTTCTTGTTTGGTGAGTATGAGAGATAATTACAGGAAATGTGTACTGTTCTTGTTGTGATTATGAGAGATAATTACAGGAAATGTGTACTGTTCTTGTTGTGATTATGAGAGATAATTACAGGAAATGTGTACTGTTCTTGTTGTGATTATGAGAGATAATTACAGGAAATGTGTACTGTTCTTGTTGTGATTATGAGAGATAATTACAGGAAATGTGTACTGTTCTTGTTGTGAGTATGAGAGATAATTACAGGAAATGTGTACTGTTCTTGTTGTGATTATGAGAGATAATTACAGGAAATGTGTACTGTTCTTGTTGTGATTATGAGAGATAATTACAGGAAATGTGTACTGTTCTTGTTTGGTGAGTATGAGAGATAATTACAGGAAATGTGTACTGTTCTTGTTGTGATTATGAGAGATAATTACAGGAAATGTGTACTGTTCTTGTTGTGAGTATGAGAGATAATTACAGGAAATGTGTACTGTTCTTGTTGTGATTATGAGAGATAATTACAGGAAATGTGTACTGTTCTTGTTGTGAGTATGAGAGATAATTACAGGAAATGTGTACTGCTCTTGTTGTGATTATGAGAGATAATTACAGGAAATGTGTACTGTTCTTGTTGTGATTATGAGAGATAATTACAGGAAATGTGTACTGTTCTTGTTGTGATTATGAGAGATAAGTACAGGAAATGTGTACTGTTCTTGTTGTGAGTATGAGAGATAATTACAGGAAATGTGTACTGTTCTTGTTGTGATTATGAGAGATAATTACAGGAAATGTGTACTGTTCTTGTTGTGAGTATGAGAGATAATTACAGGAAATGTGTACTGTTCTTGTTGTGATTATGAGAGATAATTACAGGAAATGTGTACTGTTCTTGTTGTGAGTATGAGAGATAATTACAGGAAATGTGTACTGTTCTTGTTGTGATTATGAGAGATAATTACAGGAAATGTGTACTGTTCTTGTTGTGATTATGAGAGATAATTACAGGAAATGTGTACTGTTCTTGTTGTGATTATGAGAGATAAGTACAGGAAATGTGTACTGTTCTTGTTGAGATTATGAGAGATAATTACAGGAAATGTGTGCTGTTCTTGTTGTGATTATGAGAGATAATTACAGGAAATGTGTACTGTTCTTGTTGTGATTATGAGAGATAATTACAGGAAATGTGTACTGTTCTTGTTGTGAGTATGAGAGATAATTACAGGAAATGTGTACTGTTCTTGTTGTGATTATGAGAGATAATTACAGGAAATGTGTACTGTTCTTGTTGTGATTATGAGAGATAATTACAGGAAATGTGTACTGTTCTTGTTGTGATTATGAGAGATAAGTACAGGAAATGTGTACTGTTCTTGTTGTGAGTATGAGAGATAATTACAGGAAATGTGTACTGTTCTTGTTGTGATTATGAGAGATAATTACAGGAAATGTGTACTGTTCTTGTTGTGAGTATGAGAGATAATTACAGGAAATGTGTACTGTTCTTGTTGTGATTATGAGAGATAATTACAGGAAATGTGTACTGTTCTTGTTGTGATTATGAGAGATAATTACAGGAAATGTGTACTGTTCTTGTTGTGATTATGAGAGATAATTACAGGAAATGTGTACTGTTCTTGTTGTGATTATGAGAGATAATTACAGGAAATGTGTACTGTTCTTGTTGTGATTATCTATCTATAATTCCAGTAATCTCTGTGTGTTTGTTTGTTTGTACGTTTGTCTGTGACCGCTGTTTCTCGACAACCACGGGTCCGATATACTTTAAACTTGCCAGGTATATTGCTGGGGACCCGAGGATGTGCCTTTTCAAGGTTTCATATTAATCGGACAATTACTTACCGAGCTATGTCCAAAAAACGATTCAACCAATCAGAGAGCAGCGAGCTATCGCGTGTGCCGAACGTGGCGAACACACTCTGCCTCGGATGGCACATTTGAGAGCGTATTCATTTATTTCACGTTTGCAAACTATGTTGCCGCTATGTTGGCGTTAAACTATGTTTTAAAACTAATAAAAACCATTTCATGTAAATAGAGGGGGGGGGGGGTTGTCACTGTACTCGCAAGCCGTTCGCCGTTCGCTTTGGCGTTGCGAATGGACCAAAACATTTCATGAACCAAACCATTTCATGTAAAGCGTTCGCCGTTCGCTTTGGCGTTGCGAATAGACCAAAACATTTCATGCCCCAAACCATTTCATGTAAATAGAGGGGGGGGATATAATTTTAGATATATATATAGTACGGGCATGCCCTAGTGAGAGATAATTACAGGAAATGTGTACTGTTCTTGTTGTGATTATGAGAGATAATTACAGGAAATGTGTACTGTTCTTGTTTGGTGAGTATGAGAGATAATTACAGGAAATGTGTACTGTTCTTGTTGTGATTATGAGAGATAATTACAGGAAATGTGTACTGTTCTTGTTGTGAGTATGAGAGATAATTACAGGAAATGTGTACTGTTCTTGTTGTGATTATGAGAGATAATTACAGGAAATGTGTACTGTTCTTGTTTGGTGAGTATGAGAGATAATTACAGGAAATGTGTACTGTTCTTGTTGTGATTATGGGAGATAATTACAGGAAATGTGTACTGTTCTTGTTTGTTGGGTTTTGCTGACGTTTCCACAACGTCGCTACAACGTTTCACTTTCGTTGTTGCAACGTTTTGCTCCAACGTTTTGGGGACACTCAAAATGTTAAGTGAATCGGATAAGAATTCAGGAATTATTTCATTATTAGCGATTAATGAAGTACTTATTTAATTAATTACATTGCTTATTAAATTACAGTAATTACATTACAGTAATTACCTGAGGTAATTACAGTAATTACAGTTCCGGTAATTACAGTAATTACAGTAATCAATACAGTAATTGCAGTAATCTTATTACAGTAATTACATTACATTAACTCAGGCACCTTTTGAGTAAGGAAGCTGATATTTGGACATGACACTGACCGAGTGATATGGCTGTCAAGGAAAATTTTGATTTATTGATTAATCATTTAATAAATTAACTCGTTGATTTATAAATGACTTATTTAATTAAAAGTCCTCAGAGACACATCTTCGGATGAAATACTTGCAGATTGGTTATGCTATGAGCCAATTGATTAAGGAAAATATTTTGTGATGGCCATATTGGCAATTTCGTGGCCATATTCGTGGCAACTCAGTTAGTGCCACTGCACCTTTAAAATGCATCCCTGCGTTCATTTTTCGATCGATTGAGTTGAAATTTTGAACAATCGGATCTGGACTGTCGTTGTTAACGACTCTAGCACGCACTCGTCCAATCAGGATGGAGCGGTATGGTCCCCGGATCATCACTGCCCGCAGTTTTAATTAATTTTACTTTTTCTCTTGGTCATATAATTTTGAAGACATGCATGTCATGATAGAGGAAATGTTTGCTCTGTTGAACGGAATAAATGTTGTTTATTTGTGTGGGTGTGTATTTCTTGTGTATTTTGGATATATTTTCACGACTAATTCCAGTTAACATCCTGCAAAATTTGCTCGTTTGCTGGCCGAGTCGAAATTGCGTTGAGTTCCTATGGCATGCGCCATTAAAAGCGCTGTGTAATGGTTGAGCTCCCTTTATTTCGTTTTGGTCATGCAGATGAGCAGACAAAGTGACGTATGCTGCGGATGGAGCAGTAGAAGCGATGTTTTAATTGAAATGATGTAATTTAATTCAACGTGGTAGGTGGGCAACACCACAAAGCATACCTCTTTTAAGGTGTGTATAAACCCATGAACAGTTCAGCAATCAATACGATGCTGAAATGATGTAATTTAATTAAACGTGGTAGGTGGGCAACACCACAAAGCATACCTCTTTTAAGGTGTGTATAAACCCATGAACAGTTCAGCAATCAATACGATGCTGAAATGATGTAATTTAATTAAACGTGGTAGGTGGGCAACACCACAAAGCATACCTCTTTTAAGGTGTGTATAAACCCATGAACAGTTCAGCAATCAATTAATTTAATTAAACGTGGTAGGTGGGCAACACCACAAAGCATACCTCTTTTAAGGTGTGTATAAACCCATGAACAGTTCAGCAATCAATACGATGCTGAAATGATGTAATTTAATTAAACGTGGTAGGTGGGCAACACCACAAAGCATACCTCTTTTAAGGTGTGTATAAACCCATGAACAGTTCAGCAATCAATTAATTTAATTAAACGTGGTAGGTGGGCAACACCACAAAGCATACCTCTTTTAAGGTGTGTATAAACCCATGAACAGTTCAGCAATCAATACGATGCTGAAATGAGTAATTTAATGAGTAATTTAATGAGTAATTTAATGAGTAATTTAATGAGTAATTTAATGAGTAATTGAATGTGTAATTTAATTGTGTAATATGGTCGACCTTGGGTTTGTTTGGGTTTTGTTGTTTATTTTTGTGGGTGGGTATTTTTGTGTATTTTGGATATATTTTCACGGCTAATTCCAGTTAACATCCTGCAAAATTTGCTCGTTTTCTGGCCGAGTCGAAATTGCGTTGAGTTCCTATGGCATGCGCCATTAAAAGCGCTGTGTAATGGTTGAGCTCCCTTTATTTCGTTTTGGTCACGCTGATGAGCAGACAAAATGACGAATGCTGCGGCTGGAGCAGTGGAAGCGATTTTTGAATTGTTCAATGATTATTCGATATTGTTATGACTTATAGTCAATAGGTATACTAAGTGGCCATGAGGTAGCCTGTTGCTATGTACAGTTTTATTCTATTGTGGATTATACCACATAGCTGTGGTGATAAAGGAAATGTTCGTTTAAATAGATGACTATGATATGACCATGACGATAAAATCATGATGATTATTATGAATGATATCATAGGGTTCAAATGCAGAATGATTGCATGAACTTGGGAAAGAACTTTCAAGCCCTATGGGATAAATTGGGTGTTACAAGCGATGGAGTTTCAAAATTTAGCATGATTGAAGGAATTTGACAGTCTTATTTCAGGAGTTTTACGAAATTTAAATTGCCAAGAGATTTTGGGTACTATTAAAGGAAAAAATGATGAGATTTTTTTTCCAATGAACTTTAATATCTGCCATCCATTTTGGCTGTCTCACGAATGAAGGATGAGTTGCCTTTAGTGGTTGCAAAGAAAATTTGTGGAGACCAGGCAAAATGGGGAAATATGTCAGATATGACCCTAGGACAGGACGGTGATTCATCAATTGACATGAGGTACGAACCAGAGGTGACGACCGATGAGAGTCGATCTCAGTCAATGGATGGACCTGTCCTGACATCATTGGGGAAAGGGCTTATGCAAGGAGTCATTCAAAATGATTAATTTGATTTATTGATGAATATTGATGAATTAATTGAAATTGAATAATTGATTGAATTGTTAATTGATTGAATCTAATTGATTGAATTTAATTGCATAAATTGAACTGAATAAATTGAATTGAATATATTGATTGTTTGATTGATGAAAATGCGGTCTCAGGAAAGAAGCTTTGGTATCTTTGCGAGATATTATCAATGTGGAGACAACCTGGGAAAATTGAGCAAGGTGGTGAGTTTATATACAGATATATATGTGCGGTTACCATTGTGTGATTTCCCCATCAAACAGAGCGGACACCTGAGGATTCACCCATTTCATACTGACCCTCCGGCTCATCTGCAAATACTGATCTGTGAGATTGGATTGTGCAAAAGCCACAGCTGAGAGAGACTCTCTGGAAATCACCGTGTGAACAGGTGGAGAGATCCTTCCTGGAAGTACGAGTGAAGCTTTGAAGGAACCTGGAACAAGCTACAACACATCCAACGCTACTTTGATAAAAGGCAGAATGGGAAATGGAGCCTGCAAGAATACACAAGGACAACCAGAAATTCCACAAAAAGGTACTTGTACACATCATATGTACGACCGTTATGGTGCCGAAGCTATAAGGCAGGTCGAGAATTGGTATTTGTGGACAAAGGGACATGATGAGGAGTTTCCAAGAGATGGTACATTTGAGCGAAGTCGATTGGAAAGATTGGAACAAAGATTGAAAGCCAGGAAGAGACAGAATCTAACGGTAGACTGGCTTGCATTCCATCTTTGGGATGGTGAATCCAGACAACGGGAACAGCAAGAACGGATAACGGATCTAGAACTTAAAATAAAAAGGATACAGGATACAGTGGAGGAGACAAATGCACAACTGCCCTCGAAATTAGGAATGAAAGTGACAGTTGTCCCATCAGATTTCCAGTCGTCTCCCCAAAAAGGACGGTACAGAGAATTTTTTCGTGTTTCAGGAGATAACGAGAGATTGCAGTGGCAACTCAGGGATGTAGAGATGCAGCCCAGCAATACAAGTGCACAGTTGCACAGATCAGACAACGACAGAAACCGGTGTTTCAAGTGTGGACGGATGGGACATTGGAAAAGAGGATGTCCGTATACCAAAAGGAAGACAAGTTAATAGGGTAAACCAAGATCAAGGGTACCAGTGCTGACCGATACCTCAGACAATGATTAGGCCTTCATTGCGACAAATCCCAAATGACGATTGGCCTCAACAAATTAGATTACTGGACAAACATGAATAACTGTCGATGATTCTTGGGTCTGAAAAGTTTTTCGGAGCAAGAATTATTAATTTTTTCTTTTGCTTGTAAGCAAATTGATAATTAATTGATCACATGCCGAAATTGGATCTTTTATGTTGGGCACACAATTTTAAATTTACAAAGTTGGAACAATTGCTTTGCAAATTTTTGAAACCAAGTGACAAGGGTCACGTCATGATCAGGTGGGAATTTCGGACTAGTGTTCCGCATGATTGATAAGTCAGTGGTCGACTGACATGTAAATGGGTGTGTAGTCAAATTTGGATAAATTATTGTGGGAACTGAAAGGGTAATTTCAATGTGACATCATAGGGGTTTTTCTAAGAATAAACTTTTTGGTCCATTTGTGTATTAGCATTTCTAAAATTGAAGGACAAATTTTATGAAATTGAAATAAAATTGACACCCATCTTGATCTGTAAATAATAGTTCCAACGCAAACAAATACGCATAATGCATGTGTGTGTGTATTTTTTGTGTGTCAATGTTAGTGTTTTTTATTGTTTTGTGTATCAATCTTACAAGATTGTTGACACCGACAGTGTGCCTGTCTGGAAATGGATAGTTTTATGTGGATGGGATTGAATATGCAGAGAATCCGTAAAATAAAATAGAAATAAAATTTGATTATGAACATTATCTCTTTTGTCAAGGGAGATGGAATATAAAGATTTGATGTGTTGGGTTATGAGCAGCCATTCATTGATAGTAATTTCAGTGATAGTGAAAATTGGGAGTAATCTTGAGATTCCATTTTGATAGAATTTATATGAGAATCAAAGCTATTTATGGATATGAGCTTCATAAAAATGTGGGAGTACAAAATTAGCCAAATTTGGGAGAGGTCTTACACTGACTTCCCAGAGTACTCTGCTCACGGATTTTTATATATATAAACTTGAATTTTATCAGCATATAAATTGTGCTGTATGTATGGATGTGTTTTAGGCATAGATGATATGGGAAAATAGTAAAGAAAATTTTGCTGGTTTGAACTATTGTGGGTTTTCAGTTCTGGAGTTTAAACAAAGTCACTGGTTAACAGATGAGAAAGGATAGTAAATAAATTATTCGCTGCTGGGCAAATTAAGTACGATATTACTAAGACTTATGAGAGCTATTGTTCCGCCTTACAGCAGTGGAAAATTATTGGGAAAAAAAAAAAAAAAAAAAAATTAGATCCAACATAATGAATCTATAAAAGAATGTGATAGGGATAATATCCTCAATTTGTACTAATTATTTGATTGTGGGTAAAGGAATTAAGTTATCGTAGTGGATTGTTAACAGCAGCCTGAAAATGTCCTGAGAGGGTGCATCCATGTAATCAGAAATCCCAGATTTGTTTTTTACAAACAACATTTTGGTAGAGGTCTTGTGTGGAACACTTCCTTGGTAGATAAAAAACGGTACTGCATGCTGGCAGCCACTTTTGCGGCCAGTTGGGCCAAACAAATTGAGAGGAAATTGTAGTTAAATACGTAAGTTACACATGGCTATTTGAAAAAAAAAAAAAAAGGAAATTTGTTGAGATGGGAAACATTTTTCGAAGGTTTATTAAGGTGTTATAATATGACATGTGGCAAGGCAAACTATTGGATGGGAAAATTAGATCTGGCTATAGAATAAATTTATTGACCCCTTGAAGTTAATTCTTCGAATCATTGTTTCACTGGCATTTTTTGTTCAAACTGGAAATAGTTTGGTAGAGCTTTGGTTAAAACCTTTGGTTGCGGTATCTTGGAACGAAATGATAAACCATAGGAGATTGATAAGAATAGAAAAAAAGATGGACCCAAAATAGAAAGTTGGATTCATGCCCCTCATTGCAAACAAGCACATGGGGCTAAGGTGGACGATCCCACAGAAAATGAGGCTGCACCTAGCAGCCCAGCAGAACATTCAGTGGTAGATAAATGATAGTCGTGATTTACAGTCATTTGAATTACATTTTAACACCCCTTGCATTGATAAACATTACATTTTCAACATGTGATATTCCTACTTGGGATAGTGACATTTATTTGCCTACATGACATACAATTACCTGCTGATATTAATACAACATGAGTGAAAAATGTATCACAACTACACTCATGATCAGGGGATTGAGTTCAACCCCGGGAGATAGGGGGATCAGGGTAAGACAAATAATCTGATTATGTTACATATTAAGGGATTTTCTTTATTTACCTTTTAGGAAGCTTGTTAGTTTGGTATATAATGTTAAATGTCATCGACATATAACTATGTCATAGGTATGAATATATACAAGGAGTAGCAGACTTGTTTGTTGGTTTAGTAGTTATATTGGCAATTGTTTTAGTGGTGGCTTGCTTGAAAGCCTTAGTGACGGTGTGTTTGAATAAGGTAACCAACAACACGATGATAACGCATGAAGTGACAAATGAGGAAAGAAATGTGGAACCAGAAAAGGAAGACTTTTATGGCGACATAAATACTGAGATTAAAAGATTAAATCAAGTGATGTTGCAAATGAATACAGTAGAATTAAGATAATGGCATAACGACAATGTTATGAGTTGTGTCAATTACAATATCAGTGAACTCATATCACCACGAGTGCCACAATGTTAAGGGAAAAAGAGGGAAAAGGAAAAAAGTGGAGAGGAATTATGGTAATAATACATTATGCTTAATTTGTTGGTTTGGGAAAATTGTTGTTGGGAATTAGGTATTCCCGTTTGTGATTGTAATCATATACAATTTATTTTCTTAGAGTAGTGCTAAAATACCTGCATGAGTTAATTTTTGAACTATATTAACCTGAAAGCAATTGTGGATGCTATTCTTAGTTTAGTAATAAAATACATACCTGATTGAATATTATTTGTGTGACGCATATAAATGAATATAACTTTTTGTGTTAAGGAAAAACAGCAAATTGTTGAATGTGAAACTGTCGGAAGATATACATGATTATGCTGTTTCATGGTAAGATGTACCCTATCTGATTCAGTGTGTGCGGAAAGCAGATTCAGATGTGACTGAGCATAAGGATAAGATGAGATCACATTTTGAAGGGAGTGCTAACGGAATTGGGAAGAAGTTCGAGAAAGAAAATTTGTGGCTAAAAATGAAGTTAATCATGGCATACACCCTCTTTCTCAAAGAATGATGAAGACATTCTCCCGTGTAACTTGGAGATGAATGCTTACCTTCACCAAGGAAATTTATGTGACCATTTGCCTGGATCACACTGCAACATATGAAAGAAAGGCGATCACTTACTCTTGTTCGAAGGCTTCGAACATTCATCACATCAGAAGTTGCAGGACAACGACATTTTACCTGCAACCTCTGTGAAATGCGGGGACATATGTTATTACTTCACCAACTTCCGGGGAGCCAGCATGAAGCTGCAAACCAATGGCTGTGCCTTTTCACAACAGCTGTGCGCGATTCTGCGGGCCACGCCTGGTATGGACCATGGATGACCTGAACACCATGGTCCCAACATCATTGTGGATGCATCCGGCATCCCTGTTCCACATCTTGCTGGCCAATCAACGTCACACCAATACTTGCTGCCCACTCATAATGAGGGAGGAGGCAAGTTGACTACAACTGGGCGAAGGCCTTGTTCAAGGAATCATTATGGTTCACAAAAAAAAAGTGGCAAGAATGCTACATGGAGAGAAGGGTCAGTCTATGACTCCGCAGTGTTACCACAACAGCGAAATCCTACACGAAGTAGTGCAGGAGCTATGAAGACATTAGGAGAAAATGTTTCATACCTGGATTCAAACACAAGTGATCAGCCCTTCCTTTCAAACAAAGTCAACATGTGTGTGGAGGCAAACGTTTTTTCCAGATGGTGCAGATGCTTTACAAAACTTGAAAATGAAGTGAAATTGTTGTATCTTGGTGATGGTGAAGTGTTGTTTTGAAAATATATTTGTGATGCAAATGCAATAGATTGAACAATATGGAAGAAGTCAATGACCAACGAAATGTTTTGTGATTCTTGCAGGATGACGGTGTATGCCTAAGGGAATTTGATTACCAAAGTTATGATTATTTACTTATACTTGTAATGATGTTTACTTGTAGTGATTGACTGTTTACTTATATTGATGTTTAGATTAATGGTTAATATAAACAAAAACAAAAAAATGAGGGAATTGTGGAAGTGTAACTCAGTGTAACTTATTAATTGGCACTGGTAACTTATTAATTAACCTGGTAACAAAGCAGATACATTTTACATGCAAACTCTGTTAAAGACGAGTTTGTAAATGAGTGTCAGAATGTGCATGAACATGGTAATCTCTTGAAACACCTGGTCAAGGCCCCAGGCTAGAGCACCCCCCCTACTGTGTAAATGGAAATCACAGCAGGAGGGGAGCGAGCTGATGCCAGGACTCGGTGCAATGCATGACCTCGGGGCATCAGCGGAGAGAGGATTAAGTCCAGTTTGGCGATATAACCGAGAGCAAACGTTGGGTAACAACTTGCTACGAGAAGCGCTGACCGAACGGGAGTGGCGGAGGAAACATCGGCTGAACGAGAAGGACCAGCGAAAAGAGTTAACCTGATCCATTATATTATGCGGTATCATTTTGGTAATTGGAATGAAGTAAATACAGTTAATAAACCAGACCTTTTGTAAACCTGTGTCCGGTCATTGGAGTCCTGAGTCCCCCGATACAAATTCCCCTACACTAGGATATAGCGGACTGTGATGATGGTGATGGTAATAGTGATAGTGAATTGATACGAAATTTCGAAAGGTGGGTAGAATTGGCAGTAAATGGAAAATTTTTGAATTGGTTGGAATCTGGACGAACAAAATTGATAGTGAGAGACCCCCGATGTGGTGGGATGGCAAATCCACCATCCCTCACAGACGTGGGGCAAAGGAGCAATAGCTTATGGGGTGTATGGCAGTGAAAACTAGCCCGGGTGGGTTAGGTTATATTGTTGGGATCTAGCGAAGATGACATTAGGTGACGTTAAGTTTAGTTAGTGACTGATACCTGTAGTGGGGACGCAGGTAGATTAGTATGGATGATAATGACGTGGGAGCGCAATAGTTTAAAGGGACGACTGGGAAGCGCAAGTTTCAGAGGGGAGTAGTTAGCTGAGATGATGCCGTGTGTGTGAGGATTGAACAGGTGTGATTGAACAGGTGTGATTGAACAGGTGTGATTGCACAGGTGTGCAACTGAACAGGTGTGTGGAGCAGTGTATGAGGGAGTAGTGGTGATTGTGTGTTGTGTTGACCAACTGGTCCAGGAAGAGGAGGAGGGTGCAGGTGGCACCAGGTAGGATTGCACAGGTGTGCAACGACAGGTGAATGAAAGACAGGTGTATGGAATAAATGGTATGGAGTATTGGAATGGATGGTCGTGGAGTGAGTATGGTGGAAATTGTGGAGTGGAGTGGATGGTGCGAAGGTGTGAATGGGGGAAGAGTGGACCCCCATCACGGATACCCGGGGCGGGTAGTGCAAGTGTTAGGTAGAGGGTATAGGTAAATTGTGGTTGGATATTGGCATCTGTGGTGCGAGGTGAAAGAATGGTATTTGGATGGGTGCATCAGTGTCCTGGAAATGGCTGGGCGTGTAGCCTGTTAGTGTGTGTAGTTGGTTGGGCACTCCACCACTGTGAGGATGTCGGCCAGGTGAGGCCGCAGGTGGGCTCTGGGAGCCGTTAGTGTCAGTGGGTGCCTGAGGATCCCGGGTGTGGATCGGGCAGCCCAGTGCCAGAGAGGGCACCGAGTGGGGAGAGCGCCAGAGGGCCTTCCCCAGGTAGTTAGGTTAGGGTAAGGAGCAGGTAAGCTCGGAGGCAACTGCAGTGGTGGAGGTGTGCAGGTGGGTAGACCCGCTGGGAGAGGTACACGCCACAGCCCGGAAATTGTGCGAGGGCACCGGGAGATGAATCGGGGGAGTGAGACCCCAAATTGAAAAGCACCACAGTTTGGCCAATGGGAATTGGTTATTAGAACCCATAGTGTAAGTTGGCCAATGGATTGGCAGGGAAAGACCCCGGGTAGTGTAAAGTGTGTTAAAGTCATTTAGAAAATAGTTAGGATGAAGGATCTCCTCGCACCATCTGCATCCACTCACCTGAGGTGACAGGTACTCCACACCATGCCATGTTTTGATTATTTTTTATGATGCAAATGTTTGGATTGTGAGACGCATCATGACGTGGGTGTGACATTGTGCATAATTCCATCTCTCCCTCCTTATGAGGATTGATGATGAATTGGAGATGGCAAATTTTGAAGTAGAGGGATTGTGGAGACGAATTTGGTATAGGGGAAATATGGGGAAGACGTGACAGTAGTGACGAATTTGTAAATGTGTAGATTTTTGTACATATGGGGTAAGGGCAAGGGTAGTGTAGGTGACAGGGGGGTGACGTACGGTAGGGACGAGCTTTCTCACTTCGCCCTCCGTACGCATTTCGCCTTGCATTGCCTTATTGATGTGTACCCTTGTGACCTTACCCCTCGCTCAATTGTCTTTCCCCTTTTGTCTCCCACATGACCTGTGCGCCGTTGGGCGCCGAGGGGAGCGTGCGTGGGTCGGCCATTGTGCGCCCGAAATTCCCAGAACCAGCTGTCTGCATCGATGCACCACATTATGGACCACATGTCTGTGGCCGAGCACCACCTATGGACCCCATGGGTTGGGGCATGGCCCCTCTGCTGGAACCGGCCATGAGGGCCCGAAATCTTGCTGGCGGACCTTGGCCACAGGGCACCGATGCCCCACAGGTGAACCACACATAGTCGGCCCTGTGGGCCATAAATAAAGCAAATAAAAAGGACACATTGGGCACACTTTATTGAAAATAGGCCGCCAGTAAGCAAAGCAAAGGAATGACAACAACTGGAAGAAATAATAATAACCAGCAGAGGGAGCCGAAGAGCAAGAGATCACCTGCAGGGTTTGGGGTTGTTTGGTTATTTTTATTCATGAACAGTGATGACTGAGCACCGATTGGTGCTTGAGGGTGCTTTGGTGCGTTTTTGGGTGCTTTAATGGTGCATTGATGCAGAACAGACTGTCTCCCCCCCAGAAAGAACAATTACAGGTCCTGGGTTAGTTTTGTAAATAAAAATAGCGTCAGTGTAAATAATGCTCCCCACCGTCAGTGTTTAGTTTGAAGACCATTCCGCAATTCGGTTAACTGTGGGCGTAAGTCTGTTAGGCAGGGTGCAATGGAGCAGCGGGACACATTTATTTATGTTTTAAAACTGTCGCACTCAGGGTCAGGTTAAAAGTAGAGGGAACTACACCTACGTGTCACACTAAATAAAAGTTGTAGGCCCGGGACGTGCCTAAGAGGAGGAGGGTGCAGTGTTGCGGATATGAGGACTGTATATTTTTTTTATTGTGTGCTTTATTATTGTGATTATTGTTTATTCTGTGCCTCCTGCCTCCGGAGCTGTGTAAAGACCAAAAGGGCGTCCCATAGTCCACAAGCATACACGTCAGCCAAGTAATAGAATATACCTGTTGATAGTTATCTCTTATTCTGTGTTTTAGGGTAAGGCTGTGTCTCCCATTAATTGAAGTACTCCATTGCACCAGTGAAAGAGATAGATTCCCTTCCATTCCCATCACCAATTACCTCCGATCCAATTGCCGCCATTGGCCACGAGGCAGGGTTGGGGAAGAAAGGCGTGTCTCCACCTCGTCATAGAGGGGGAGGAGTGAACCAGCCCCGCTCGACCAACCATGAGCCAGGGGTTTGGCTACAGAGGGCGGAGGAAGAGCGGTCGGGGAGGTTCGCAAAGGTTGAGGGGCGGGGGCCTATATAACCCAAGGCAGGGGTGTGGCCAAAGGAGATGAGTTTTTACCGGCAGACACAAGGGAGCCCAAGCCGTGGAGAGGAGTCAGAGAGATTCGCTTTTACAAGAGACTGGAAGAGTTGAGCTTTTACCAGAGACAAGACGGTTGAGCTTTTACAGAGAAGAGAGAACCCGTCACACCAAGGCTCCACCAAGCTCCGTGTTGGCTCCACCGAGCGTTCCCCTCCACCAAGCTCCGTGTTGGCTACACCAAGCTCCGTGTTGGCTCCACCAAGCGTTCACCTCCAGCCATCCACCTTCTGCCATTCCTGGCATTCCCCGCGTGAGTCAGTGTTCTGTTTGTTCTGTCCTGGGTTAATTAAGACTGTTAGATAAGCTAGTATTTTCCCTGTGTCACCTGCGTCTTATGTGCTTGTAAATAAACGTGCCTGCTTTCTTTTTGCTTATGTTACGTGGTCCTCCCGGTAACTACCTGGTCTGGGTGATCCCCCGGACCGTGGGAGGGACCCCGCCAGAAAGATATATGGTTTATTCGCTTTCGTAACGCAATCAATATGAATTCCGGTCAAGAAGAAACCCCACACCAAGGATCCGGAATAATCAATAATATATTCTTTGAGCAATCAACAACCATCAACAATGCACAGTCAATATTACAAAGGTATACTCATCTACACAAACTCTAAGATGGCCATCTTATATATTCCTCACGTGAGCCCCACTCCTGACTCCCTCCGTGGTCAATGTCTCCCACAATGTCTCTCGTCTCCGCACACGGGCGGTTGAACGAACCCCGGGCGGACGTGCTCCAACGTGCCGTCTCGTACCGGGGACAGCTGTTGCAGCGCACCTCCTTGCCAAGCAACGGGGCAAAACCAAATGCGGTTTGCAACGCGAGCGAGGCTCCACGTGCGACCCGTACGCGTCCTTGTAGACGGGGCAAAAACCAAACGCGGTTTGCAACGCGAGCGAGGCTCAACGTGCGACCCGTACGCGTCCTTGTAGACGGGGCCAAACCAAGAGCGGTTTGCAACGCGCGTGCGCGGCCCCACGTGCGACCGCTTGGTTCCGTGCACGAACTCACGGGGACTTGACGTGTCAAAAGGTAATTACGCGTCCAGGTAACTCCTCTCGCCAAACGGGTTTCGGAACGCCTCTTTGTTCCGCGCAGCGCAAGGTCGATTCCACCTTCTCGTCGTCCCGGGGCGAGGAAGAAGAATCCCCGTCCTTTTCTCCTCGTGTCTTTTCTTCTTCCGTTTCCGGCCACTTCCGTTTCCGGCCACTGGTTCCGAAGGGCTCCTGACCCTCCCATCACAACAACCCTTAATATAATACACACGGATAAGCAACCTGAATGGTACTTCACATACATTCCCATAAATATGTAACACTCCCCCCCTTCAAGAAAGAAAGTTTGAACCCAGCGAAAACTTTCTTTGCCGGCCAATTTGGAGAAACAAACCAGATAACTCAACCCCCCCCCCCCCCCCCACATTATCCGTTCCCCCCGGGCACAGTTATCACTTAAAAATAAAGCAACCACAATTTCACCCCAACCCCTCCAGATTACTCCCTCTGGACTAAGTACCAACAACGACCTTGTCCCTGCCAAATCAAACTCCATCTCAGGACCCTCTGACTTTGCCCGTCCGTATCTTGGGAATGAAGGTTAAGGGGTTGATCACAGATCCAAAGTTACGCAACTCGATAGCACTTTTTCCGGGAGGCCAAGCCGAGTATTCACTACATGGATGCCTTTAGGAACGCGGAGTTCACGGTTAGTCCGTGCAGGAAAGTTCTCTACATGGGCGCCTTGAGGAACGTGGAGTTCACGGTTAGTCCGTGCATGAAAGTTCCCTGCCTGGACGCCTTTAGGAACGGCGTTCACGGTTAATTCGTGTAGGAATCTTGGCTCGGCGGCTCCGCCGCCTTCAGTGCTTCAACTTTTCAGAACTTCCCTAATAATTATGGTGGGACCACTGGTCCCTGTAGTCCCATGAATAGCGGTCTCCTTCTCGGCCACCACCAAAACTACCGCCCAGTTGTCCTCTCCTGTAGACCTCTCGACGCCTACGAAATGCCTTCCCTACTGTTATGGTCCGACCCTCCAAATCCTTGCCATTCCAATTCTTCTCTGCCTCTCTGGCGTCTTTTGTGCTGGCAAACGTGACAAAGCCGAACCCTCTTGACTGTTGCGTTTCCCAGTCTCTTACCAACCGCACTTCCACCAGCGGCCCATATCTGTTGAAGACAGAGGTCAGAACTTCTTCCTCTGTTTTGAAGTTCAGTCCCCCTACAAATAACTTGGCACTTTTGTCGCCATCCCGAGCTGGTGTGGCGTTATTTTCCCTGCTGGGCTCTTTACCAACCCTCAGGTTACCATAAACTTGACCCCCGGCCAAATCATTCCCAATAACCACAGATACACCCTCTACAGGAAGCGTGGCTTGTAAACCGACGGTGACCGGTCCTGACACCAAATCGGACTCCAAATGGATGACATGAAGGGGAGCACTAACACCGCCCCCGATCCCCTGTAAACGAACACTATCCCCCGTTGCCGTCTCCTCGGACCATGGCAAAATGCCTTCAAGCATTAAAGATTGATGTGCCCCTGTGTCCCTCAATATCCTAACCGGTTTCCGGTTAGTCGAGGCTCCATCCCGTGACACAAACCCCTCTGAAATAAAGGGTTGGTAACCCTTTTGATGGCGATTTCTCACAATGGCCATTGCGTTTGGAGTCGTAGTAGTCGGACTCCGCTCTGGGTCTTCGCTTTTCCTGCGGTAACAACTGGACATCAAGTGTCCAGGTTTCTTGCAAAAAGCGCAAGTAGGCCCGGAGGAAAAACTCGTGGTCTGCCTCGGGCCCCCCGAACTATAAGTTTGTCTTGGGCCCTCCTCCCTCCGATTTCGAACCGGTGGGGTATCATAGTTGTCCCCATAATCCTCTCGAGGCCGCCGCCATGTATGGTCGTTCTCCGCACCTGCTGTTCCCCACCTCCCCTGCGGAGATCTAGGCGAGGAGTTAGGTTCCTGGACCCCTATTCGGTGGGTTAAGGCATAATCATCTGCCCTGGTGGCTGCGTCCCACAACTTTGGTACCTTCTTTTCCTGCAGGTACACTTTGATGTCCTCGTGGACACACTGCTGGAATTCCTCCACCAGGATCAAGTCCCGCAATTTCTCGAAGTCTTTCCCGACTCCTTTTGACTCACACCACCGATCAAACATGTTTTCTTTCACTCTGGCAAACTCCACATGGGTCTCACTCTCCCTCTTCCTGGCATTCCTGAATTTTTGCCTGTAAGCTTCCGGAACCAACTCATAGGCTTTGAGGATGTGCTTCTTCAGTACCTCATAATCTGCACATTGGTCCATTGGTAGCGCCGAATAAATTTCCTGAGCTTTCCCCACCAGCACACTTTGCACGAGTATGGTCCATGCCTCCTCCGGCCAGTTTAATTGTCGAGCCACTTTCTCAAAGTGTGGAAAAAATTTTGCGACTTCTTTTTCACTGAACGGTGGAACCAGCCTCACATGTCTGCCCACATCCCAGGTTTTCTGGTTAGGTGTCGACCCCGTCAGCAAGGGTGGTGCCTCTCCCCGTTCTCTCATTAACTCCAGCTCCTTGAATTTGATTTCTTGCTGAAGCCCCATGTCACGTTCCTTTAATTCCCTTTCCGCTTTTCTCTCCTCTGCTTCTGCTTTCCTTTCCTCTGTTTTCATCCTTTCCTGGAGTTCTCGTTCCACTCTCCTTTCCTCTGCTTGTTTCTCTTCTCTCCTCTCTTCTGCTTTCCTTTCTTCTTCTGCTCTTTCCTTTTCTGCTTTCCTTTCTTCTTCTGCTCTTTCCTTTTCTGCTTTCCTTTCTTCTTCTGCTCTTTCCTTTTCTGCTTTCCTTTCTTCTTCTGCTCTTTCCTTTTCTGCTTTCCTTTCTTCTTCTGCTCTTTCCTTTTCTGCTTTCCTTTCTTCTTCTGCTCTTTCCTTTTCTGCTTTCCTTTCTTCTTCTTTTAACCTTTCCTGGAGTTCTCTTTCCACTCTCCTTTCCTCTGCTTGCTTCTCTTCTCTCCTCTCTTCTGCTTTCCTTTCTTCTTCTGCTCTTTCCTTTTCTGCTTTCCTTTCTTCTTCTTTAATCCGTTCCTGGCTCCGTAACTGCAACTCCAGTTTCCGGAGCTCAACGTCTTCTGGTTCTTCGGGTAGCCACTCCCAGGCTAACTCGTCCCATTTTCCTAATCCCACCATAGATTGTATCACCGTGGCCTGCAACTCTGCCTTCCTCAAATTAGTTCGGACCTCCAAGTTAAAATGTTTGGCCAATTTCAAGAGGTCCGACTTTAGCAACGCTCGGAACTGTGCCTCACTCGGTGTTACCCCAAAGTTCTGTGCCACAAACGCCATGGTGCCTATCGTTAACACCTGTTAACCTTCACCCAAGATTTTACCCCAATTTCTCAAAAAAAAAAAATATTACCAATTAATAATTAATTAATAAATTTTAATTAATAAAAATTATTATTTTATTATTTTATACAATTTTAAATCCCGGACGTAGACCCAATTGCGAAACTGCAAATCGTAATTTGGACGAGCCCCCAATTCTGTTACGTGGTCCTCCCGGTAACTACCTGGTCTGGGTGATCCCCCGGACCGTGGGAGGGACCCCGCCAGAAAGATATATGGTTTATTCGCTTTCGTAACGCAATCAATATGAATTCCGGTCAAGAAGAAACCCCACACCAAGGATCCGGAATAATCAATAATATATTCTTTGAGCAATCAACAACCATCAACAATGCACAGTCAATATTACAAAGGTATACTCATCTACACAAACTCTAAGATGGCCATCTTATATATTCCTCACGTGAGCCCCACTCCTGACTCCCTCCGTGGTCAATGTCTCCCACAATGTCTCTCGTCTCCGCACACGGGCGGTTGAACGAACCCCGGGCGGACGTGCTCCAACGTGCCGTCTCGTACCGGGGACAGCTGTTGCAGCGCACCTCCTTGCCAAGCAACGGGGCAAAACCAAACGCGGTTTGCAACGCGAGCGAGGCTCCACGTGCGACCCGTACGCGTCCTTGTAGACGGGGCAAAAACCAAACGCGGTTTGCAACGCGAGCGAGGCTCAACGTGCGACCCGTACGCGTCCTTGTAGACGGGGCCAAACCAAGAGCGGTTTGCAACGCGCGCGCGCGGCCCCACGTGCGACCGCTTGGTTCCGTGCACGAACTCACGGGGACTTGACGTGTCAAAAGGTAATTACGCGTCCAGGTAACTCCTCTCGCCAAACGGGTTTCGGAACGCCTCTTTGTTCCGCGCAGCGCAAGGTCGATTCCACCTTCTCGTCGTCCCGGGGCGAGGAAGAAGAATCCCCGTCCTTTTCTCCTCGTGTCTTTTCTTCTTCCGTTTCCGGCCACTTCCGTTTCCGGCCACTGGTTCCGAAGGGCTCCTGACCCTCCCATCACAACAACCCTTAATATAATACACACGGATAAGCAACCTGAATGGTACTTCACATACATTCCCATAAATATGTAACACTTATGTGTGTAAATAGTAAATAAATTTAGTAGTATTTCCAACCTTTTTGTCTTCGTTTTCCTCTTTGCATTGCGTCGTTTTCGTCTTTTCCCTCATTGAGCAGCTGGGGTGCGATACGGCCAAAGTCTGGGTGAATCGGGTGAGTTTTGTTAGGTCGCGGTCTTACACCACCGCTCGGTCTATAACATCTGTCCGCGACCAGTAACAATATATATATACATATATATAATATATATGTATATATATTGCTGCTGTTTTGAGATTTGCACATTGAAGTCATTAAAGGTTAAAGGTTTGCCCCCCATAGTTAGTCACACGAGCAACATATAGGCCCATTTGTAGTATAGTTATGTCTTAGTATGTGTAAGAATAGGCCATTTCCCCTCTTAGTACCTGCGTTGTGTAAAGACAGGAGAGTAGGCCATACATTCATTTTGCGTCCACCCTCCAATTATACCTCTATGGGCGCAATCCATCCCGCACCCCATTTGGCTGACCACAAGTCGAGTAACACGAGGTAGGCCTAAAAATGTGGGGGTGGCGTTGAGGTCGGGAGCGGCAGAGGCGATGACGGTAAGAGCCACCAGCCAATCAGAGCTCGAGTGGCGTGGCGTGAGGGCGTGGTGAAGCGCGTCTGGTGAGTTCCAGAAGGTTCGCGGGGCGGGTCTATATAAGCCCATACGAAAAGCCCTCGAAAGGACTTGCAGAGAGGGACTTGAACAGGACTCGCGTGCACACGGCAGTGGCAGAGGACTTACAAGCAGGACTTGCAGAGGATAAGCGCGCTGTAAAGGAGGACTTGCACCAGTGGCGCGAGAGGACTGTGCCAGAGAATTTGCATCACTCACCGTTGTTGAACTTTGAACCGTACATGTACGCGGGCGCAGCCAGACGCGCCGGTAACGCAGATAGCGCATTTCGGCCACGCGAGTGAACGCGGCCATAACCACGAGTGAATAACCGCCAGTCACGCCAAAGTCCGCCCTCTACCGCGTGCCCCGAGATAACCCGATTGTTCAGGTGACACTCTACGAGCTCCTGCTTTCACCTACCTCCATCTCCACGGGACGTGACAGGGACCGGAGAGAGCTGCACGGGAGCCATCCCTCGACGCGCTGGTGAACATCATCCTGCCGATCAGCAATCCCCGTGTGAGTGTGTGTGTGAGACGGGCCCGTTTGTCCAGGGGTATTAAGTATAAGACTGTTTAAGGATTTCCCTGTGTCTCTTCGTCCTGGCTGTAAATACGTGCAATATTAATTAAACATCTTTGTTCTTCCTTTCCTTTCCAATTCGATCGCCTTTGTGATTTCTCCATTGGCTAAGCGTGGTACGAAGAAGATCGCTCCAATCGGGTCTAGTAAGTAATAATAGCGCGGATCACGTGTACGCAAACCGCTCGGCGTATCATCATCACACGTGGTTTGTGTGGGGCTTATTTCCTCGCTTCCAGGGCAGCGTTAGTACTTAGGTAACAGCGAATTTGGTCCTGAAACCCTATTTAGCGCTGTCAGGAAGGGACGTAATAGGTCCCGGGTCGCGCCAGGTCAGTAAAGACAAGGGGACTAATCCCCCCTTGGTAAGGGAAGAAGGCCGGCGGCAGATCCGCAACAATATATGTATATATATATATATATATATATATATATATATATATATATATATATATATATATATATATATAAAGGTGGGTGCGATTCGGAAAATTTTAAGGCCGCTTACCGCTTATCCGCTCCGCCAGCCCGTGTAGTCCGATTCGCTTATCCGCTTCAGCGGCCGAAAATCTTAGTCCGCTTACCGGTTATCCGCTTATCCGCTTCGATTCGATTTTTTAAAAGCGCTTCGACGTTTTTAAAGTGATTTTTGACGTTTCTAAAGGGAATTTAATACTTTTTAAGCCTAAATAGCCATTTCTAACTACTACAAAAACAAACAAAGCTTTTAAGATCAAAAATATACATTTTTATTTAAATAAAATTTATTCAAAATTTATTGAAATAAAGTTTTCCACTCGACTCTACTCTACTCTACAGTTAATTTAAATATAATTTTAATATATGCAAGTTACATTAAAGAAAAATCAATTTGCCCGTCCTTTCTTTGACAAGAGAGTCTACTAGTCAACAGACTAGCAGTCTGTTGACTAGTCCTCGTCTTCCTCCTCCACCTCATGGGCCTTCTTGAGGATTTGGAGGTTGCCCTTCATGAAGACGAGGGCCTCGAAGTTCGGTGCAGCCAGGGCCGACCTCTTAGGCCTGAGGATGTCCGACCCGTAGCTGAACACGCGCTCGACCGAGGCAGAGCTCGGGAGCGGCGTGTTATGCCTGAGAAATAGAGTTACCCAAGCATCACGGAACTCGAGCGGGAAGAGATTGGGCGAGAGCCGAGTTGTTAGGGTTTCACTTATTATTCACTTAAATAAATATTCACAATTCTAGAGTAACGGCTCAGGCTAACAGCTGATTTGGCGAATCGCGATGCGCTTTAATTTTTCGGTAGGCCGCTTACGCTTATCCGCTTCGGTTTCCGGGGGTTGTTCCGATTCGCTTATCCGCTTCGAAAACGTTAGTCCGCTGCAGCGGATAAGCGGATAAGCGGACTTTCGAAGCGGACCGCCCACCTTTGTATATATATATATATATATATATATATATATATTGTTACGGACCGCGGATAAGATGTTGTTTTGCCGAGCGGATGGTGCCGCGGCCGAACAGTTACCCCGACTAACCCGATTCCTGGACGTTGGCCAAAATCGCGCCACAGGTATTCAATTTGGAAACCTCTAAAGCGACCGAATGTAAAGAGGAAGAAGAAGACGTACAGAAGAGTAACAGGATTTATTATTTACACATACTAAGCAAAAGGAGCAGTCAAGGTTATATACAGGGAAAATGGAAAAAGCAGGTGACACAGTGAAAATACTAGCTTAACTATACAAGCTTAATTAACCCTGGGACAAGACAAACAAAACAAACTCACATACACAAGAAGGATGGAATGGCAGGAATGGATGCTGGAAGGAGGAATGGGAAGGTTCAGCTGGGGCAGATGGTTCGGGTTTGATCCCGCACGGGACGTCGGCTGGACCTCGACGGCCACCGATGCCACCGCTATCTGGTTCCCGCGGGGTAACGGGTTGAAGCTGCCTGGTGGAGTCAACGCTGCTGGTGGAGCCAAAGCTGCTTCTCTGGCTCACCTCAGGACGTGTCTGCCGTCTCTGGCGCAACTCTTTCTTGGACCCTTTTTGCAGAACTCTGTCTTGGTACCTTTTGCGCAACGCTTGTCATTCACCTCTCTTTGGCGCAACTCTTGTCATAGACCTTTGGCGCAACTCTTTTAATTGACTTCTCGTGCAACTCTTGTAATTGACCTCGAACCTTCTCTCTCTCTTCTCTCTTCTCTCTTCTCTCTCTCTCTCTCTGGCGCAACGGCGTCCGCGCGCGCTTATATAACGCCTCGGGCGATCAAGCCGCTGGCCTTCAGGACACGCCCCTCGGTGAGCTCGCTTCGGCCCTGATTGGTGGGCACAGGCCCTCTGACTCCACCCTTGATGACGATGGGCGGGCACGCCCTTCTTCCCCGAGCTGACCACGCCGTAATGGCGGCAATTGCAGTTGGCAGTAGAAGTTTTGGGAATGGGAATGAAAGGGGATCTATCTATTTGAATTCGGTGCAATGGAGTATTAAGTTAATGGAAGACAAGGCCTTACCCTAATACACATAATAAGGAAATAACTATCAACAAGGGGGGAAATCTATGATTGGCTAACGTGTGGTGTTTATGAACTAATTACGGGACGCACTTTGACCTTTATACATAACTGGAGTAAGGAGGGCGATATTTTAATAACAATTTACACAATAACAACAACAAAAAAAAACCATTCTCATATCCACAACATATATATATATATATATATATATATATATATATATATATATATATATATATATATATATATATAGATATATAGATATATATATATACATATACATACAGTATATCTTAGAAGGAAGATTATCATGTTTTTGGGTGTCCTTTTACACTCGATTGGTCCCACTCCCGAAAAAACGGCCATTTGAATGCACACCTGACCCGCTATGTCATCGAGGGAATTTTTTTTGGTGTGTGTAGTTTTTTTTGAATGATTTTGACTATCAGAGGGTTCTTAATCAGAAAGTTATTCGTCAAATGCACTTTCTGACGAGTCTGAAGCAAGTTGTGCGGCCATTATTGCGTGCTGAGATAACCTTGCCTTGATTACGTCACGCAGATGATGTCATGACGATCGCTATTTTTAGGGGTGGTACCCGACGGGTTTGCTGTAATACCTCAAACAATTTATTAGAATTAAAAATCACGTTCTGTTCTTTATTTATTACTTTAAAATCTATATAATCACACTAAAACATTTTTATGGCATAGCCTGTAGGGCATGTATGTATGTATGTCCATATGTATGTATGTCGTGATCCCTTCCGCCGGCATTTTGCGGGTTTATGAGCCCATCCCCTGCACAGCAGGAGATGGGGGTTTTGAAATCTCTTCTGTGTGTCTGTCTGTCAGCTTCTATGTGTGTTTGTCTGTCCAGGCCATAACTTTTTACCATTTGAGTTTTATCATCAAATTTTCACCAAAGCTTTATGATAATATGGAGAAGGTAAATTCATAATTTTCCAAGAGGTCAAAAGGGTCAAGGTCATTCAAAAAAAATCGATTTTCATCCAATTGACCTGAAATTTCAATTTATCTCTTAAAAAGCAACATAATCACATTTAAAAAAATTCTATATCTGTGGATCTTTAAAGCAAAGGTCAATCAGTGTTGGGTCAAGTAATTTGGCCGATGGATACGGATACAGATACAGATAGTTTTATTGCCATATGTCGCATCCATGAATATCACAGAACAATATTGAATTCTTTGAATACGAGTGCTCTGAATTGAAAATATAATTTAACAAAAAAGGAAAAGCAAACATTTAAAAGTCTGGAGTCAACATAAATCGGTATTGTCTGGACAAGTCTTAACCTTTTACTTTGGCCTTTGGGCTAAAGTGTGTTTGTTTGTCATAAATGTCAGGAATTTTCTTTTTTAATCGTAAACTATTTATCAACAGTTCAAATCAGTCGTTCTTTGTGGCTTTTGCCTTCAGGCCAGGGTGTATGAGGATTGCTATGACAGCTTCATCCATACCTGATATATTATAGGTTTTATCAACTATACTTGGCTGTAGAAGCAAAGTAACCTTTACATTTTGTTGTCCCTTTTCCACTTTTTCATTGTCCCTTTTTCGGAGGAGAAATTAATTATCTAAGTTTAACTTTTGACAATAAATTAATAAATAATGGCCAATGTATTCTAATATCTTGCTCCGACGAAGAGCTAATGCCTCAAAACGTGTGCGGGTTCTTCACGTACCTTTGTCAACCTCGAGTTGATAACTTATCGTTTGAATTGTCTGCCACTTCAGATCGACTTTAGCCTTGACACATTCCACTACACCGGTAATTCAAGGTTTATCATGGTCTTTTATAAACATGCACCACCTCGTCTGCACGCTATGTCCTTTTGAAAGTAGTCTCTGGTAATTCCCTGTAAAGATCTTTGGCCATCCTTCTGAGACCGAGGTTTTTGTAGCCCACCTGCTATTTTGAAGATTTCCAGAGAATTTTACCCATTAGGTGCTGCGCTGATAAATCAGCCTGGTGTTGGCTTCGCGGTTAGGGTGCCGGCTTGGGATCCTAGGATCCTGGGTTTGAATCCCGGTCGATCGCTGAATTAACGCCAGGGGGGTTGACTCAGCCTGTTATCCTTCCGAGGTCGGCAAATTGAGTACCAGCTTGCTGGGATGAATGATCCCGGTGTGTACCCCGGCTTAGAATAGGTATACCGTATCCCTGCGCATCGTAAGAGGCGACTAAGGGTTTGCGTCAGGAAGGGCATCCGGCCATAAAACATTGCCTCAAACAGGGAACCATGATGATTGTCATGGGGCCTGCAAGGCTAACCCCCGCTCTCGCAGGGAAAATGCCCTTAAAAGGCCCTCTTTCTTTCTTTTTCTAGGTGCTGTGCTGATGTCCTTGTTGACACCATGCAAATTCTTCACCACTTTCAAAAAGGATCCACATTTTGCTGTCAATAAGGAATTACTAAATAATGGTTGGGTTATGCAAATCAAGTGTCAATTATTCGTGATATCTGCAAAAAAAACATTTTGTTGTTTATTCTCAGAAGTCCAGAAGCTTCAGACAAGATCTGCTTTGACGGCAAAATATTAGGAAACTGCCGAAGACATTTGGCCACTTATAAGAGACGAAGCATAATAGCTGTAGTCGAGTAAGAAGCCTGTCATGAGTAAAGCATAACATCATGAGTTACCTCGGCTTGTTTCAGCAATATAATTACGTTTTTAGTCTCGCCCGAAGGGGATGCGTGACTATTGCAATGCCCCGTGTATGTGTGCGTGCGCTTGTGTGTGTGTGTATGTGTCCACGTCTATATATTTTCACTTTAAAAATGGTTTTCTCTGCAAACTGCTTGTCCGATCGATGCAAAACTTTAAACATAAGAGGGACTCCCGATGGAGAAAATTTTTATTGCTAACTCTGATGTCACAAGTCACATGGTATTTTTTTTTTTTTTTTTTTTTGTATACTGAATCGAGGCTCGTGAAAGAGCTAAAATGGTATGGCAGCCATATTGGATTACAGGGGGAAAATGGACTTTATTTTATCCAACCCGCTCAACTTAAAAAATTTCAACTTCACATCTGTCATCAACATCACCATGGGGTACATAGCGGGATAACGACGATGTCATCGGAGAAGTGTTGTTCCAGCCATAATTGGTTGAATTGAAATTCTTGTCCAAAAAATCTGAAACTTCATATATTTGATACCTGAACCAATGTGAGTGAAGAATTAAATTTATGACATTCTGATACATAACTGATGTCAAAAAACGATGTGACATAATAGGGTGCATGGATGATAGGGGTACATGGGCTACAGCAGTGGGCCTTAATATAGTAGCATGTTCAGTTGATGATGGTATTTTTTGCAGAATGAACACACGAGGCTAGACTATGCACTCTACGAGTGCCGATGAGATGAGACTATGCGCTCTACGAGTGCCTATGAGATGAGACTATGCGCTCCACGAGTGCCTGTGAGATGAGACTATGCGCTCTACGAGTGCCTGCGAGATGAGACCATGCACTCTACAAGTGCCTATGAGATGAGACTATGCGCTCTACGAGTGCCTATGAGATGAGACTATGCGCTCCACGAGTGCCTGTGAGATGAGACTATGCGCTCCACGAGTGCCTGTGAGATGAGACCATGCACTCTACGAGTGCCTGTGAGATGAGACTATGCACTCTATGAGTGCCTGTGAGATGAGACTATGCACTCTATGAGTGCCTATGAGATGAGACTATGCGCTCCATGAGTGCCGATGAGATGAAACTATGCGCTCCACGAGTGTCTGTGAGATGGGACCATGCACTCTACGAGTGCCTATGAGATGAGACTATGCGCTCTACGAGTGCCTATGAGATGAGACTATGCGCTCTATGAGTGCCTATGAGATGAGACTATGTGCTCTACAAGTGCCGATGAGATGAGACTATGCACTCTACGAGTGCCTATGAGATGAGACTATGCGCTCTACGAGTGCCTGTGAGATGAGACTATGCACTCTACGAGTGTCTGTGAGATGAGACTATGCGCTCTACGAGTGCCCACGAGGTGAGACTATGCGCTCCACGAGTGCCCACGAGGTGAGACTCTGCGCTCTACGAGTGCCCACGAGGTGAGACTATGTGCTCTACGAGTGCCCACGTGGTGAGACTATGCGCTCTACGAGTGCCTATGAGATGAGACTATGCGCTCTACGAGTGCCCACGAGGTGAGACTATGCGCTCAATGAGTGCCCACGAAGTGAGACTATGCACTCTATGAGTGCCCACGAGGTGAGACTATGCACTCTATGAGTGCCTGTGAGATGAGACTATGCGCTTTACGAGTGCCTATGAGATGAGATGATTTTATTCCGTTTGCCTGAAAAAAACACCATATATATCCCAATGCCCCTCTGAAACGGGTGACATCAAAATGAGCTCCGTCCGACGGATCATCCGTGTACATGTACGATCGTCCATGTACGTTTTTGTACGCAATATTTCAAAAACCGTTGAACATTTATCTTTCATATTTGCAGATATCTATTCCTCACACCACCTACAAGGCGGGGGACCGAGAGTATCAGCTCCTTGTTTCATATTGCATGCTGGAAAAATTCAGCACTCAAACAGTTAATGTCATTCCAATGGACGACACATGCATTGTTGCATCACTATGCTTGCAAAACACCAGCTTGACGGTTCATACCTGGGTCGAGATTCGAACCAGGCTGGACAGCTGAAAGGTGAGTGAACGTACCTACCTCCAAGTTGCCCTCCCAACCCATATTTTGCTGGAGGAAAACAATTACAAAGACATATTCAACCTGCACATGCCTCAAGAATGACCAGTGCGGATAACTCTTGTTAGGCGGCCATTTGTCGTAAATAATATGGACTTGATTCATCAGTTACTTGGGTTGTTAGGAAAGCTCCCTTAGGTATAACAAGAGTTAAATATAATGTATAAGCTGTCATTATCGACGGGAGGGGATCTATATAAGATGCACGTGTGAAAACGGCTTGTTTAAGAGCTCAGTTGTGCTTTGTGAGTGTTAGGCCATAAAATGGCGGTGCCCATTGAGGCCTATAGTATTTTTGGCCGAAGCTTTGGCACCACAATCGAGTACTAATTGTGTCCTGGTTTAAATATTTCAATAAAACATTAAAATGGCCACACGATGAACACTCAGCATGCACACGTCACATGCAAGAAAGTGCGCATAATTGTCTCAACCAGGTTGTAATGGTCGGAGTGTCCGCCATGAGTCTGGGAGGTCTGTGTGGTTTTGACCTCGACCTCGGCTAATTCACACCAGAGACCTTTCCACAAGGTAGATGCTGCTTGTTTGCTTGACGGTCAGCATTTAAAAATGATCATGGAGTACGGACAAACAACCATAGGTTGGCAATACTAGCGCAGGCTTTGATAGGCCTAAAATGGCCGCCATCCTGCGTTTAAGTTCCTTGTGAAAGAACTCGGATTATATTATGAAAGCACAAAATTATTAAATTGTGTTTTTTAATTATTACATTTTTTTTAAATGTCATCAAAATCTGCGCTGCTGGAGAGCCTGACAACGCGTTTCCGCCTGTCTATGTATGTATGGCACACGCTAAAACCACACCCAGTGATGTCATAAATATAAGGGTAAGTCAATACTGCCTGTGACAAAACCCTATCATGGTTATCGTGGGAAGAAAGAGCAATTATTCCATTTAATGGGAAAGGTCCAGATACATATGTTTCTTACTTAATTGCTCTCGATGGACTGGTCATCAAACTGATGCCATTTGGTTAAACACAAAGTATCATTTGGAGTTATTTTTTTAATACACAGTCAATTGATACCTCAATTGAACAAGAAGAAAAAGACATAAAGGGTCCTGGCCCTCCGTTGGTTTTAGGAATTTTGTTGTACAGAGTTGAAGGCTGTCAGTCGGCCATCTTTGGTCGGATTACAAAACAAAATATTCTGCATATATATCGTCTAATGTATTGTATTTGTGCCCCGTTTGAAGAAAATCGGTCCATGCATGTTGATAAATGTATGGGGTCACGTTTATGTAACAAAATGGCCGCCAGTCGGCCATCTTGGATCTGATCTCGAAAATAAATGACTTGCTTATTTATGTAAGCCATCATGTGTTGTCTTTGTGCTAAGTATGAACAAAATTGGTCCATACATCTCCGAGATATGATTGCGGACCGACCGACGGAATGATCTCAGCAAATGGTCTTGGCCAATCAAAGGAGTCAGCGAATGGTCTCGGCAAATCAAAGGAGTCAGGGAATGGTCTCAGCCAATCAAAGGAGTCAGTGAATGGTCTCGGCCAATCAAATGAGTCAGTGAATGGTCTCGGCCAATCAAAGGAGTCAGCGAATGGTCTCGGCCAATCAAAGGAGTCAGCGAATGGTCTCGGCCAATCAAAGGACTCAGTGAATGGTCTCGGCCAATCAAATGAGTCACGAATGGTCTTAGTGAATGGTCTCGGCCAATCATAGAAGTCAGTGATTGGTCTCAGCCAATCAAAGGAGTCATGGAATGGTCTCAGCCAATCAAATGAGTCAGCAAATGGTCTCGGCCAATCAAAGGAGTCAGAAAATGGTGTCGGCCAATCAAAGGAGTCAGCGAATGATCTCAGCAAATAGTCTTGGCCATTCAAAGGAGTCAGTGAATGGTCTTGGCGAATGGTCTCAGCCAATCAATGGAGTCAGGAAATGGTCTCGGCAATCAAAAGAGTCAGCGAATGGTCTCAGCCAATCAAAGGAGTCAGAAAATTGTGTCGGCCAATCAAAGGAGTCGGGGAATGGTCTCGGTCAATCAAAGGAGTCAGCGAATGATCTCAGCAAATAGTCTTGGCCATTCAAAAGAGTCAGCGAATGGTCTCGGCCAATCAAAGGAGTCAGGAAATGGTCTCGGCAATCAAAAGAGTCAGCGAATGATCTCAGGAAATGGTCTTGGCTAATCAAAGGACTCAGCAAATGGTCTTGGCCAATCAAAGGAGTCAGTGAATGGTCTTTGCGAATGGTCTTGGCCATTCAAAAGAGTCAGCGAATGGTCTCGGCCAATCAAAGGAGTCAGGAAATGGTCTCGGCAATTAAAAGAGTCAGCGAGTGATCTCAGGAAATGGTCTTGGCTAATCAAAGGACTCAGCAAATGGTCTTGGCCAATCAAAGGAGTCAGCGAATGATCTCAGCAAATAGTCTTGGCCATTCAAAAGAGTCAGCGAATGGTCTCGGCCAATCAAAGGAGTCAGGAAATGGTCTCGGCAATTAAAAGAGTCAGCGAGTGATCTCAGGAAATGGTCTTGGCTAATCAAAGGACTCAGCAAATGGTCTTGGCCAATCAAAGGAGTCAGTGAATGGTCTTTGCGAATGGTCTCAGCCACTCAAAGGAGTTAGCAAATGGTCTTGGCCAATCAAGGAAGTCAGCGAATGGTCTCGGCCAATCAAGGGAGTCAGGAAATGGTCTCGGCCAATCAAGGGAGTCAGCGAATGGTGTCGGCCAATCAAAGGAGTCAGGGAATGTTCTCAGCGAATGGTGTCGGCCAATCAAAGGAGTCAGTGAATGATCTCAGCGAATGGACTCGGCCATTCAAAAGACTCAGTGAATGGTCTCAGCCAATCAATGGAGTCAGGAAATGGTCTCGGCCAATTAAAGGAGTCAGGAAATGGTTTCGGCCAATGGAAGGAGTCAGCGAATGGTCTCAGTGAATGGTCTCGGCCAATCAAAGGAGTAAGCGAATTGTCACAGCCAATCAAAGCAGACAGCGAACGGTCTCGAGTTCGAGAATCAGGTCGGTATCTTAAGCATTTACACCTTTCATTGAGAAATACTCGTGAAAAGAAATGCAAAAAACCCTTCATTAGAATAAAGTGCTCGAGCTGAAATGGCCGCATTACAAGTTGTATAATATTCAGATCGCCGCTGTGAAATTGCGATAATAAGCTGCAACTGCTCTTTAAAAAGCAATGCTGTATCAATGTCTATAATTTCCAACATTCCATCCCTTGCCTACAGCTGCTCATAACGCACTCACGTGATCCCTGTCGTCGTCTTTGGCTCGAAAACGTGCCCGAACATTGAATAAACATTAAGGAAGAAAAGAATTCGAGCGGTCCATTTGCAAACTTTTGAAAACACAACTTTTAATGCCGCAAACGTTCTTCCACGAGCATTTCGTGTGATTCTGGGAATATACTGAGACTGGATAATTCGATTGTATTCGATGCGAGTTGCACAAGCTAGAGTTTGGAGAGCAACTACATTCCAATTTTAAATGAAATGTGATGTGTGTTGAGTTGTGGTTGCAGAACAAACCCCAACTGGAATACGTGATCCACCAAAGGAATGGTTCATTCAGGGAACGTGGAACTTTAAGGATGAAGACTTCCCAATGGATGACCATGAGAAGGAGGCGGCTCAACCTAGAAATATCTCGAGAGGAAATTTGGAGTACATACTTGGATGTGATCTGTGGACCCTGGCTGGAAGCTTTTGAGACTTTTTTTGTATACAAGATCGAGGCTCGTGTAAGAGCTAACATAAATCGCCCCCCCCCCCCAAACCGACAAACAAAACATACAATAAAGGGAGCGGGAGACAAGGTGGGGGGAGAGAGAGAAGCACACAAGTACCAAGCAAGCACCCAAGTCTCACAATCCTCTCCAAAAAGTTATGTCACTCAAGCTTTTGAGACTCATTATCTGCCATGATCTTTCTTGGGAAAACCACATTTCCAAGCTGGCCTCCAAAGCCAGTCGCCGTCTGGGCATCCTCCGTCGTGCGAAGTCCTTCCTTGGCACACCTGAGCTCCTCACCACATACAAGGCTTTCATCCGAAGCTCAATGGAATACTGTTCTCCCCTCTGGGCTGGTGCTCCTGCCTCACACCTAGCTCGGCTTCACGCTATTGAAACCAAAGCTTTCAGAATCATTGGAATCTCCTGCGATGAAGCTAACTCCGAGGGCCTTTCACTCACTCACCGCAGGCAGGTTGGTGGTCTTTCTGTCTTCTACCGACTCCTCTCCGGCCTTGCTCCCCCAGCTCTCTCTCTGGGCTCTGTCCCCCAAATATTCCTAAAGGTCGCACAAGATCTTCCTGCAACCCTCTTATGGTTAAACTGCCAAAATCAAGACTCTCTGCTCACCTTCACTCTTTCATTCCTCTTTTCTCCCGCCTCTGGAACAAACTCCCCCACTCCCTTCAATCCCACTCCTCCCTCCAGGTCTTTAAAACAGCTGTTCACCACCATCTCTTATCTTCACCACCATCAAAGGTATAAAACACATGGACACTGCTAGAACTTCCAAGAAAGAAAGAAGTCGGTATTTCAGAAAAAAGTGGATTTGGGGGGAATTAACGGGGGTAGAAGAGATCAAGGTTTTGGATGGGGGAATATAAGAGATGGTGGTGTACTAACTTTGAGTGGTGTACTACAGTTAGGGTGTACTACCTTTGAGTAGAGAATGGCACATCTTGCAAGTGAACGCCACAAAACACCACCACCGGTTTTTGAAGAGGGCTTAGCACAACTTAGAGGGCACCTGACACAAACTAGTTTGACTGTTCAGTCAATCGCAGGACATCTTCCAGCGTGTCAGCAGTCAGCAGGACATCTTCCAGCGTGTTAGCAGGACATCTTCCAGCGTGTCAACAGTCAGCAGGACATCTTCCAGCGTGTCAGCAGTCAGCAGGACATCTTCCAGCGTGGCAGCAATCAGCAGGACATCTTCCAGCGTGGTAGCAGTCAGCAGGACATCTTCCAGCGTGTCAGCAGTCAGCAGGACATCTTCCAGCGTGTCAGCAGGACATCTTCCAGCGTGTCAGCAGGACATCTTCCAGCGTGGCAGCAGTCAGCAGGACATCTTCCAGCGTGTCAGCAGTCAGCAGGACATCGTCCAGCGTGGCAGCAGTCAGCAGGACATCTTCCAGCGTGGCAGCAGTCAGCAGGACATCTTCCAGCGTGGCAGCAGTCAGCACGACATCTTCCAGCATGTCAGCAGTCAGCAGGACATCAAGTCAGGGACACCGAGCGAAAGTGGACACGCGGAGAACGTGCCATCAAGAACGCATGCTACTTGTATCGCGTAACAATTTTCAGCCATCCATGGACACCATCAGCAGGAAAGTTGGATTACAGGGCCTCCAGACATTATTGGTCTACCACTTTGGTAGTCTTAAGAACAGGGAGGAATTTTTTCTATTTAGCGATTTAAAAATGTCTACGCTACATATCAGCAGCATTTGCTTGCATAAGATGGTGGCCCCGTTGTCAATTGAACAGAAACATAACTCTTGTTTCAATTTTTTATCACCATACTTACAATTTTATAACTTACTTCATTAGCTTTGATTGAAGCAAACAAAATCACTCGAGCCTATTATTTATGATTGTATCTTTGCAGGTTATTTACGGCTCCGTTGTGATCTCTGAGGCTCATACCCTGCCTCTGGAATGTTAATATCAAGAAATATTTGCTTTTCCGACATTAAACCTGACAGAACCGAGAGGGCCTGCTGCATTGGAATGATCACTGGGAAATGTTGCAACCGACAAAGAAAAAAAAAACAAACAAAAAAACTCCTGCTGGTAATGTGGCAGGAGGGAGTGCTGCATCATAGAGCTTCCTGGCAATATGTTAAGCTGGCTGTACCCGTCTGGAATCATGTGGATGTTACTGCAAAACATCTTTTGCTTGTTGGATTTGTTGGTTGTGGTGGATAATTCTGAATTATGGGCCTCGGGCTAGTAGTTAGGGCTAGGAGTTAGTGCTAGGATTTAGGGCTAGGAGTTAAGGCTCGGAGCTAGGGCTAGGAGTTAGGGCTAGGAGTTAGTGCTAGGATTTAGGGCTAGGAGTTAAGGCTCGGAGCTAGGGCTAGGAGTTAGTGCTAGGATTTAGGGCTCGGGGTTAAGGCTCGGAGCTAGGGCTAGGAGTTAGTGCTAGGAGTTAGGGCGAGGAGTTAAGGGAAGGAGCTAGAGCTAGGATTTAGGGATCTTTGTTCCTTTCACATTTCTTTCTACTTTTTCATATTTCTCTTTCTTCATTCTAATTCTGCTTCTTCTTTATTTCTCTCTTTCTTTGTCTATCTGTCTTCGGAGAAGTGAATTCTTGCAGAATTTTCTTTTTTCTGGAAGGTTCACTTAGCTGCGCTTGAATGGGTTTGAGAGTAGAGGAGTAGCCGCTGAAACCCGAATCCTATCGAGGTTCCTCCTGATGACTCCATCTTTGCTCCTTACTTTTTTTGGGGTTCCTCCTGATGACTCCAATGCAGTATTTGCTTTTCTGTTTCATTTGACAGTTTCATCATACAGAATGTTACACCTCTAATATTGGAACTCGAACCCATCCAAATTTTGAATTCGGCGGAAGTTTAATGCATCCTTGAGATGTTTGGCAACCATAAGATACCGGTAGAGATATCCTTCGTGGTAGCTCTTCAGTCAAAGACCATGGTCCATTACATGATGCTGCCACCACCATGCTTCATGGTAGGGATGGTGTTAAATGGGTGATGAGATGTACTCGGTTTCTGTGAGACATAGCACTTTGCATTCAGGCCAAAGAGTTCAATTTTCGTCTCATCAGACCATATAATCTTTTTGCAAACTCCAGGTGTGGGGTCATGTGCCTTTTTCTCAGAAGTGGCTTCCATCTGGCCACTCTCCCATAAAGCCTAGATTTGTGAAGTGCTGCAGAGACTGTTTTCCTTCCGCCAGGTTCTCCCATCTCAGCCAAGGAACTCTGTAGTTCTGTCAGATTGGTCATTGGGTTCTCGGTCACCTCCCTGATCAAGGTCCTTCTTGCCCGGTTGCTCAGTTTGGTCGGACGGACTCCAATCGAGTTGTGGAGACATCTCAAGGATGGTCAAAGAAAATTGGATGCACCTGAGCTCAAGTTGGAGTGTCATAGCAAAGGGTTAAATACTTGTTGCCTCAAGACATTTCAGCTTTTCATTTAAAATTATTTTGTAAAAAAAAATTCTAAAAATAAAATTCCACTTTGACATTATGGGGTATTATGTGTAGATCAGTGACAAAAAATCTCAATTTAATCCATTTTAATTGAGGCTGTAACACAACAAAATGTGAAAAAAGTCAAGGGGTGTCGAAACTTTCTGAAGGCACTGTGTGTATATATATATACGTATATACTATATCGGTGCAGTGTCTGTCTTGTGTTGTGTTGTCTTGTCTTGTCACTGAACTACTCCCTCAAACTTTTGTGAAATTGTACCAAACTTCTGGTATGCACATATCTCTCCCGTCGGTATGTCCTAAGGGTATTTTCTTTGAAAAATTCCAATTTTTATTTATTTATTTTTTGGGAATTTTTCGGGGATTTTTTTTTTTTAACTTAAGTTTTCAACTTCAATTGTTTATAAAATGTGATATCACGTATATTACAAATACATTTGTGCAAAATAATTGTTTGAATTACGATTGGTTTAAACCATGACAAAACGGCAACTCGGGTACAGTCATTTATCTATATATCTACACATGTGGGCAGTGTCTGTGTTGCCACTTAACGACTCCCTCAAACTTTTGTTTCCGTGGTTGTGAAGTGTTTTTAATAACGTTGTGGAGGTTTTGAATCACGTGGTGGTGAGGTATTTTGAATTATGTAGTGGTGAGGTGTTTTTAAATGACGTGGTGGTGAGGTGTTTTTAAATGAGGTGGTGGTGAGGTGTTTTGAATTACTTGGTGGTGAGGTGTTTTTAAATGACGTGGTGGTGAGGTGTTTTTAATTGTGTAGTGGTGAGGTGTTTTTAAATGACGTGGTGGTGAGGTGTTTTTAAATGAGGTGGTGGTGAGGTGTTTTGAATTACTTGGTGGTGAGGTGTTTTTAAATGACGTGGTGGTGAGGTGTTTTGAATTGTGTAGTGGTGAGGTGTTTTTAAATGACGTGGTGGTGAGGTGTTTTTAAATGAGGTGGTGGTGAGGTGTTTTGAATTACTTGGTGGTGAGGTGTTTTTAAATGACGTGGTGGTGAGGTGTTTTTAATTTTTTGGCTGTGAGGTGTTTTTATTACGTGTTTTATGGCTGTGCGGTGTTTTTAATTTCGTGGTCGTGAGGTGTTTTTAAATGACGTGGTGGTGAGGTGTTTTGAATTACTTGGTGGTGAGGTGTTTTTAAATTACGTGGTGGTGAGGTGTTTTGAATTACTTGGTGGTGAGGTGTTTTTAAATGACGTGGTGGTGAGGTGTTTTTAATTTTTTGACTGTGAGGTGTTTTTATAACGTGTTTTATGGCTGTGAGGTGTTTTCAATTTCGTGGTGGTGAGGTGTTTTTATTACGTGTTTTATGGCTGTGAGGTGTTTTCAATTTCGTGGTGGTGAGGTGTTTTTATTACGTGTTTTATGGCTGTGAGGTGTTTTCAATTTCGTGGTGGTGAGGTGTTTTTATTACGTGTTTTATGGCTGTGAGGTGTTTTCAATTTCGTGGTGGTGAGGTGTTTTTATTACGTGTTTTATGGCTGTGAGGTGTTTTTAATTTCGTGGTGGTGAGGTGTTTTTATTACGTGTTTTATGGCTGTGAGGTGTTTTCAATTTCGTGGTGGTGAGGAGTTTTTAATTTCGTGGTGGTGAGGTGTTTTTAATTTCGTGGTGGTGAGGTGTTTTTATTATGTGTTTTATGGCTGTGAGGTGTTTTATTTCGTGTTTTATGGCTGTGAGGTGTTTTTATTACGTGTTTTATGGCTGTGAGGTGTTTTCAATTTCGTGGTGGTGAGGTGTTTTCAATTTCGTGGTGGTGAGGTGTTTTTAATTTCGTGGTGGTGAGGTGTTTTTATTATGTGTTTTATGGCTGTGAGGTGTTTTATTTCGTGTTTTATGGCTGTGAGGTGTTTTATTTCGTGTTTTATGGCTGTGAGGTGTTTTTATGACGTGTTTTATGGCTGTGAGGTGTTTTCAATTTCGTGGTGGTGAGGTGTTTTTAATTTCGTGGTGGTGAGGTGTTTTTATTATGTGTTTTATGGCTGTGAGGTGTTTTATTTCGTGTTTTATGGCTGTGAGGTGTTTTTATGACGTGTTTTATGGCTGTGAGGTGTTTTCAATTTCGTGGTGGTGAGGTGTTTTTAATTTCATGGCTGTGAGGTGTTTTTATGACGTGTTTTATGGCTGTGAGGTGTTTTCAATTTCGTGGTGGTGAGGTGTTTTTAATTTCGTGGTGGTGAGGTGTTTTTATTACGTGTTTTATGGCTGTGAGGTGTTTTCAATTTCGTGGTGGTGAGGTGTTTTTAATTTCGTGGTGGTGAGGTGATTTTATTACGTGTTTTATGGCTGTGAGGTGTTTTCAATTTCGTGGTGGTGAGGTGTTTTTAATTTCGTGGTGGTGAGGTGTTTTTATTACGTGTTTTATGGCTGTGAGGTGTTTTAAATTACTTGGTGGTGAGGTGTTTTGAATTACGTGGTGTTGAGGTGTTTTAAATTACTTGGTGGTGAGATGTTTTGAATTACATGGTGGTGAGATGTTTTGAATTACTTGGTGGTGAGGTGTTTTGAATTACGTGGTGGTGAGGTGTTTTGAATTACTTAGTGGTGAGGTGTTTTAAATTACTTGGTGGTGAGATGTTTTGAATTACTTGGTGGTGAGGTGTTTTGAATTACGTGGTGGTGAGGTGTTTTAAATTACTTGGTGGTGAGGTGTTTTGAATTACGTGGTGGTGAGGTGTTTTAAATTACTTGGTGGTGAGGTGTTTTGAATTACTTGGTGGTGAGGTGTATTGAATTATGTGGTGGTGAGGTGTTTTAAATTACTTGGTGGTGAGGTGTTTTGAATTACTTGGTGGTGAGGTGCTTTGAATTATGTGGTGGTGAGGTGTTTTAAATTACTTGGTGGTGAGATGTTTTGAATTACTTGGTGGTGAGGTGTTTTGAATTACGTGGTGGTGAGGTGTTTTAAATTACTTGGTGGTGAGGTGTTTTGAATTACTTGGTGGTGAGGTGTTTTGAATTATGTGGTGGTGAGGTGTTTTAAATTACTTGGTGGTGAGGTGTTTTGAATTACTTGGTGGTGAGGTGTATTGAATTACGTGGTGGTGAGGTGTTTTAAATTACTTAGTGGTGAGATGTTTTGAATTACTTGGTGGTGAGGTGTTTTGAATTAAGTGGTGGTGAGGTGTTTTAAATTACTTGGTGGTGAGGTGTTTTGAATTACTTGGTGGTGAGGTGTATTGAATTACATGGTGGTGAGGTGTTTTGAATTACTTGGTGGTGAGGTGTTTTGAATTACGTGGTGGTGAGGTGTTTTAAATTACTTGGTGGTGAGGTGTTTTGAATTACTTGGTGGTGAGGTGTTTTAAATTACTTGGTGGTGAGTTGTTTTGAATTACTTGGTGGTGAGGTGTTTTGAATTACTTGGTGGTGAGGTGTTTTGAATTACTTGGTGGTGAGGTGTTTTGAATTACTTGGTGGTGAGGTGTTTTGAATTACTTGGTGGTGAGGTGTTTTGAATTACGTGGTGGTGAGGTGTTTTAAATTACTTGGTGGTGAGGTGTTTTGAATTACTTGGTGGTGAGGTGTTTTGAATTACGTGGTGGTGAGATGTTTTGAATTACTTGGTGGTGAGGTGTTTTGAATTACGTGGTGGTGAGGTGTTTTAAATTACTTGGTGGTGAGGTGTTTTGAATTACTTGGTGGTGAGGTGTTTTGAATTATGTGGTGGTGAGATGTTTTGAATTACTTGGTGGTGAGGTGTTTTGAATTACGTGGTGGTGAGGTGTTTTAAATTACTTGGTGGTGAGGTGTTTTGAATTACTTGGTGGTGAGGTGTTTTAAATTACGTGGTGGTGAGATGTTTTAAATTACTTGGTGGTGAGGTGTTTTGAATTACTTGGTGGTGAGGTGTATTGAATTACGTGGTGGTGAGGTGTTTTGAATTACTTGGTGGTGAGGTGTTTTAAATTACGTAGTGGTGAGATGTTTTAAATTACTTGGTGGTGAGGTGTTTTGAATTACTTGGTGGTGAGGTGTATTGAATTACGTGGTGGTGAGGTGTTTTGAATTATGTGGTGGTGAGGTGTTTTAAATTACTTGATGGTGAGGTGTTTTGAATTACTTGGTGGTGAGGTGTATTGAATTACGTGGTGGTGAGGTGTATTGAATTACTTGGTGGTGAGGTGTTTTGAATTACCTGGTGGTGAGGTGTATTGAATTACGTGGTGGTGAGGTGTATTGAATTACTTGGTGGTGAGGTGTTTTGAATTACGTGGTGGTGAGGTGTTTTGAATTACGTGGTGGTGAGGTGTTTTAAATTACTTGGTGGTGAGGTGTTTTGAATTACGTGGTGGTGAGGTGTTTTGAATTACTTGGTGGTGAGGTGTTTTGAATTACTTGGTGGTGAGGTGTTTTGAATTACGTGGTGGTGAGGTGTATTGAATTACGTGGTGGTGAGGTGTTTTGAATTACTTAATGGTGAGGTGTATTGAATTACGTGGTGGTGAGGTGTATTGAATTACGTGGTGGTGAGGTGTATTGAATTACGTGGTGGTGAGGTGTATTGAATTACGTGGTGGTGAGGTGTATTGAATTACTTGGTGGTGAGGTGTTTTGAATTACTTGGTGGTGAGGTGTTTTGAATTACGTGGTGTTGAGGTGTTTTAAATTACTTGGTGGTGAGGTGTATTGATTTACTTGGTGGTGAGGTGTATTGAATTACGTGGTGGTGAGGTGTTTTGAATTACTTGGTGGTGAGGTGTTTTGAATTACTTGGTGGTGAGGTGTTTTGAATTACGTGGTGGTGAGGTGTAATCTCCCAAACTTCCAGTCTGCACCTACCCCTCCCCTATGTGTGTGCTGAGGAGTTCTTTCTTGAAAAAAAAACATTCAACCTAAATTGCCTATAAAAATGTAATATCACAAACACAACAAAGAAATTTGTGCAAAATAATTGTTTGTATTATGATTGGTGAAAATCATGACAACACAGCAACTCAGGTACAGTCATTAGCCTCAGCTAAAATAAGCCCGTCCCTCAGTAACAGCTGAGCCAAGCTCGTATGTATATATAAATTTATTTTTTTTGTCACAGTCATGGGATTCTAAACACACCACTGAACCGCTCGATGTATAGAGGATTAGAGGTCACCACTCCATCCATAACTTGCACGATGGTCAGTGGTTTAACAACCACATGGCCATAATGAATCTGCCAAATGGAATAAGCCGAGCAAAGGTTGTTGGCAGCTCGCTTTTAAATGGTGCTTTGAATGCACTAACCCAATTCACCTGTCTAACGGCTTTATTCCCATCAACTACTACTTGCTAGGAGTTCCACGTCCCCTCCCAATGACCATGGCATGGGTTCACATTAACAAAGGGTTTATTTACAATGGAAGGGAGGCAGAGAGAGAGATGAGGCAAGGGAAGACAATTATGTACAGAGAGAGAGAGAGAGAAAAACAAGAAAACCTGCGCATGCGTACCAAGTTCCTATTTGGCTTAGGCTCCCATGTCCTTCCAGCTGCTGTTACGGGGTCAACCTCAAGGGGAGCCCTGACAGAAAGATGTATGGTCCTTGGGTGAAAATAAGTCAATCAATAACGAGTCCACACCGAGGGTTACGAACAATCCCCAATATATTCCCAAATCCCGCACAGGAATCACAATGCGTTTACAGCACTTCCATACAATCCTTATCTATAGTATAGGTGGCGCCACCTTAACCCACAACAGTGTTGGCAACACTCACGGCCCTTGCCCCCAATGTCTCTGCACGCCTCCCAGGTGACGTCGAGTCGATCCAGCGATCGGGGAATCTATGTCCGATTCCAATCTGGGGCTGGGAGTGAGGATACTCGACAACCTCAGCGAGGCTACCTGACTTCGCAGGTTCCGCAGTAATCCGGCGCTCTCCTGACGCGCGGACTTCGGTTCACCGAGGCACGGTTCCCTTGTCCTTCACGTTTGGCGGCTCGGTCTCGAGCTGCAGTCTCAACTCTCAACCGTCTCCCTCCAATCTCTTTCGCGTGCCAGGCCCAAGGTGCGACCCGTACACGCCCTCGTAGGCGTCGAGGCGAACAGCGCCGGGCGCTTGGTTCCTTCCAGGACCACACGGCACCTTGACACGTAACCGGCAATCAATCACCCCGCGCAGGTAACCCCTCTCGCCAGACGGGCTTTTCCAACTCCGTTCTAAAGTAGGTAACGATCGCCTCCGCTCGCGTCGGAGCTCTCGAAGCTTAAGATGGCCGCCCTTCCTTCTCCTCCTCCTCTTCTTCACGATCCCGTTTCCGGTCTCGTTTTTCCCAGAAGGGCTCCTGACCCTTTAATCACAACAACCTTTAATAGAATATACATTAATAAGAAATGACCTGAATTGTAACCCCCATAAACCCGGAATTCGTAACACTCCCCCCCTTCAAGAAAGAAAGTTTGAACACCGCGAAAACTTTCTTTGCAGGCCAACTTTGATAAACAAACCAAAATAACTCACACCCCAAATCATCAGTTCCCCCCGGGCACAATTATCACATCTCAAAAATAAAGCAACAAACTTTCACAAAACCCCCAGAGATTCCAAAGGTAATTCCCTCTGGACCAAGCATCAACAACTTCTAGTTTCTCTTGGATGACGGTTAAGGGGTGCTGACCAAAGCCCCAAAGTTACACAACTCGATAGCACTTTTTCGGGAGGCCCAGCTGAGTACTCACTACATGGACGCCTTAAGGAATGTGGAGTTCACGGTTAGTCCGGGGAGGAAAGTTCATTACATGGACGCCTTTAAGAACGTGGAGTTCACGGTTAGTCCGTGCAGGAAAGTTCCCTACCGGGACGCCTTTAAGAACGTGGCGTTCATGGTTAGTCCGTGTAGGAGCCCAGGCTCGGCGGCTCCGCTGTATATAGAGTGCTTCAACTTCTCCGGACTCCTAACAGTTACGGTGGGACCCCTTGTCCCAGCAGTCACCTGACTGGCGGTCTCCGTCTCGGCCAGTGCTCTGACAATCATTCTTTCGGGAGATGCCGTAACTCTGGGAGCCTCCATAGTAATATCGGCCGCTGCCAACACCAACTCTACCGCCAAGTTGTCCTCTTCTGTAGACCTCTCGACGCCTACGAAATGCCTTCCTTACTGTTATGGTCCGACCCTCCAACTCCTTACCATTCCAATTCTTCTCTGCCTCCCTGGCGTCTTTTGTGCTTGCAAACGTGACAAAGCCGAACCCTCTTGACCGTTGCGTTTCCCTGTCTTTTACCAACTGCACTTCCACCAGCGGCCCATATCTGTTGAAGACAGAGGTCAGAACTTCTTCCTCTGTTTTGAAGTTCAGCCCCCCTACAAATAACTTCGTACTTTTGTCACCATCCCGAGCTGGTGTGGTGTTATTTTCCCTGCTGTGCTCTTTACCAACCCTCGGGTTACCATAAATTTGCCCCCCCGTCCAAATCATTCCCGATAACCACAGATACTCCCTCTACAGGAAGCGTGGCTTGTAAACCGACGGTGACTGGTCCTGACACAAAATCGGATTCCAAATAGATGACATGAAGTGGGGCACTAACACAGCCAGCGATCCCTTGTAACCGAACACTATCACCAGTTGCTGTACTCTTTGACAATGGCAAAATGCCTTCAAGCATTAAGGATTGATGGGCTCCTGTGTCCCTCAATACCCTAACAGGTCTTGGGTTAGTCAAGTCTCCCTCTAGTGAGGCAAACCCCTCATAGATAAATGGTTGGTAACTCTTCTGTGGGCGATTTCTTACGTTTGCCATCGCATTCGGAGTTGTACTAGTCGGATTCCGCTCTGGGTTGTCCCTTTTCATGAGGTAACAACTGGACATCGTGTCCAGATTTTTTGCAAAAGGCGCAAGTAGGCCCGGAGGAAAAACTCGTGGTCTGCCTCGGGCCCCCCGGGAAATAAGTTTGGCTTGGGCCCGTAGCCCCCTGATTTCGAACAGTTCGGGTATCAGCGTTGTCCCCATAATCATCTCGAGGCCGCCGCCATGTATTGTCGTTCTCCGCACCTGCTGTTCCACAACTCCCCTGCGGAAATCTAGGCGAGGAGTTAGGTTCGTGGACCCCTATCCGGTGTGTTAAGGCATAATCATCTGCCATGGTGGCTGCGTCCCACAACTTTGGTACTTTCTTTTCCTGCAGGTACACTTTGATGTCCTCGTGGACACACTGTTGAAATTCCTCCACCAGGATCAAGTCACGCAATGCTTCGAAGTCGTTCCCGACTCCTTTTGACTCACACCACCGATCAAACATGTTTTCTTTCACTCTGGCAAACTCCACATGGGTCTCACTCTCCCTCTTCCTGGCATTCCTGAATTTTTGCCAGTAAGCTTCAGGAACCAACTCATACGCTTTGAGAATGTGCTTCTTTAATACCTCATAATCTGCACATTGGTCCATTGGTAGCGCTGAATAAATCTCTTGAGCTTTACCCACCAGCACACTTTGCACTAGTATGGTCCAGGCCTCCTCCGGCCAGTTTAACTGTCGAGCCACTTTCTCAAAGTGTGGAAAAAATTTAGCGACTTCCTTTTCACTGAAGGGTGGAACCAGCCTCACATGTCTGCCCACATCCCAGGTGTTCTGGCTAGGTGTCGGCCCAGTCAGCAAGGGTGGTACCTCTCCCCGTTCTCTCATTAACTCCAGCTCCTTGAATTTAATTTCTTGCTGAAGCGCCATGTCACGTTCCTTTAATTCCCTTTCGGCTTTTCTCTCCTCTGCTTCGAGTTCCCTTGCAGCTCTCCTCTCCTCTGCTTTTCTCCCTTCTAACCTTTCCTGGAGTTCTCATTCCACTCTCCTTTCCTCTGCTCTTTCCTTTTCTGCTTTCCTTTCTTCTTCTGCTCTTTCCTTTTCTACTTTCCTTTCTTCTTCTGCTCTTTCCTTTTCTGCTTTCCTTTCTTCTTCTTTGATCCGTTCCTGGCTCCGTAATTGCAACTCCAGTTTCCGGAGCTCAACGTCTTCTGGTTCTTCGGGTAGCCACTCCCAGGCACTCTCGTCCCATGTTCCTAATCCCACCATAGACTGTATCACCGTGGTCTGCAACTCTGCCTTTCTCAAATTAGTTTGGACCTCCAAGTTAAAATGTTTGGCCAATTTCAAGAGGTCCGATTTTAGTAATGCTCGGAACTGTGCCTCACTAGGGGTTACCGCAAAGTTCTGTGCCACAAACGCCATGGTGACTACTGGTAACACCTGTTAACCTTCACCCCAGAAATTTCCAACAAAGAAAAGCAACAGTATTACTATTATTGCTATTGTTTTTTTTGTTTTTTTTTGTTGTTGTTGTTTTGTCGACAGAGCAAAACAATTTTGGGAACGTTGGAAAAGTTCCCACTCTTGGGAATTCTTTCCCGGACTAAAATTTAGAAAATTTTATAGATCCCGGACGTAGACCCAATTGCGAATCCATAAATTGTAATTTGGACGAGCCCCCAATTCTGTTACGGGGTCAACCTCGAGTGGAGCCCCGGCAGAAAGATGTATGGTCCTTGGGTGAAAATAAGTCAATCAATAACGAGTCCACACCAAGGGTTACGAACAATCCCCAATATATTCCCAAATCCCACACAGGAATCACAATGCGTTTACAGCACTTCCATACAATCCTTATCTATAGTATAGGTGGCGCCACCTTAACCCACAACAGTGTTGGCAACACTCACGGCCCTTGCCCCCAATGTCTCTGCACGCCTCCCAGGTGACGTCGAGTCGATCCAGCGATCGGGGAATCTATGTCCGATTCCAATCCGGGGCTGGGAGTGAGGATACTCGACAACCTCAGCGAGGATACCCGACTTCGCAGGTTCCGCAGTAATCCGGCGCTCTCCTGATGCGCGGACTTCAGTTCACCGAGGCACGGTTCCCTTGTCCTTCACGTTCGGCGGCTCGGTTTCGAGCTGCAGTCTCAACTCTCAACCGTCTCCCTCCAATCTCTTTCGCGCGCCAGGCCCAAGGTGCGACCCGTACACGCCCTCGTAGGCGTCGAGGCGAACAGCGCCGGGCGCTTGGTTCCTTCCAGGACCACACGGCACCTTGACACGTAACCGGCAATCAATCACCCCGCGCAGGTAACCCCTCTCGCCAGACGGGCTTTTCCAACTCCGTTCCAAAGTAGGTAACGATCGCCTCCGCTCGCGTCGGAGCTCTCGAAGCTTAAGATGGCCGCCCTTCCTTCTCCTCCTCCTCTTCTTCACGATCCCGTTTCCGGTCTCGTTTTTCGCAGAAGGGCTCCTGACCCTTTAATCACAACAACCTTTAATAGAATATACATTAATAAGAAATGACCTGAATTGTAACCCCCATAAACCCGGAATTCGTAACACTGCGGACCACCAAAACCACACAGACCCAGCCAGGAACCACAGCGCAGCACAGATGCACTGACGTGCCTTTGAAACTCACAGTTCTCAAATACTTCAGCAAGCAATCAGTTCTCCACCAGGATGCGTGCCCTCTGAGCCTAGTAGGCCATTTAATTATCTCCCATGGGAGTGTTATATCCTGTTTGTTCCAGGAGGATGTTTGTTCCAGGAGGAGAGCGTGCAATGAGCTGAGTTGTCGGCAAGCGCCCGGACCTCCCTTTTCTTGTCTGATGCTCTAACTCTGTCTGGGTCTCCCATATGAAAGAGTATAAGGCACAGTCCCAAGTTTGCCATTGGTATCATGGGTGTTAAGGGGGCATGATTGTTTATTACTGGTTACTGGCTTGTATTACTGCTTGTTCTACTTGTTCTTTTTCTCTAGCATTTTATAGCTATTGAGGTTAAAACGGTTTTGGTGAGAAAATTGGGTCCGCGCTTACTTGCACCTTTTTACATTGCTGTCCGCCGATTACATCCGCCCGGTAATCTTGATGGCTCTTCCTCCGCAGCGTTGTGTCATTAGACACCGATTCGCCATTCAACTCTCCCAGCGGTAGCAGGGGATCTCTTTGTCCTCTCTCCCCCCCCCTTTTCTTTTTTTCTTTCCCCCCCCCCCCCTTTCTCTCTCCCTCCACCTTTCTGGGGCAGTGGGTCGGTCTCTGAAAACCTCCAACTGTAACAGTACATTACTTTTCTGCACTGAGTGACATCCCAACTGTGACGTTCTTGGATATATTTCAGCCCCTTGGGTTTTCTACCTTTACACAGAAAGGGGTTTTTGATAGCACCTTGCCCATGAAGACCACTTTTGATAAGAGACCTTCTGACAGTAGATGAGTCCACTTGAACCCCTGATGTCTGTGCAAATTATTGTGTAAGTTCAGCACTAGATTTTTTTTGTTGTTGTTGTTGTTAGGGAACTTACCCATGCGTATTACACATTTGTTTTGCTGAGTCTATTTGGCCTTGCAATCCATTTCCTATCTTTAACTTCTCCGCTCTCATTATGCTTGAATGCCCCATCTGGAAATGTCTATTTTGCGGGATATTCTTTTTGGGAATTGCCTTCTTGGTGTAAAACTATTATTTTGAGTCTCGTCGAGTTTGATATATTGGGGACGGTGTGGGTTTTATATTACCTGCAAGAGAGAAATTACAATTTAGCGAAAAAAAATGTGGTGGCCTAAGACTTTTGGATTATTTGGACAGGAAGAAAAATGAAAAGCAACCAAAGTCAAAAAAATGAATATTGTGGGAAACATTGCAGAATTCATGGAACACCCTCCCGATGGAATTTCTCCAGCAATTTCTGGAAACCATTCCAAAACGGATATCTACTGTTTTGCATGAAAAAGGTGGTCAGACCATATATTGAAATTTCATTCATTAATATCGTAAAATCCAATCGGTTTTGTTTCTTATAATCATGATAATGAAGAGCCGGGCTCTTGCTTGAGACGGACGAAGTGACGGGCAAGACACAAACTCGTCCGAGAAGATGTTTATTGTAAAAGCCAACTCGGGAACTCCCCAAAAGCCCGTTTATCGGGCTGCATATATATACACAACCAGAAAGCATAACCGAAACCGAAACCGAAACCGAAAGCCACGCCTCTCAGGCGAGGCGTGTTTCGGTGGTCACGTGACCGACAGGTGCAAAGGATTATAACCGCACGCGCGGCACGCTTTGGTGGTCACGTGACCAGCCACCCCGGCGCCGAGGTTGTCCGCCGGTGACGTCACCGGCTGGAGCAAGGAGATTCTGCCGCTGGTCTCACTTGGGGGACCCATGGGTCGCTACAATAACACCTTTATTTATCAAAATATGCCAATAAAATATTTATTTTCAAGGTGGCCTAAAGCTTTTGCAGTCCTGTAACTTTGTACAATTTTGCGATTATATTGTATATTGATTTTAAAGTTTTATCCATATTGCATTTTCTGTTGTTATGGTATTTTAGATTGCACCATCTGATTTCGATAACGTTTTAAAAAAAATTCTGGGAAAAGATGAAGGGTGTGTGGTGTGCCCACAGACTGGTGGAACCTCAGTGCACTTGTTTACTACGACTCCCCCCCACCCCTACTACATTTAAAATCCTTATCCGTCCTTCACAGACATTTGTTGTAAGATTTGTACTTGGAGGTGAATGATTCCAAATAAAGACCTCAGATTTAATTTGAGCTGCCAGTGAGGTACGAGTCCCACCCGTACGTTGCATCATTCCTGTGGGACACACCGAGAGCGCTGACGTGTCCCCTGGAGTTTAGGGCAGGAATTTAAGTGCAATATATCAAACTGAGTAGACTAGGTGTATGAACCACCTTTAGAGGCCATTTTTCCCTGCAGAGCAGGGGTTGGCCTTTTTTGGGCACCGTGGTCCCCTTTTTATGAAGCAATGTTTTGTGGCCGGATGCCCTTCCTGCCGCCAACCCTGTTAGTCGCCTTTTGCGACACACAGGGAATTCCCAGTGAACTGGCACTCAATTTGCCGACCTCGGAAGGATGACAGGTTGAGTCAACCCCCTTGGCCTTAATTCAGCGATCGACCGGGATTCGAGCCCAGGATCCTAGGATCCCAAGCCGGCACCCTAACCGCTAAGCCAATACCAGGCTTGATTAGACTAGGTGTATGATGGCATTAAAATAAATAATGAACATATGTCACCCACAGGGTGAACCGTATCTTGCCAAAATGTGAAAATTCCGTTTTTTCGTCATGACGTCATCAAATGACGTCATAGCGTCAAACTGTTTACAGATCTGGGAAGCACTCATCAAGGGCATTCATATGAGGTATTACTCGATATGGTACCTACGATTTCAAAATTTGACCTTGGGGTCAATAATTTTCGACCTCCAGCGCTAACCATGAAGGTCAAGGCCGATCGCCACCAAAAACTAATCAGCTGAGCGCCGGACCATATACTAGATTCCCATGAAGTTTGGAGACGATCCGATCAAAGTTACTCAAAAAATTAGTGTTTCGTCGACCTCCATGATTGACCACAAAGTGACCTTGACCTTTGACCTTGACCTTCAAAATTTTGTGTGCTGAAGGGTATCTCTATAGGACTCTGATATGCGAAGTTACAGGAGTTTCCAATAATAACTGTGGTCTACAGAGTGATCTAAACGTGAAAAAAAATGATTAACCACAAACAAAAAAACAAACAAACATACAAGCTGACTAATACATCTTGCAAAAACTTCGTTTTGGCAAGATAAAAAACTTCGTTTTGGCAAGATAAAAATACCCAGTGGGCCAAACATCCAATACTTGGTCACTTTCTTTGTATAATCCATATCGAAAAAGGAAAAGCAGTGT
>NC_136265.1:133466312-133521312 GCF_964187855.1 Myxine glutinosa | reverse complement strand
GACGGTTAAGATATACACGTTTCCGAGCATAACTTTGATAGAAGGCCAAGGCAAACGAAATGGTGCTGTTCTTCACTAAATGCGTTTTGTTTGGTCTTTTTTCAGATCGAGTAAACATGACGGTTTAAAGCAGGACTTGCTGGCGCTCTGTTTATTGTGGTTTCAATTACTATTTCAACGATCCAGTTTCATTCACTTCCATGGCAATGGAGATCAACTGGCTTTCCTCCAAGTCCTGCAAGAATCCTAATAGGAGCCTTGTCCCACATCTGTTAAATCCATATTTCTTCTTAGCCGCACCACAAAACTTCTAATGGGGGAAATACACACAAAATGTCCCGTATTGCTGCCACAACGAATGACTTTTCTGTCAAAGGATGAAATGACTGATGCAGCCAAAGGTTGCCTCTGATGTATCTAAGAGTGTACACACTAGGGGTGATGGATACATGGACTTTAAGTAAGCCTGATGATGAAAAGCAAAAGCCATGGCTGTCTGACTCATGGGCCTAACTCCAGTGAAAGCCACAATGGCATGGTGAGATATTACCGTTCTGACAATACAACAGCTGGTTCCACATCCCAGCTCACCTCTGTTGTTGAATTGTTGAGAAATTTTTCCAAGAAGATGGATGCATCAAAAATAAATAATCCGTGATGTCAGCCGGCCAGTTGAGCAGAAGAGATGTGTTCTAAAAGGCCTGACACGGGCAGACCAGACGTGCAGAGCCGGACACACTCGGTTGACGATGCACGGCAGGCACGGGCAAAGGAAGAGGACGAATCGGGTGGAGTCTCACTGAGGTGCTCCAGCTCAACCATCCTGGGCCTTGAGGAAAATTTGAATCGGGTTGTGATTTGAAAGATTTCAGGTTGTTTTTAGGTTTTCAAGTCTCTGCTCCCTAACCCTCCCCAGCTCTTCCATGATGTACACGTTCTTCAGAAACCCTCTCCGATATAGTAAGACCCCCAAAATCTAGGCTCAACTGCACACCTTGACTCTTTAATTCCTCATTTATTCTGTTTTTCGAACTGCCTTCCTGAGGCTCTTCAATCCCACTCTACCAGCTCCAATGTTTCAGGTTGGTGAGAGACCACCAGCTTCAGGTTGGTTGGTTCAATCTCACTTTATCATCCATCTCTACCCTGTGATCTATCCTCTTTAACAAGCCTTAACCAAAACCTATTCTTGCAGATTTCTGTTTAATCCCCTCCTCAACCCCTTTCCTATTCCTGGTCACTCATTTTCTGGCTTGTTACCTGGCACCTGTTACCCAATCACCCTGCTTTCAGTACATTACCTGTATGTCCTCTGTCACGCTGCTCTTCCCGGGAGCTGAGATTTTGTATACAAAAAGGTGGTCTCATTGTGGAATTTGTTGAGTTTACGTCATTAGATTTCTTTTCAAAATCGAAGTTTCCTTTAGTTAAATATCTGTGATGACATCTCATCCTTTATGTTCAATTTATGGTTTTCTGGGTTTTTTGTATGCAAAGTTGAGGCTCATGGAAGAACTAGGACACAGAACGAAGCAGAACATGACAGAACTACAACAGCACTTGGTAGAGCGCATACCTCCGCCAGGCTGAACAGTTTATATTTTGTATCCCACTGATAGGCCGGATCTGGATCCGGATCTGAACCAAAATCGAATCGGCTTGTTCTTGTCACCAAACCAACTCATCCACCAAGTTTTGTCATAACTCGTCCACAACTTTTTTTTTAACATCGTGCTATATTGTCATCGTTTTTGGCCCTATTGCTCTATGGTGAAGAATCGCCTAAAAAATAAAATTCTCGTTTCAGGATCCGGATCCAAATCGAATCAATTCGTCCTTGTCACACACCCAACCAATCCACCAAGTATCATCCAAATCAGTCCATAACTTTTTTTCATATTGTGCAAGATCCATGGCCGTTGGAAATTGACACCAAACTCCCTTGTTAGGAGCGTACAAAAGTGGTAGTTCATGAAGGGTCTTCGCTCAGCCCCCAACCTTCCGAACTGATGAACCCATCATAGGCGACAGGCACCTTAAAATTAATTGTGCATTGGAAACTGAAGTAAAGACCTTTTGGGCTTTTCCAGTAGACAACGTGCAGTCCAAGGGACTGCCCATCGCTAAATGAGTGACGTTCGGTTTGGAGATTTTACCGTGACCACACGTGTCACCATTACAATCTATAATAATAAAAGGCAGTGTGTGTGCAAGTCCTCCATAATTCCCAAAACCATGAAATTTAAAGGCCACAAACTTTGCATCCATAATTCTCTAATTCAAAAGAAGTGCATGAATGAAAATGGAGTGTTGGGTGTATTAAAACACTTTTTGAAGATGTTGAATGTGGTGCACATAACAAAATAAATAAGTCTTACCAAAATGGCAGTCTGCCATCTTGGTCAGATATCTGTGACATCACTGTGTTCTTAAACTGCCAACTTGTTTCGGCCTATTGAAATGTGCCTTGGATTGGAAACACAATCTACCCTCACGGACTAATTAAAGCATATAATCAAAATATGGAATCGGATTTGAGGATCAGATCCAATACACTTAACAAGTATCAAAATCTGGATTGAAATCTGAAAAATCTAACATCATTAGTGATTCTTATAACTAAGTGTATTTATATGAGCATGCATAAATAAATAAATGATATAAAAAATAATTAAAATATGTATAAATATAAATATTAAGAATAAAAATTAAATCTCCTCCTTCTGCACTGTTATCTTAATTCACACCTCCATATATATATTTTGTTTTTTTCAAGTGTTTTTTCAAGTTGCAAAATGCTTTAAGTTCAACTTTATTCCCATTTGGGAGGGTACATTCCCCGATTGAAACTGTCACATGGTACAGGTAAGCGGAGTTAGACGATGGACCCTGCGAGATGGACGAGACAGACCAATTGGCATTCGTAGTTGCTGGTTCACAACCTGCCAAAGTACGAAGTTATTCATGAGTGGCAGCTGTAGGTCCGGTAAGTTTGGGAGGGAACGGAGGCTAACCCCTCGTAGTAGACCCAAACCCCAGGCCATAACTATATATATATATGTATATATGTGTATATATATATATATAATGATAGTCTCACAAGAACCATGCTGTTTCTGCTTTCAGGCATCATCAGTTAGGCAAAATTATCTTTAAAACACATTAAATGTTTTGTCATGTATGTACACAATCAACAGGAGTACTATTGGAAAAATGCTTTATTTGCATAATTCAAAATCTTACAAGTGATGTCACAATTCATTGACCGATATAACTGGAAATCGAATCGCATTGGAGAAAATCTCAACCAAACAACTCTAAAACCAATATGATAGATCTTTCTGGGGAAACAACAACAACAACAACAACCTCCAGGGGGCAGTATTCGAGCCAACATTTTAAAGCTTCAGTCTTGTGCATGTGTTTCTGTCTTTAGTATTCAGGCTTCATGAACAAGATATAAAGAAAGAGCAACACAAAGAGCAAAGTAAAGTAACATGTGGTGGGTTGTTGGGTATGGATAGTAGTTAGTAGTTGTTACTAAATGCACAGCTTAACACGAACAAAGGGTGAGTGCCAATGGTGATGTTTAATGTTGTGATTGATCTGACTCGAGCAAACTTTTTCTTTTTATCTCACCTGGAACGAAGTCCAGGGGAGCTTATGCGATTTCGCGTCGTCCGTCCGTTCGTCAGTCCGTCCGTCCGTCCATCCGTAAACACTTGAAACTTCTTCTCCGAAACCGCTGATAGGATTGTGACAAAATTTGGCACAAATAATATTTGTTATGTTGTGACAAAAGATTGTTCATGGCATTAAAAAAATCGGGTTCTAAGGGGGTTTACCGTGGGTTAAAGTTGGTCCAGGTTTGAACCCCCCCAAATTAGGAATTTGTTTTTTCTCTGAAACTACACCCACTATTTCAATAAAACTTGACCACAACCTTCATCACCCATGATGTACCGAAGTTTGTTCGCGGCATTTAAAAAAATCTGCCCCTTTGGGGGTCTACGGGGAGGGGGGGGTTGCCCCCCAAAATAGGCATTTGCTTTTTTCTCAGAACCTACACACACAATTTCGATGAAACTCCACCACAACCTTCATTATCCGTGATGTACCAATGTTTGTTCACGGCATTGGAAAAATGCGGTCTGAGGAGGTACACGGGGTGGTGGGAGGGGGGGAGGTTAGTCAGTGTAATATACTCTTTATTCTACCAGATGAGTGCCAGGGGTATTGCACCTATGTTTTAATTATTTAATACAAGAGTCTAGATCCAGATGGAGGAGCTAAATGGCAAGAGGCAACAGGTTTACAAAATCCCAAAGAGTGTGTGTGTGTGTGTGTGTGTGTGTGTGTGTGTGTGTGTGTGTGTGTGTGTGTGTGTGTGTGTGTGTGTGTGTATGAGGTGCGGGGGGCACTCACGGCGAGGAAAGGAGGAATAACACCAAACGGCGTACCAATGGCATGGAGAGGAACAGACTGGGAAAGAATCAATGCATATATCCTGTATGATGATGGTGGGTGTGCGCATAATGTAGTGATCGGCAGTGCGTATGAAAAACCAAAGTGAGGAGGACGAGTCAACAGACGGAGGGAGATGATTCCACAATTGGAAGAATAAGGGGACGAATGGATGCAGGTAGGCATCCAGCCTGGACTTTGCTATTTTGAGCGACTAAGGGTTTCTTGAGCAATGTCTGCGACCTGTGATAGTTTGGGGAGGGCAGAAGTAGGAGAGGGCAGGAGGAGCAAGGCCAGGTGTAAACTTGTGTAAACTAGAGAACCCACCAAGCTGCTACCAGTGGGAGTGTCAGTCATTGATAATACACCTCCTGTCTTGAAATAAGTCATAGCTTTTTTACAAGACACACGTGCATATTTTCACCAAGAATAGAAAGTCTGTTTGGGTTCCCAAGTGAACTCATGGTTCATGATGTAGCAAACCCAGGTTCAAATGTCTCTCTTTCTCTCTCGCTCTCTCTCTCTCTCTGCAGTCCATCGATTCGATAATAACAATGGTGGGACTGTTAGTCCTTGTGCTTGGCTCATACATGGGAAAACAGGCTGATCCACGCCCTGTAGCCTTTGCTACAGTGCGCACAGGAGAAGGTGCACCGAATATATAAGTTGGGCTCATGGCGCTGCAGGCAGACACTCTCACATCTTTGGATTTTGGACTGCTCGATGACATCAGCTCCCTTCCGCCGAGCTTGTCTCCATAGCTGGCGATTCCTTGCTGTGCCTTTCCAGGGTGTCAACAGGAAATGTGGTCGCATTTTGATGCCTTTTTGCGAAAGCCTTGATGCGTAGATGTTGCACTCCATGCAGGCACTTCCTGTTGAGAAATTTGCCACAGAAGTCGAGCCTTCAGACACTAATGCCAGAGCAGTAGTAAGAAACAGATTAAACAGCGCAAGGACCAGGACACAGCCTTGTGTGACTCCATGAGTGATGTTGGAAGGGTCAGATGAAGTACCTCACTTAACTGCGGAGCCAATCATAACGTCATGAAATTCTTGAATGATCTTCACAAAGATATCAGTGTTACGGATTTGTCACTTCCGCCTTTGTTGTTATTGTGTAGTTGTAGGATTTTTCGTTTCAGGTAATATTGTTGTCAAGATTTCTGTGTGAAATGGAGATGGCTTTAGGAAAAGGTAAAAATAAATGTTTGTGGAGAAAAAGAAAAATGCGGCAAAGAAACCGGAAGAGGTGAGAGGAAAAAGATTGGCAAGGGAAAGAGACAGCCGTGAGTCACATCGAGGTTGCAAGCAGAATTTCTCGATATTGGTCGCAAATGAATTGAGCCTTCCCGTGAAAGGGATTGCCCGCGACATCGTCCCATATTGCGATTGCAATTAAACTTGCGTCTCAGATTTTGGTACCAAGCGTGAACTATTTTTGGCGGGAAAGCAAGGGCCTTCATTACAGGCCGATCCACCATTTTTCCTCGTGGAGGCCATCCACCTGGTGCATCGGGTTTTGTCGTTGAGGATTCCCATATCGACATCATCGTGTTAATCACCGTTGGTTTCCATATCGGCTTAATTCCCATATCAACCTCTTCGTGTTGATTGCCGTTGGTTTCCATTTTGGTTAATTTCCATATCGACCTCTTCGTGTGGATCGCCGTTGGTTTCCATATCGGCTTAATCGTTGGCGGACGTGGGGCGTGGATTGCACTCACACGTGTTGGGTGATTTATTTATTTTTATTTTTTTTGTATGCTGAATCGAGGCTCGTGAAACAGCTAACATTTACTTCACAAACAAATCAACCAGACAAACAAAATATATAAAAAGAGGGAGCGGAAGACAGGATGGGGAGAGAATGGGAAGCACACAAACACAACATTTGAGAGCAGGGAGATGTGTGGGAGGGAGAGGGCTTAGGGGAAGGAGGCGTGGGAAGGGGAGGGGGGGGGGGGGCGTGGGAGAAGTATAAAACACAAGGACACCAAGGACTTCCAGGACAGAAGTTGGTATTTCAAAAAAGTGGAATTGGGGTGAAATTAGCGGGGGTAGAAAAGATCAAGGTTTTGGATGGGGGAAGATAAAAGATGGTGGTGAACAGCTGTTTTAAAGACCTGGAGGGTGGAGTGGGATTTGTTGTTATTGTGTATTGTTGTTATTGTTATTGGATTGTTACCCTGTGCCACAATTTGCCTGACCTCTCACCTCGTAACTCCTCGTCTGCAGCCGCGCCGATACCTGCCTGTTGCTCTTGCAGTTCTGCACACCTTCGACCTTCACCCAGCGTGGGGATTCGTGCACGGACTTTGGAATTGTTGCATCCCACTCACGTTTGGCGTATCCTGAGTTTATTGCTTTGAGAGCATTGGAGAATGATGGTACCATCATATGTAATGTTCATGAGATGCAAGTGATATTTTCATGGTACTTTCCTACAGAGTGTTATTATTGTGTATGTGAGAGTTTTTAATACAATTACTTATTTTGTTCTACATCTACACAATTGCACTGGTGTGGTTTTACCATGGTTTATTAGAACAATCAAAATAATAAATCTTTCTGCCACGTTCCCTCTCGATACTCTGAGGGACACCGTAACCGGGGTTTGGGGGAGGTAACACGTAACATCAGGACAACCATAAAAATTCAGCAGCTTTCAGAGAGTTAGTCTGTCAACTGTATCGAAGGCTTTGGTGAAGTTAGCAAAGATGACATGGAGACATCGATGCTGCTCGACTACCTTCTCCTGAAGCTGGCGTAGAGTGAAAATCACATCCACAATGGGGCAAGCAGCCCTAAAACCACACTGACTTCTTGGCAGGAAGTTGTCTGTGATTTTCTGCAGACGCGTCAACAAAATTTTGGCTATAATTTTACCAGAAACAGCAAGAAGTGAGCTGCAATAGTTACTGCAGTCGCTTTGATATTGTACAAGGTTGCTTAGTTGGAAGCCCAAAGGAGAAAGCCACACACAATTGCCGAGGAGCTGATTTTGCCACGTACCAAATAATTTGTGAACTTGGTCCTCGGTGAGGATGCTTCACGAGAAGTGAGTGAGATATCTCTTTGGAACAACATGATCCAGCATCAAATTGTTTATATCTCTACCGATTTGAATGGTCAAATCGTGCAAGAGATGAAATGATCTACTCTTTTCTCGATACAACTTGATGGAACAACATCCAGTTGGACGCCCAGTTCTTCGTTTACTGCAGACACATTTTCAACAGCAGCATGAAGGTGGAATCCCTCTTTTGTCAGACTTTCCAAAGGATGAGCACAGCTTCTGATGTGATGAGTCATGGGTTGAGATGGAATAACCGATGGAGCTCCAGCCATGCTTGGCTCAACAACTGGGATCCAATCCTGTGTCAAAGTAAGAGTAGCAAACGCTACTGGTGTTAAGTGTTTCAGTCATCGTGAAGGGCTAGGACAATGTATTGAAGGACAGCTGGCATATATCATGGACAAACTTGAGGAGTTGAATTAACTCAAATAGAAGATGCAAGGGAAAGATGGAAACAAGCTTTCCTCGCCAAAATGCAACTCTACAGAAATCGCGTGGAACAGGAATTTTGTGATGTTCCCGAATTTCAAAGTGGTTATCGTCAATGACGGGCTACCTAACGGTGCTCAACAAGAGTTCAAAGAACACGTGACCTGCCTTCATTAAAAGGTTTCGTGATATTTTCTGGATTTAGAGAGGGAGAATGGTGAGTAACACATTTATTTGTGATGTTCACCTTGTTCTGGAAGTGGTTCAAGAAGAGTGCTTGAAATTAACCAATGATTCTTCAGCCAAAGACATCTTCGAGGAGAAGAGGATTGAAGACTTGTGCTGTGTGTGATACCATGAATGTGTTGATGCAGCGATTCATGCCCTGTTCCCTTTTGGGTCTGCATATCTCTCTGAGAGCAGTTTCTCTGAAAAGAAACTTGGGGGTGACTGGCCATGTGAACTTTGGGAACTGCTGCTCTACACTGTTATCTTGGTGGTAGTACCACTGTAGATGTTCAGTATATGCCTCCCAGCCTACATCATGCAGACCGAACGAGCATTACATCCATAAAAGATGGTGTTGGCGATCACGTGGTGTGGACAATGGAGTTCGAAGTCAGTAAGCCAACAGCAGGGCTGCAATAGCTCCGACATACTTTCCTTGCGTTCTCCACGATCCCATCTTCGTCGTCATGTTTATCATTGGACAGCCATGGGGTTGGTGGTGCCCTCAATGTCTTTTGTTCGCCAAACAAGCAAGAGAACATGAGAACTTGTAGCAGGCCGCTGCCCCAGAGTCCTTCCTTCGGTCCCGTTGTGTAGAAGAAGAAGAACCCGATTTTGGGCTCTTGGTGGGTGCAGAGTCTCTTGGTACCTGAGCGCCAAGGGGGAGATTGTGAGCACGTCTTTCTCAGTTTGTCTCTGCGTGTTGTGAGAGAGTCAGACAGCATACAGAGGAGCAGAGGTTCTCAATGTGGGGCGTAGACCTCGAGGGAAGGAAGGAGGACAAGGATCAGAGCAGCAATGTTTAATGAAATCGATTACAAACACACAATGTGGAGCAAGGCTCAAAAATGCACTGCCTGACACGCAGCAGGACACTTTCAAGACACTCACTTCAGAATCAGCAAACAGGCATTTCATATATAGCAAGAAAATCAGATAAGAGTCTGCGCTAAAGACAAAGGAAATTTGGGCCTTAAAGACCCCCTGCCATCATCCCTTCCTGCAGAAGGCCAAACTTAGACTACAGAAGATGTGGGCAAAAGATAGGGTGACCTTCTCTGGCTCTTTATCTAAACACATCAGACCCGAGCAAGGCCGAAGGAAATGTTCTCACAATAGCTTCAATGGTTTTCTTGACACTAAGCATAATAGTAGATTTGTAGCGGTTCCCGCTGAATGTACACAATCGCCTTGCACCTGCCAGGACGCGGCCAGGGCATGATCGCCATGCCGGGCTCGTCCGGACGGGCCCAGACGCGCCTCTCCTGGGCATGCCTGGACTCGCTGTTCCCGGGCACGCCCGAACCTCCCGGGCATGCCCGGTCTCGTCTTTCCCGGGCATGCCCGCTCTCGCCTTTCCAGGGCTCGCCCAGAGCGCCCGGGCACGCCCAGCCTCGACTTGCCAGGCCGCGTCCAGGACGCCCGGGCATGTCCAGACTCGCCTTTCCAGGGCTCGCCCAGAGCGTCCGGGCATGCCCGCTCTCACCTTTCCAGGGCTCGCCCAGAGCGCTCGGGCACGCCCAGCCTCGACTTGCCAGGCCGCGTCCAGGACGCCCGGGCATGTCCAGACTCGCCTTTCCAGGACTCGCCCTTGACACCCGGGCATGCCCGGTCTCGGTTTTCCCGGGCAAACGCCCCGGCATAAATGTGTATATATATTGCTGCCCGATAAACGGGCTTTTGGAGAATACCTGAGCTGTTTTGTTTCAATAAAGCAACTCGGACGAATTCCGTCTTTGGTCGCGTCAATTCTTTCGACTCGCGCTGGAGCGCAGCTCCTTCAGATTAATGATTGAATACACATGCTGAATACACAACAATCAAAGGATATGTAATGACTATATTCCTCCCAAGGTTGGTTATGTCCTTGATTTAGGAGACACACTGGAAACTACAAAGATATTGTTGCGGATATGAGGATGGCATTTTTAAAATTGTATTGTATTGGAAATGGAGATGAACATTGTTTGGATATGGCCCCTCCTGCCTCCGGAGTTATGTAAAGGTTAAAAGGGCGTCTCGGTAATTAGTCCATAAAGCATCCACGTCAGCCAATCATAGAATACCCCTGTTCAGTAGCTTATATCTTATTATGTGTTTTAGAGTAAGGCCTTGTCTTCCATTAGAATAATACTCCATTGCACCGAGTGAAAAAGAGATAGATTCCCTTCATTCCCATTCCCAAAAACCTCCATTCCCCCTTTCGTCGATTGGCAATTACCTCCCCTCCAATTGCCGCCATTGACCACGAGGCAGGGTCGGAGAAGAAAGGCGTGTCTCCACCTCGTCATAGAGGGGAGGAGTGAGCCAGCCCCACTCGACCAACCATGAACAAGGGGTTTGGCTTGAGAGGGCGGAGGAAGAGCGATGGGGGAGGTTCGCAAAGGTTGAGGGGCGGGGCCTATATAACCCGCCAGCGGGGCGTTCCCCAAGCAGTTGAGTCCAGGAGATGAGCTTTGAAAGAGTTGAGTCCAGGAGATGAGCTTTGAAAGAGTTGAGTCCAGGAGATGAGCTTTGAAAGAGTTGAGTCCAGGAGATGAGCTTTGAAAGAGTTGAGTCCAGGAGATGAGCTTTGAAAGAGTTAAGACAAGGAGGGAGGAGACAAGAGCTGGGTCGTCAGAGCTGAGCTGCGTGCTTGAGCCACCGAAACTGCATCTACAGCAGCTTGAGCCACCGAAACTGCATCTACAGCAGCTTGAGCCACCGAAACTGCATCTACAGCAGCTTGAGCCACCGAAACTGCATCTACAGCAGCTTGAGCCACCGAAACTGCCTCTACAGCAGCTCGAGCCACCGAAACTGCAGCCACAGCAGCGTGGGGCCTGGACGGCAGTTTGGAGCAGGGCCGCGAAGGAACGGCGGCTGCCCAACGAGCCGATCGTGCTGCAGGACCAGTTGGACCTCCCTATCCCGCCAGCCATCCACCTGCCATCCCTATCATCATTCCCCATGTAAGTGTGTTCGTAGTCTGTCTTTTGTCTTGTCCCTGGGTAGTAAGTAAGCCTGTTAGATAAGCTAAAGATTTCACTGTGTCACCTGCGTCTCATGTCCCTGTAAATAAACGTGACTGCTTTATTTTTGCTTATATGTGTGAATAATAATAAACCCAGTTACTCTTCTGTACGTCTTCTTCCTCTTTGCATTCGGTCGCTTTAGAGTTTTCCAGATTGAGCAGCTGCGGTGCGATACGGCCAACGTTTGGGTTGAATCGGGTTTTAGTCGGGGAATAACTGTTCGGTCGCGGAGCCTCCGCTCGGCAAATATAACATCTAATCCGTGGTCCGTAACAATATATAATTAATTATTCCCTTTGTGAGGAAGGCGTTTGGCAACATGTTTTCCCTGTATGTGGGTTGTGGGCTTCTTATCTCTGTCTGGCACATGCATCCAAGGACTTATTTACCGGGCTAAGGAACCACATGTTTTTCCAGTAGCCAGCACCTCGAGCCTGGAAACCACATTTTGTCCACCAGCCTCTACAGCCGAGTTCAAATCAGGTTACAGAAACACATTATATAATTTCAGATGTTCTGATCAATTGAGTCATGGGGTTTAAACCCGAATAGCTGACATGAAGAGGTTGGGAAAATGTCAGGAAAATGTTGGGACAACATCGGGAAAACAACCGGAAATACCAGAACGTCGGTAAAACGTCGGGAAAACGACGAAGTGCTGGAGTGCGACTGTGTTGCGGAATTCCCTCTGCTGGTCAGGGCAGGAATTTGTAATTTGTTCGTAATGCTGGTGATAGCTCGCATACTCTTCGCAAAGGACATCACGGGTTCTTTCACGTCCACAAACCAATGGTGGAGACGATACGTCCGTTTAACATTCATCCGATGGACGGCACACACATGGATGAATCAACCTGCCTGTGAAACACCAGGATGGCAGTTTGTAATTGGGTGAAGATTCAAAACCAGGATACTGAAGGAGCTGGGGCTCCCACGTCGATCGGAAGAATGGACGCGACAAAAAGCTGGAATTCATCCGAGTTGCTTTAATCAAACCAAACACTCAGGCACTCTGAAAAGCCCGTTTATCGGGCAGCAATATATTGTTGCGGATATGGCACTTGGCCTCCATATCCGCTTGTAAATATTCCCCTATTTCCCCAATACTCCCCAACTATCCCCAATCCCCCATTCCCTAGTCCCATTGCCTGTAAATAACACTCTGTAGAACCGACCTTCCCCTTTTTCCCCCATTAAATGTCGTGCCCAGGTCCACCGCATCTCACGTAGACAACTTTCGGACATCTTGCTAGTTATTCTTAGTCTATGTCAGTTAAGGACTCGTTTCCATTAATTCTGACTCTTCGTTGCACCAGAATGTGATTATATGGCACCAGTAGTGAGTTTAGGACCTTCCCATACCTCCTCCCATCTTCTTCCCCAAACAACAACAACTACAACAACAACTACAACAACAACTACAACAACTACAACAACGGCGCGGCGCGGGGGAGTGTGCGTCCTCACACCGGCTCGGTTAGCCGCCATTGACCATGCGCTCCGACGGGGTTACCACGAAGGGGCTCCTTGTCAGCCCCTCCTCAAGGGCGGAGCCGGTAACCCCCCCGCACGCACCCAATGAGAAGCAACGGGCCGATTCCATCTGGGGCGGAGCTAACGAGCCGAGGGCGTGTCACTCCCCGCCGGATATACGCGGCCACTTACCGGACGTGACGTCAGATGCGCCCCCGACTGAAGAAGACAAGTCGCGACCTCCAAGCGCTGAGCGAGCTCCACGCATCGACCCGGTATTGCAGTACCTCCGAGAACGGTGCACCCCCTCCGAGAACGGTGCACCTTGAGCCATCGACGGCCCGCTTTCCTTGCCATCAATCCCCGTGTGAGTCAGTTTTTGTCCTGTTTATCTGTCGTCTCTATCGGGGCTATTATAAGAGTGTGTCTAAGTGCCTGTCTTCCTATGCTGTCCCTCTTGTCGTTGTAATCTGACCTTCCGCCCTAATATAACCTCCTCCGGAGGTCTTGAGAACTGAACCCTTGGTGTCGTGTCATTTTAATCCAGCCGTTGTGTCTTTTCCATCATTGATTTAGCATAGCGCGATTTAGTCAACGTTCGAGTATAATCGGGTAACTTGTGCGGACACGGCGGCCATTCCGCTCGGCCCACCCTAACATCAAAGTCGTGTCTGTAACAATTGGTGTCAGGAGTGTCGGATTCGGACCTGGGACTAAATTTATTAGGCCCAAATTTTGGAACACCAATTGTACCACTAGGGTAACAATTGGTGTTGGGGAGGTAGAATTCGATCCGGAGCGCGTTTCCCGCTCGAAATTATAACGGCGAAATTTGAATTTGTTTTACGAAAATAAAACCCGAATTTTGAAAGTCGCGCTATGGCGGATCAAGACAGCTGGGGTCCGGTAGAGGAGAGTGAGGCAGGGTCGGTCCAGGACCAAATTGAGGGACGCGAGGAGAGCGAAGCAGCGAGGGTAGCAGACGCACAAATTAGCGTCGTTGCGCCCGACATTGCGGGTGCGCAAAATGGCGCCTCGCTGGTCACCGCGCCCGCGACCGTGGCAGCGCCCCTGGTGGATCCGAACCTTTTCATGTTGCAAATGAGGGCCCTTATGGAACAAATGGGTGAGCAATTGGGAGACCAAATTAGAGGTTTGAAAAGCCAAATGGGGGTAATGAGGGACGAAGCGAGGGGTACCGGTGAGGGGTTAGACAATAATTTTAAGGGTTTAGACAAGAAATTTGGGAAGTTAGACAATAATTTTGAGGGTTTAGACAAGAAATTTGGGAAGTTAGACAATAATTTTGAGGAGTTAGACAAGAAATTTGGGAAGTTAGACAATAATTTTGAGGGGTTAGACAACGGGATAAAAGAGGTGAGAAATGGGTTAACGGGGGTAGAAAATAGAATGGCTGCCCAGGAGAATCAAATGGAAGGGATGCAAAAGGGGTTAGAGGGGTTAGAAAACAGTATGGAAGGCAAATTGAGGGACATGAGGGACCAAGCGGAAAGGGAAGTTAAACAAATGGGGCAGCAGATAGAGGGGGTCAGAATGGGGGTAGAAACCAAACTGGATGCTCACAGGGAGGAAATGGAGCAGATGAGGGTGGCATCTGGGCAGGAGATGCAAGTGATGGGAGAGGAGATCAGAAGAGGTGTGAGTGAGGAGGTCGGAGGAGTGCGCAAGGAGGTGAGGCACTGTCAGGAGCACATGGAGAAGGAGGTGAGAAAGGGGACTGTAAAGTTACAAGGGGGCATAGAGGACCTGACGCAGGAGGTGGAGCAGCTGACGGTGGGACAGACGGAGTTAGTGGAGCAGGTTCAAAAGAACACAGCGGTAATAGGAGGTTTAAAAGCGACACAGAAAGAACTAAAAGACGACTTAATAGCGACGAAGAGGGAATGTCAGATGGTACGTGAGGGACTGACAGCGAGGTTGGACGAGGTGGTAGAGGTAATGGAGACGAAGGACCGGCAAGTGAGGACGCACATGGAAACGGTCAAGGTAGCCTTGGAGGACGAGCTTGAGGAGACGTACCGGGGAATAAAAGAGGTGAAGCAGAAACTAGAAGAAGTGGAAGAAGGGATGAGCGAAATTAAGAAGCGACGGAGAGGGGATAACAAAGAGATAAAAGAGGAGATAAAAGAATTGGTCCAAAGTCTGTGTTTGGATCGTGATGATGTGCTCATTAACCGGATGAGGGATTCGCAGGTGATGGAGGAGAAGCGAAGAGGAAGAGGACCCGGTGTAAGTGGTGACCAATATGGTCGTGCGTATGATGCGCCAGGGGATTTAAGAAGCTTGGGGGTCGAGATGGACCCGGGTGTTCGTGAGAGGCCGTTGGTGAAGTGTGCGACAGGTCTGGTGTGCGAAAGAGGAGGTGTGCGAGAAAGTCCGACTCTGGGGTGTGTGAGGAAAAAGTGGGTGCCAAGGAGTGAGGGTGCTGGCGAGAATGAGTCGGTCGTAGCGCGTGTGCGAGGGGGCACATGGAAGCGCGGTGTGGTAAGTGTTACAGAGGGTGTGACGGGAGAGTGTGCGCGAGAAAGGTGTGTGACGGACAGGTGCATGGGGAAAGAGTGCGCTGTCAAGAGTAAGGGTGAGTGCGCTGTCAAGAATGGAGGTGAGAGTATTGAGAGTGACAAGGAGAGTGAGTTGGTTGTGACAGGTGAGCGAGGATGCACACCTGGAATGGTAGAGCGTGAGTGGGAATGCACGCTGGAGTTGGTGGTGAGCCACGTGGTTGGGTGTGCGAATGAGAGCACACCTGTGATTGTCACAGAGGAGGTGACTGAGGAGGGGGCGCGAAGAGGTGTGTTGGTGCGGTGTGCGACCAACGAATGTGTGCCAAAGTGTTCGGTGGTCAGGTGTGTGACCAAGGCTGTGAGTGCAATGAGGGTACCTGGGTGTGTAAGGAAAGGTACGAGGAGCATGGGCACGGCTGGATGTGTGAGCAAGGAACGGGCTGCGGGGTGTAAGCGTCCAGGTGAAGCATCGACGTTAGACGGGGTAGAGTTTAGAACGACTTATAGCCGAATCGGGCCCTCGGTGCGTGCTGGGCCTCGCTTTGAACGGCCGCGTCCGTGCTCCACTAGGCGGAGCGGGCGGCTGGATAAGAAGGGTCGTCATGGCGACCACTTTTTGTTGAGGCATTCCGGCAGGTCGAGATCGAGCCATTGGATGGCTCCACGCCGAGATGGTGCGTGGGATCTCGGCCCGGGTAAGCCCCCGTCCCTGCACCGAGTGCCGGACGCATCCAGCCGCTGGCACAGAACAACCCGCATTCATGGCTTGGCTTTACGAAGCCGGGCTTTGGACAGGAATTGGCGCACCGAGAGGCATTAGTGAGTAGACTGGGTGATGAGGATAGTGTTTTGGCCCCAAAATTAGAGAAAAACAAAATTTGATGATTGGCAAAGGATTGGCAGTGATTGGCAAATTTTTGATTTGTTGAAATTTGATGTGCAAAATTGGTAGTGAGCGATGGGCCCGGTGGGTAAGGCTGGCATCCCTGCCACCCTTCCCATTTTGGGGCAAATGCGCAATAGCTTATGGGGTGTATGGCAGTGAATACTAGCCCGGGTGGGTTAGGTTATATTGATAGGGACCTAGAAGATGACAGTAGGTAACGTTAAGGTTAGTTAGTGACTGATACCTGTAGTGGGGACGCAGGTAGATTAGTATGGATGATAATGACGTGGGAGCGCAATAGTTTAAAGGGACGACTGGGAAGCGCAAGTTTCAGAAGGGAGTAGTTAGCTGAGATGATGCCGTGTGTGTGAGAATTGAACAGGTGTGATTGCACAGGTGTGCAACTGGACAGGAGTGTGGAGCAGTGTATGAGTAGTGAGTGTTGTGGATCAGCGCGAATGCGCTTGGGGAGAGAAGGGTGCAGGTGGCACCAAGTATGAGAGCACAGGTGTGCAAGTACAGGTGTGTGGAGAGAGTTGGAGTAAGTGGTACGGAGTGGTGTGCATGGTGCGAAGGAGTGGATGGGGGAAGATTGGACCCCTTTCACGAGTACCCGGGGCGGGTAGTGTAAGTGTTAGGTAGAGGGTATAGGTAAATTGTGGTTGGATATTGGCATTTGTGGTGCGGTTGCAGAATGGTATTGTGAATGGGTGCATTAGTGTCGTGGAAATGGCTGGGCGTGTAGCCTGTTAGTGTGTGTAGTTGGTTGGGCACTCCACCACTGTGAGGATGTCGGCCAGGTGAGGCCGCAGGTGGGCTCTGGGAGCCGGTAGTTGTGAGTGGGTGCCTGAGGATCCCGGGTGTGGATCGGGCAGCCCAGTGCCAGAAAGGGCACCGAGTGGGGAGAGCGCCAGAGGGCCTTCCCCAGGTAGTTAGGTTAGGGTAAGGAGCAGGTAAGCTCGGAGGCAACTGCAGTGGTGGAGGTGTGCAGGTGGGTAGACCCGCTGGGAGAGGTACACGCCACAGCCCGGAAATTGTGCGAGGGCACCGGGAGATGAATCGGGGGAGTGAGACCCCAAATTGAAAAGCACCACAGTTTGGCCGATGGGAATTGGTTTTTAGAACCCATAGTGTAAGAGGGCCAATGGTTTGGCCGGAGAAAGACCCTGGGTAGTGTAAAGTTGTTAAAGTCATTTAGGAAATAGTTAGGATTGATGAACCTGTCGCACCATACGCAGCCACTTACCTGTGGTGATGATGATGACTCCACACCTGTGTTTTCTTTGTTTTGTTGCAGGAAATGAGATTGCTGTGGATTTGTGAGACGCATCACGACGTGGATGAGACATTGGGGTGATTCCATCTCTCCCTCCCTAGGAGGGACTGATGATGAATTGGTAATGGCAAATTGTGATGTTCAGTTGGAGATGGCAAATTTTGATGAGAGTTGAAAATGGCAAATTTGATTGGTTAGGAGGGAGAGAAGACGAATTTGGTTTATGGGAGGAACGGGGAAGACAGTAGGGACGTTTGTTGATTAGTAAAATAGATGTTTATGGGTAGTGTTGTGTTGTGTGGATACAGTAAGGGGTAAGGGAGGGGCCATGTAGGTTACCTGGTGGGGGGGGGGGCGTACGGTAGGAATGTACCTGTCTCACCTGGTTCCCATGTGCCCCCAGTGTGCATCATCTTATATTGCGTGCACTTTTGCGCCCTTACCACCTTACTCACTTGTCTGCTTCTTTTGTCTCCCACCTCCGAGGATCTGGCTTTGGGGCAGAGAGAGAGGAGAGAGAGGTGCTGGCTCCGCAGTTGTGGGCCTGCACTTTCGCTGCTTGCTGCCTGGATCGATACACCATATGGACCGCAATGTTTGTGGCCACCCACAATGGACCGCAGTTCTTTTGCGGCCAAGCACCACCCATTGATGGACCTCTGGGTCAACGTGGCACCTATGCCATACAAGGTGAACCACTAATAGTTGGCACCCTGACGGCCACAATAAGGAAATGGACGCGGTTGGCGCCTTTCTTTATTTTTTGAAAGAAGCCAGAAGGCCACGTGCACCACACGAAGAGCAAGAGACACCTGCAGGGTTAGGGGTTGTTGAATTTATTTTTATTCATTGAACAATGGTGACTGCACCGGATGGTGCTGACTGTGTGATGGGGTGGTGCTTTTGGTGCTGGGAAGGGGTGCTCTGCACATTATTAAAGGCCGTAGGCCACAGAGCACTCGTGGGTTGGTGTATCGATGCTGGCATGCGTGCTCTCTCTATGCATAACATCTGCATGTGTTCCTCCAAAAACAGGTCCTGGATTGTAGTGTAAGTAGCAGCGTAGTCTTGTAAATAATGCTCCCTACCGGCTGTATGTTTAGTTTGCGAATTCTTTCCGGATTCGGTTATCCTGTGGGTGTGTTTCTGTGAGGAGAAGGGTGCAACGTCGCAGGGGGACATATTTACTCATTTGTGAACATCTGTAAAACTGTCGCACTCAGGGTAGAGTTAATAGTAGAGGGAACTACATCTGAGTGCCACACTAAAATAGGTAAAAATTTATCGGGTCGGGACGCCCCGAGGGTAGAGAAGGGTGCAATGTTGCGGATATGGCACTTGGCCTCCATATCCGCTTGTAAATATTCCCCTATTTCCCCAATACTCCCCAACTATCCCCAATCCCCCATTCCCTAGTCCCATTGCCTGTAAATAACACTCTGTAGAACCGACCTTCCCCTTTTTCCCCCATTAAATGTCGTGCCCAGGTCCACCGCATCTCACGTAGACAACTTTCGGACATCTTGCTAGTTATTCTTAGTCTATGTCAGTTAAGGACTCGTTTCCATTAATTCTGACTCTTCGTTGCACCAGAATGTGATTATATGGCACCAGTAGTGAGTTTAGGACCTTCCCATACCTCCTCCCATCTTCTTCCCCAAACAACAACAACTACAACAACAACTACAACAACAACTACAACAACTACAACAACGGCGCGGCGCGGGGGAGTGTGCGTCCTCACACCGGCTCGGTTAGCCGCCATTGACCATGCGCTCCGACGGGGTTACCACGAAGGGGCTCCTTGTCAGCCCCTCGTCAAGGGCGGAGCCGGTAACCCCCCCGCACGCACCCAATGAGAAGCAACGGGCCGATTCCATCTGGGGCGGAGCTAACGAGCCGAGGGCGTGTCACTCCCCGCCGGATATACGCGGCCACTTACCGGACGTGACGTCAGATGCGCCCCCGACTGAAGAAGACAAGTCGCGACCTCCAAGCGCTGAGCGAGCTCCATGCATCGACCCGGTATTGCAGTACCTCCGAGAACGGTGCACCCCCTCCGAGAACGGTGCACCTTGAGCCATCGACGGCCCGCTTTCCTTGCCATCAATCCCCGTGTGAGTCAGTTTTTGTCCTGTTTATCTGTCGTCTGTCGGGGCTATTATAAGAGTGTGTCTAAGTGCCTGTCTTCCTATGCTGTCCCTCTTGTCGTTGTAATCTGACCTTCCGCCCTAATATAACCTCCTCCGGAGGTCTTGAGAACTGAACCCTTGGTGTCGTGTCATTTTAATCCAGCCGTTGTGTCTTTTCCATCATTGATTTAGCATAGCGCGATTTAGTCAACGTTCGAGTATAATCGGGTAACTTGTGCGGACACGGCGGCCATTCCGCTCGGCCCACCCTAACATCAAAGTCGTGTCTGTAACAATATATACATATTATCCCGGAGCGTTTGCCCAGGAAAGGCGAGAGGGGGCGTGGCCCAGCGTCCTGGCTGCGGCCTGGCAAGTTGAGGGCGAGCCTGCCCGGGCGTCCTGGACGAGCCCGGCATGGTAATCGCTCCGCGTCCTTGATAGGTGCAAGGTGATTGTGAAAACCCAGCGGTAGCCGCTACACACGTCCCCCCAGAATCGACTTGCACCGGCAGGGTCAATTTGAGGGGGGTCCTGATGACCCGGCCGAAGCGACCCCTGGCGGGTCGTGGGAGGGGGTCCGGTGTGGTGGTGGGCGGTCGAGTGGGGGGCACCGTGGACGGGGGGCGGCCTCGCCGCGGCGGAAGGGCCACCCGTGGTGGGTGGTCGACGTCCACGTGCGCCGGCTTGAGGCGGTCCACCGCAATCCGGTCCGACCTGCCGCCGATGTCGATGACGAACGACTTGTCGTCCCGTCGCAGCACCCGGAAGGGCCCGTCGTACGGCGGCCGGAGTGGCCCCCGATGTGCGTCGTGATGCACAAAAACATACTCCGCTGTGCGAAGTGCTGGGGGGACGTAGGACTGGGGGTCACCGTGGTGGGATGTTGGCACGGGGGCAAACCGTCGGGCGGCCTCCTGGAGGTCCGAGCGCTGGTGAGCTGCGGACCAGGGACTGGTAGCGTCGGGCACGAATTCGCCCGGGACGCGTAGCGCCTGGCCATAGACCAGCTCGGCGGTGGATGCCTGGAGGTCCTCCTTGGGGGCCGTGCGGAGGCCCAAAAGGACCCACGGCAGCCGGTCGGCCCAACCGCCGTCTTGAAGGCCGGCCATGAGCGCGGCCTTCATGGAGCGGTGGGATCGCTCGCACAACCCGTTTGCTTGGGGGTGGTAGGCCGTAGTACGGTGGAGCTTGACCCCCAGGTTGCAGGCGACCGCGCCCCACAGCTCGGAGGTGAACTGTGGTCCGCGGTCTGACGAGATGTCCGCCGGTGCGCCGAAGCGGGCGACCCAGGTGGCGAAGAAAGCCTGCGCCACGTCGGCGGTGGTGGTGGAGACGAGGGGAACGGCCTCCGGCCACCTGGTGGTCCTGTCCACCATGGTGAGCAGGTGTGTGAACCCCCGTGACGGGGGGAGGGGGCCCACCAGATCCACGTTGACGTGGTCGAAACGTCGTTCAGGCACGGTGAAAGGTGCCAGCGGGGCCTGGGTGTGTCGGTGGACCTTGGCCCGTTGGCAGGCCGTGCAGGTGCTGGTCCAATCGTGGACGTCCCAACGAAGGCCGTGCCAGACGAATCGCGCCGACACCAGCTTCTGGGAAGCCTTCCGGCCCGGGTGGGAAAGGCCGTGGAGGGAGGCGAAGATGCGGCGTTGCCAGGTGACGGGCACGATGGGGCGAGGGTGGCCTTGGGAGACGTCGCAGAGCAGGACAGTGTCCGCGAAGGGGATGTCGGCCAGGCGGAGGCCCGTGTCCGCCGCCCGGAGGGCTTGCACCGTGGTGTCGGTGGTTTGGTCCGCCGCCATAAGCGCAAAGTCCACGCCCAGGTGGACCGCGTTCGCGCTGGCCCGGGAAAGACAGTCGGCCACGGCGTTGTTTTTGCCGGCGACGTGCCGGATGTCCGTGGTAAACTCCGACACGGCGGAGAGGTGGCGCTGTTGGCGGGCCGACCACGGCTCCGTGACCTTGGCCATGGCGTAAACCAACGGCTTGTGGTCGACGAACGCCGTGAAAGGTCGGCCCTCCAGGAGGTGGCGGAAATGGCGGACGGCCAGGTGTAGACCGAGGAGCTCCCGGTCAAACGTGCTGTATTTGAGCTCGTTCGGCCGGAGCTGCCGGCTGAAAAAAGCGAGTGGCTGCCAAACCCCGTTCACCCATTGCTCATGTACGGCGCCCACCGCGTAGTCGGAGGCATCCGTGGTGAGGGCGATGGGAGCGTTGAGCACCGGGTGAGCGAGCAGTGTTGCGTCGGCGAGGGCCCGCTTTGAGCTTTGGAAGGCCGCATCCATGGCTGCGGACCAGGCGATGTCGTGCTTGGCCGGCTTGCCCCGGAGGGCTTCGTAGAGGGTCCGCATGAGTTGAGCAGCGCGGGGCACGAAACGGTGATAAAAATTCACCATTCCCAGGAATTCTTGCAGGGCCTTTATGGTGCGGGGACGCGGGAACGTGGTGATGGCCTCGACCTTGGTTGGCAGCGGCACGGCCCCGTTCTTGGTGATGTGGTGGCCCAAAAAATCAACGGCCGTTGTGCCGAAGTGGCATTTGGCCGGGTTGACGATGAGGCCGCGCTCGCTGAGGCGCCCGAACAGTGTTCGGAGGTGGAGGAGGTGCTCGGCCCGGGACGTGCTGGCGACGAGGATGTCGTCCAGGTAAACGAAAAGGAACGGCAGGTCACGCAGCACGCCGTCCATCAAGCGCTGGAACGCCTGAGCCGCGTTCTTGAGACCAAACGGCATCCGCAAGAATTCGAATAAGCCGAACGGCGTGATGACTGCCGTTTTAGGGACGTCGGCCGCCCTGACAGGTACCTGGTGATATCCCCGTATGAGATCAATTTTCGAAAAAATGACCCGTCCCGCCAGACGGGCGGAGAAGTCTTGGATATGCGGGATCGGGTACCTGTCGGGGGTGGTAGCGTCATTGAGACGGCGGTAGTCGCCACACGGGCGCCATCCACCGCCCGGCTTTGGCACGATGTGCAGTGGCGAGGCCCACGCGCTATCGGAGCGCCGCACGATGCCGAGGTGCTCCAACGCGTCGAATTCGGCCTTCGCCACGGCGAGCTTGGCTGGGTCGAGGCGGCGGGCCCTGGCGTAGACCGGCGGGCCCGTGGTTGGTATGTGGTGCTCGATCCCATGCCGTACTGCGACGGCCGAAAACGTCGGCCGCGTGAGGGCCGGGAACTCCGTGAGCAGGCGAGCAAACTCGTTCGCCGCCGGGACGGCGCATGCCAGCTCGGTCGGCGCGGAGCTGCTCAATGTGCATACCAGGGAGCTGAAGGTTTCGGCGTTGATTAAACGACGCCGTTGGACGTCCACCAGCAGTCCGTGTGCGCAGAGGAAGTCGGCGCCTAGCAGAGCCATGGGCACGTTTGCGGTTACAAACGTCCAAGCAAAGCGTTGGCCGCCGAAGCAGAGGGTGACGTTGCGCGGGCCGAAGGTGCGGATGGTCGATCCGTTGGCCGCAACCAAGGAGGGGCCGCAAACCGCGGACTGCCTGTCCTGGTCAGAGGCGGGTATGACGCTCAGTTGGGCGCCGGTGTCGCACAGGAAGCGCCGTCCGGACGCTTTATCCGTGATGAACAGTAAGTTGCCCGTGTGGCCGGCGCTCATGGCTGGTAATGAACGCCGGCCCGGCCGTTTCCCGGCCTGCCGAAGGTGCACGGGTGTCGGCATGTCCGGGCCTTCTGTCCGAACCTGGCATGATAGTAACACCATGCTTGGTCAGGTGGAGGCCCCGGTCATCGTGCTGGAGGTGGTCGGCTCGGTGTAGCGGCCGCCAATTGCGTCGGCAGTTCGGTCGTCGACCGTGCCGGGTGCTCGGGCGCCATGGGTGTTGCGTCGGACGGCGGTGGGTCCCATGTCGCCGCTGCGATGCGCTGACCTGCGGCGGAGATCTTGTCGGCTTCTCTGGCAAGGGCCCGGGGATCTGTGATCGTCGTGCTTGCCAGGGCGAGGCGTACCGGGTTAGGCAGCTGACGGAGGAACAGCTCCCGGAACAGGAATGCCGGAGAGTGCTCGCCGAGCAGTGAAAGCATGTAGTCCATTCGCTCGGAAGGGCGCGTGTCGCCGAGCTCGGGCAGGTCGAGCAGGCGCCGTGCGCGTTCCGCCGATGGGAGGGCGAAAGCGTCGAGGAGAAGCTTCTTAATCGCGCCGTATTTGTCAGCGGCTGGCGGGCTCTCGAGGAGGCTCAGGGCGCGGGCCGCGGTGGCCGAACCGAGCGCTGCTACCACATGGTGGAAGCGGGTGTCGTCGGCCGTGATGCCTCGCAGGGCGAACAGGGAATCCGCCTGTGCGAACCAAACCGCCGCGTGAGCCTCCCAGAAGGTAGGCAGTTTAAGGGCGACTGCCGTGTCCATGTCGGTAGGTCACCAATGAAGGAGCTGGGGCTCCCACGTCGATCGGAAGAATGGACGCGACAAAAAGCTGGAATTCATCCGAGTTGCTTTAATCAAACCAAACACTCAGGCACTCTGAAAAGCCCGTTTATCGGGCAGCAATATATATACATATTATCCCGGAGCGTTTCCCCAGGAAAGGCGAGAGGGGGCGTGGCCCAGCGTCCTGGCTGCGGCCTGGCAAGTTGAGGGCGAGCCTGCCCGGGCATGCCCGGGCATGCCCGGGCGTCCCAACCGAGGCCTGGCAAGTTGAGCGCGGGCCTGCCCGGGCGTCCTGGACGAGCCCGGCATGGTGATCGCTCCGCGTCCTTGATAGGTGCAAGGCGATTGTGAAAACCCAGCGGTAGCCGCTACAATACACAACTTACGGGTGAGACAGCTTACAGGTGTTCTGATGACTCCAATGTGGTATTTGGTTTTCAATTTCATTATGATTGTACCATATCCTGATGCTGTGTGGATTTTGCTTCCCCGCTGATGGACCGCTGGTAGCTTGTAACTGTTGCTGCGTTTTTGCCTGAGGAAGAACTGCTGAAATCTATCTATCTGGGTTCTTCCAAACATCTGTCTTGGGCTAGGAGTTAGGGCTAAGAGCTAGGGCTAGGAGTTAGGTCTAGGCGCTAGGGCTAGGAGTTAGGGGAAGGAGCTAGGGCTAGGAGCTAGGACTAGGAGTTAGGGGGAAGGAGCTAGGGCTAGGAGCTAGGAGCTAGGAGTTAGGGGAAGGAGCTAGGGCTAGGAGTTAGGTCTAGGTGTTAAGGCTAGGAGGTAGGACTAGGAGTTAGGGGAAGGAGCTAGGGCGAGGAGCTAGGGCTAGGAGATAGGGGAAAGAGCTAGGGCTAGGAGCTATGGCTAGGAGTTAGGACTAGGAGTTAGGGGAAGGAGCTAGGGCTAGGAGTTAGGTCTAGGTGTTAGGGCTAGGAGTTAGGACTAGGAGTTAGGGGAAAGAGCTCGGGCTAGGAGTTAGGACTAGGAGTTAGGGGAAGGAGCTAGGGCTAGGAGCTAGGGCTAGGAGTTAGGGGAAGGAGCTAGGGCTAGGAGTTAGGTCTAGGTGTTAGGGCTAGGAGTTAGGGGAAGGAGTTAGGGGAAGGAGCTAGGGCTAAGAGCTAGGGCTAGGAATTAGGGCTAGGCATTAGGGTTAGGAGTTAGGGCTAGGAGTTGGGGGAAGGAGCTGGGGCTAGGAGCTAGGGCTAGGAGTTAGGGGAAGGAGCCAGGGCTAGGAGTTAGGACTAGGAGTTACGGGAGGGAGCTAGGGCTAGGAGCTAGGGCTAGGAGTTAGGGGAAGGGGCTAGGAGCTAGGGCTAGGAGTTAGGTCTAGGCGTTAGGGCTAGGAGTTATGGCGAGGAGTTAGGGCTAGGAGTTAGGTCTAGGCGTTAGGGCTCTGAGTTAGGGCTAGCCATTAGGGCTAGGAGTTGGGGGAAGGAGCTCGGGCTAGGAGTTGGGGCTAGGGCTAGGAGTTGGGGGAAGGAGCTAGGGCTGGGAGATAGGGCTAGGAGTTAGGGGAAGGAGCTAGGGCTGGGATCTAGGGCTAGGAGTTAGGTCTAGGCATTAGGGCTATGAGTTAGGGCTAGGCATTAAGGCTAGGAGTTAGGGCTAGGAGTTGGGGGAAGGAGCTAGGGCTAGGAGTTAGGGGAAGGAGTTAGGGCTAGGAGTTAGGGGAAGGAGCTAGGGCTAGGAGCTAAGAGTAAGGTCTAGGCATTAGGGCTAGGAGTTAGGGCTAGGCATTACGGCTAGGAGTTAGGGCTAGGAGTTGGGGGAAGGAGCTAGGGCTAGGAGCTATGAGTTAGGGGAAGGAGCTAGGGCTAGGAGTTAGGGGAAGGAGTTAGGGCTAGGAGTTAGGGGAAGGAGCTAGGGCTAGGAGTTAGGGCTCAGCGTTAGGGCTAGGAGTTAGGGCTAGGAGTTGGGGGAAGGAGCTAGGGCTAGGAGCTAGGAGTTAGGGGAAGGAGCTCGGGCTAGGAGTTAGGGGAAGGAGTTAGGGCTAGGAGTTAGGGGAAGGGGTTAGGGCTAGGAGCTCGGGATCTGTCTTTCTGTCCCATTTCTTTCTACTTTTTCACATTTGACCTTATTCATTCTAATTCTTGCTTCTTCTTTATTTCTGTCTTTCTTTGTCTATCTCTTCGGAGAAGTGAACTCTTGCAGAATTTTTTTTCTGTAAGGTCCACTTGGCTGAGCTTGGAATTTTTTGAGGGCAGAGGAGTAGCGACTGAAACCCGATTCCTATCCAGGTTTCTCCTGATGACTCCATCTTTGCTCTTTCCCTTTTTTTTTGGGCTCCTTCTGATGACTCCAATGTAGTAGTTGGTTTTATGTTTCATTGTAGCGGTTGCCGCTGAGCATACACAATCGCCTTACACCTGCCGAAGACGCAACCAGGGAGCGATCACTGTACCGGGCTCGCCCAGGCCGCCTGGACATGCCCGGTCTCGCCCTTCCCGGGCATGCCCAGACTCGCCTTTCCCGGGCTCGCCCAGGCCGCCCGGGCACGCCCGGTCTCGCCTTTCCCGGGCATGTCCAGACTCGCCTTTCCCGGGCTCGCCCAGGCCACCCGGGGACGCCCAGTCTCGCCTTTCCCGGGCATGTCCAGACTCGCCTTTCCCGGGCTCGCCCAGGCCGCCTCGACATGCCCGGTCTCGCCCTTCCCGGGCATGCCCAGACTCGCCTTTCCCGGGCTCGCCCAGGCCGCCCGGGCACGCCCGGTCTCGCCTTTCCCGGGCATGTCCAGACTCGCCTTTCCCGGGCTCGCCCAGGCCGCCCGGGCACGCCCAGTCTCGCCTTTCCCGGGCAAACGCTCCGGCATGACGTGTTTGATTGCATATATATATATTGCTGCCCGATAAACGGGCTTTTCAGAGTACCCGAGTTTTGGTTTTGCTCAATAAAGAAACTCGGACGAATTCCCATCTTTTGTCGCGTCAATCCTTTCGACTTGCGTAGGAGCACAGCTCCTTCACTGGTGACGCCCGACATGGACACGGCAGTTGCCATTAAACTGCCTACCTTCTGGGAGGCTCACGCGGCGGTTTGGTCCGCCCAGGCGGACTCCCAGTTTGCCCTGCGAGGCATTACCGCCGACGACACCCGCTTCCACCATGTGGTAGCGGCACTCGGCTCCGCCACCGCGGCCCGCGCCCTGGGCCTCCCCCAGCACCCGCCAGCCGCTGACAAGTACGGTGCGATCAAGACGCTCCTCCTCGACGCATTCGCCCTCTCACCGGCAGAACGCACACGACGCCTGCTCGACCTTCCCGAGCTCGGCGACACGCGCCCGTCCGAGCGAATGGACTACATGCTCTCGCTGCTCGGTGAGCACTCCCCGGATTTTCTTTTCCGAGAGCTGTTCCTCCGCCAGCGGCCTAGCCAGGTACGCTTCGCCCTGGCAGGCACGCAGATCACGGATCCCCGTGCCCTCGCCAGGGAAGCCGACAAGATCTCCTCGGCAGGCCAGCACATCGAGGCGGCTACCTGGAGCCCGCCGCCGTCCGAGGCGACGCCCATGGCGCCCGAGTGCCCGGTGCGGTTGGAGGCCGAACTGCCGGTGCATCTGGCGGCCGCCACGCCGCACCGACCGCTTCCAACATGACGGCCGGGGCCTCCACCTGACCAGGCGTGGTGTTATTACCACGCCAGGTTCGGACACAAGGCTCGGACATGCCGACCCCCGTGCACTTTCGGCAAGTCGGGAAACGGCCGGGCCGGCGTTCATTACCAGCCATGAGCGCCGGCCACTCGGGCAACTTGCTTTTCATCAAGGACAAAGCGTCCTGGCAGCGATTCCTTTGTGACACCGGCGCCCAACTGAGCGTCATACCCGCCTCCGAGCAGGACAGGCAGACCGCCATTTGCGGCCCCTCCTTGGTCACTGCCAACGGATCGGCCATCCGCACCTTCGGCCCGCGCAACGTCACCCTCTGCTTCGGCAGCCAGCGCTTTAATTGGACCTTTGTGACGGCGAGCGTGCCCATGGCTTTGCAAGGCGCCGACTTCCTCTGCGCGCACGGGCTGCTGGTCGACGTCAAACGGCGTCGCCTTGTCAACGCCGAGACTTTCAGCTCCCTGGCATGCACGATGAGCAGCTCTGCGCCGACCGAACTAGCGTGCGCCCTCCCGGCGGCGAACGGGTTCGCTCGCCTGCTCGCAGAGTTCCCAGCCCTCACGCGGCCGACGTTTTCGGCCGTCGCAGTGAGACATGGTATCGAGCACCACATACCAACTACGGGCCCGCCGGTCTACGCCAGAGCCCGCCGCCTCGACTCAGCCAAGCTCGCCGTGGCAAAGGCCGAGTTCGACGCGGTGGAGCACCTCGGCATCGTGCGGCGCTCCGATAGCACGTGGGCCTCGCCACTGCACATCGTGCCGAAGCCGGCGGGCGGCTGGCGCCCATGTGGCGACTACCGCCGCCTCAACGACGTTACCACCCCCGACAGGTATCCGGTCCCGCACATCCAGGACTTTTCCGCCCGTTTAGCGGGGCGGGTCATTTTCTCGAAAATTGACTTAATACGGGGATACCACCAGGTACCTGTCAGGTCGGCCGACGTCCCAAAAACGGCTGTCATCACGCCGTTCGGCCTGTTCGAATTCCTGAGGATGCCGTTTGGCTTCAAGAACGCGGCCCAGGCATTCCAGCGCTTGATGGACGGCGTGCTGTGCGCCTCAGCGAGCACGGCTTAATCGTCAACCCGGCCAAATGCCACTTCGGCACGACGGCCGTTGACTTTTTGGGCCATCACATCACCAGGAACGGGGCCGTGCCGCTGCCAACCAATGTCGAGGCCATCACCGAGTTCCCGCGTACCCGCTCCATCAAGGCCCTGCAGGAGTTCCTCGGCATGGTGAATTTCTACCACCGTTTCGTGCCCCGCGCTGCTCAGCTCATGCGGCCCCTTTACGAAGCCCTCCGGGGCAAGCCGGCCAAGCATGACGTCGTCTGGTCCGCAGCCATGGACGCGGTATTCACAGGCGCAAAGCTGGCCCTCGCCGACGCAACGCTGCTTGCTCACCCGGTGCTCGACGCTCCCATCGCCCTCACTACGGACGCCTCCGACTATGCGGTGGGCGCCGTACATGAACAATGGGTGAACGGGGTTTGGCAGCCACTCGCTTTTTTAGCCGGCAACTCCGGCCAAACGAGTTAAAATATAGCACATTTGACCGCAAGCTCCTCGGTCTATACCTGGCCGTTCGCCATTTCCGCCACCTCCTGGAGGGCCGCCCGTTCACGGCTTTCGTCGACCACAAGCCGTTGGTTTACGCGATGGCCAAAGTCACGGAGCCGTGGTCGGCCCGCCAGCCGCGCCACCTCTCCGCCGTGTCGGAGTTTACCACGGACATCCGGCACGTCGCCGGAAAAGACAATGCCGTGGCCGACTGTCGTTCTCGGGCCAGCGCGATCGCGGTCCACTTCGGCGTGGACTTCGTGCTTATGGCGGCCGACCAGACCACCGACACCACGGTGCAAGCCCTCCGGGCGGCGGACACGGGCCTCCGCCTGGCCGACGTCCCCTTCACGGACACTGTCCTGCTCTGCGACGTCTCCCAAGGCCAGCCTCGCCCCGTCGTGCCCGTTACCTGGCAGCGCCACGTTTTCGCCTCCCTCCACGGCCTTTCCCACCCGGGCCGGAAAGCTTCCCAGAAGCTGGTGTCGGCGCGTTTCGTCTGGCACGGACTTTGACGGGACGTCCGCGATTGGGCCAACGCCTGCACGGCCTGCCAGCGGGCCAAGGTCCACCGCCACACCCAGGCCCCGCTGGCACCTTTCACCGTGCCCGAACGGCGTTTCGACCACGTCAACGTGGACCTGGTGGGCCCCCTCTCCCCATCACGAGGTTTCACACACCTACTCACCATGGTGGACAGGACCACCAGGTGGCCGGAGGCCGTTCCCCTCGTTTCCACCACCACCGCCAACGTGGCGCAGGCTTTCATCGCCACCTGAGTCGCCCGTTTCGGCTCACCAGCGGACAACTCTTCGGACCGCGGTCCGCAGTTCACCTCCGAGCTGTGGGGCGCGGTCGCCCGTAACCTGGGGGTCAGGCTCCACCGTACCACGGCCTACCACCCCCAAGCCAATGGGTTGTGCGAGCGTTTTCACCGCTCCATGAAGGCCGCGCTCATGGCCGGCCTTCAGGACGGCGGTTGGGCCGACCGGCTGCCGTGGGTCCTTTTGGGCCTCCGCACGGCCCCCAAGGAGGACCTCCAGGCGTCCACCACCGAGCTCGTCTACGGCCAGCCGCTACGCGTCCCGGGTGAGTTCGTGCCCGACGCTACCAGTCCCTGGTCCGCAGCTCGCCAGCGCTCGGACCTCCAGGAGGCCGCCCGACGGTTTGCCCCCGTGCCAACGTCCCGCCACGGTGGCCCCCAGTCCTACGTCCCCCCAGCGTTTTGCACAGCGGAGTACGTTTTTGTGCGTCATGACGCACACTGGGGACCACTCCGGCCGCCGTACGACGGGCCCTTCCGGGTCCTGCGACGGGACGACAAGTCTTTCGTCGTCGACGTCGGCGGCAGGTCGGACCGGATTTCGGTGGACCGCCTCAAGCCGGCGAACGTGGATGTCGACCAACCACCACGGTTGGCCCTTCCTCCGCGGCGAGGCCGCCCCCCGTCCACGGTTCCCCCCCCCTCGACCACCCACGACCCTCCAGGGGTCGCTTCGGCCGGGTCCTTAAATTGACCCTGCCGGTGCAAGTGGATTCTGGGGGCCACATGTAGCGGTTGCCGCTGAGTATACACAATCGCCTTACACCTGCCGAAAACGCAACCAGGGAGCGATCACTGTACCGGGCTCGCCCAGGCCGCCCGGACATGCCCAGACGCGCCTTTCCCGGGCATGCCCGGACTCGCCTTTCCCGGGCTCGCCCAGGCCGCCCGGACTCGCCTTTCCCGGGCTCACCCAGGCCGCCCGGGCACGCCCGGTCTCGCTTTTCCCGGGCATGTCCAGACTCGTCTTTCCCGGGCTCGCCCAGGCCGCCCGGGGACGCCCAGTCTCGCCTTTCCCGGGCATGCCCAGACTCGCCTTTCCCGGGCTCGCCCAGGCCGCCCGGGCACGCCCGGTCTCGCCTTTCCCGGGCATGTCCAGACTCACCTTTCCCGGGCTCGCCCAGTCTCGCCTTTCCCGGGCAAACGCTCCGGCATGACGTGTTTGATTGCATATATATATTGCTGCCCGATAAACGGGCTTTTCAGAGTACCCGAGTTTTGGTTTTGCTCAATAAAGAAACTCGGACGAATTCCCGTCTTTTGTCGCGTCAATCCTTTCGACTCGCGTAGGAGCACAGCTCCTTCATCATCAAAATTGTCTCCTTATGAATTACATTTGGGAGTATATAGAAAAATAAAAATCGTTGGCGTTTCCTGGTCTATTTATATCTCGTTCAGGTAAGTTTTTCAACTTACCTCGGGTGGTTCATACAGGTGAGTATCCTTGGCAAGTATGTTTGTTTAATGCAATGTAAACTATTAATACGATTCATTAACATGATTGACAATTGTTTGACAATTGACAATTGCAATCAAAGGAACGTAAGACAATTATCGTTAATACAATAAATTGCATTATTTGTACCAACAATTACATCGAAGGAAGCTCCTGGAAGAGCTAGATTGTGGAAGGTAAGAAGGTAACGAGCTAGCAGTGGGGTCACAGGTAACGAGCTTGCAGTGGGGTCACAGGTAACGAGCTGACAGTGGGGTGGGGTCACAGGTAGACAATAAACAAGGGGATGCTCGAACAGGAAAATGGAGGGAGAGAGAGGAAGTGAGATGAGAGAGGAGCAAGATAGAGAAGCAGGAGAGAGGAGCAGAAGGGAGGAGCAGGAAAGAGGAGCAGGAGAGAGGGGCAGAAGGGAGGAGTAGGAGAGAGGGGCAGGATAGAGGAGCAAGAGAGAGGAGCAGGAGAGAGGGGCAGGATAGAGGAGCAGGAGAGAGGGGCAGAAGAGAGGAGCAGGAGAGAGAAGCAGGAGAGAGGAGCAGGAGAGAGGGGCAGGAGAAAGGAGCTGGAGAGAGGAAGAGGAGAGAGGAGCTGGAGAGAGGAGCCGAAGAGAGGAGCTGGAGAGAGGAGCTGGAGAGAGGAGCTGGAGAGAGGAGCTGGAGAGAGGAGCAGGATAAGGAGAGAAGAAGAGAAGGAAAAAAGATATTTAAACTTCACGTTATGGTAATTGCGTCACACGTCAAAATCAAACTTTTGGTTCTTCCCTCCCGCGTCCCGCCCCCGATAGTCTTTGTGTGCCGATGCATCGACATTAGTCGTGCGGTCCTCCTCCTCCGCCTCCGCCTCCTCCCCCCATCTATCCCTCCCCTCCCTTTGTTACTCCGTCCTCACGGCGTTCGACACTCGTACACATCTCGGTCACTGCGAGAAGTCGCTTTCTACATCTTGTCCGTCCTCGCAAACCCATCGTGGGGTCCCCAGTCCGCCTGAGCCCCGCGCACGGTGCCGGAGCATGTGTCCGCACCGGGAGCTCGGCCATGACCCCTAGACCGGGCTCCCTGTGTTCTCAGACGGCTCGACGCAAGCTGCTCGCCATGTTCTTGGCGCTTGTCCTGGGCACGTCCATCGTGCTGTACGCGTACCCTGGCGCCGGGGGACCGGCCACGTATGCCGCCTACCTGTATACGCGGCCACGACCGACGGAGTCCCGGCGCAAGAAGCCGCTTCCGCAGCACCAGCAGCAGCAGCAGCAGCCGCCGCGGACCGAGCCGCGCAGAGCGTCGGTGGAAACCCCTGCGGGGAGCCGGCCCGGTACTCAGAGTTCGGCGGTCGCGGCGTCCGTGGCCGGTCCGGCTCGCTCGGGAGAGGACGCCGAGCCCGAGTCCGAGATCCCAGCCGGCGAGAGGAGGTGCCTTCCTCAAGCCATCATCATCGGGGTGAAGAAGGGAGGAACCCGCGCCTTGCTCGAGTTCCTCCGGCTGCATCCTGATGTGAGGGCGGCCGGATCCGAACCGCACTTCTTCGATCGAAACTACCAGCGTGGGTACGATTGGTACCGGTACGTAGCCTACGTCACATTCACGTGCTTTAACCTTTACACAATAACGTCGTCAGGCTTTAGACAACAAACTTGGTAAAAGTGGGAGAAAATCTCCATCTGTAATTGATGAAATCTCCAGGAGTCGTCGCTCACGTCTACAAATACTCCCTCCAGGGATAACTGATCCGGTGTCTGCAAATCCTCTCTCTGGGAGTATCCGACTGTGTGTCTACAAATCCTCTCTCTGGGAGTATCCGACTGTGTGTCCACAAATCCTCTCTCTGGGAGTATCCGACTGTGTGTCCACAAATCCTCTCTCTGGGAGTATCCGACTGTGTGTCCACAAATCCTCTCTCTGGGGGTATCCGACTGTGTGTCCACAAATCCTCTCTCTGGGAGTCTCCGAACATGTGCCTACAAATCCTCTCTCTGGGAGTATCCGACTGTGTGTCCACAAATCCTCTCTCTGGGAGTATCCGACTGTGTGTCTACAAATCCTCTCTCTGGGAGTCTCCGAACATGTGCCTACAAATCCTCTCTCTGGGAGTCTCTGACCGTGTGTCTGCAAATCCTCTGTCTGGGAATCTCTGACCATGTGTCCACAAATCCTCTGTCTGGGAATCTCTGACCATGTGTCCACAAATCCTCTCTCTGGGAATCTCTGACCATGTGTCCACAGATCGTCTCTCTGGGAATCTCTGACCATGTGTCCACAGATCGTCTCTCTGGGAATCTCTGACCATGTGTCCACAGATCGTCTCTCTGGGAATCTCTGACCATGTGTCCACAGATCCTCTCTCTGGGAGTCTCTGATCATGTGTCTTCACATCCTCTGTGAGTCTGAACGTGTGTCCACAAATCCTCTCTTTGGGAGTCTCTGACTGTATCTACAAATACTCTCTCTTGAGTATATATATATATATATACATACTGAATCTACTGTTATAGTGGCAATGCTTCCAAAACAGTTTCTTAGCAAGGACATTATTGTTTTTTGGGTAGTTTTCCCTTGGATTTACAACAGTAGTTGTAGCAGGTATATTGACTTTGTTCAGGGTGCTGGGGAAAGCTCACCGACTCTTCATGAATGACACAATGGGATCTTTAACGTCCACTAACTAATGCTAGCAGATGGGACGTCCAGGCTAAGGTCCATCCTAGGGACGTCAAACACATTGATGAATCACCTGCCTGTGAAACACCAGGATGAGATTCAAACCCAGGCTAGACAGCTCAGAGATGAGTGCACATACATGACTTCGAAGCTATCTTGCCTGCCCTATATATATCTCTCTTTAAAGGTGTGACTATTATGTATAGGTATTTAGGTTAGTAACTTAACTACCTGTCAAAATGGTTTTCTCTCTTTCTCCTCTCTTTCTCTCTCTCTCTCTCTCTCTCTCTCTCCTCTCTCTCCTCTCTCTCCTCTCTCTCCTCTCTCCTCTCTCTCCTCTCTCTCCTCTCTCCTCTCTTTCCTCTCCCTCTCTCTCCTCTCTCTCCTCTCTCTCCTCTCTCTCCTCTCTCGCCTCTCTCTCTGTCGCCCCTCTCTCTCTGTCGCCCCTCTCTCTTTCTCTCCTCTCTCTCTCTCGCCCCTCTCTCTCCTCTCTCTCTCCTCTCTCTCTCGCCCCTCTCTCTCTCGCCCCTCTCTCTTTCTCTCACCCCTCTCTCTTTCTCTCGCCCCTCTCTCTTTCTCTCGCCCCTCTCTCTTTCTCTCGCCCCTCTCTCTTTCTCTCGCCCCTCTCTCTCTCTCTCGCCCCTCTCTCTCCTCTCGCCCCTCTCTCTTCTCTCGTCCCTCTCTCTTTCTCTCGCCTCTATCTCTCTCTCTCTCTCCCCTCTCTCTCCTCTCTCTCTCCTCTCTCTCTCTCCTCTATCCTCTCTCCTTTCTCTCCTCTCTCTCCTCTCTCTCCTCCCTCTCTCGCCTCTCTCTCTCTCTCTCTCGCCCCTCTCTCTCTCTCTCTCTCTCGCCCCTCTCTCTTTCTCTCCTCTCTCTCTCTCGCCCCTCTCTCTCCTCTCTCTCTCTCCTCTCTCTCTCTCTGTCGCCCCTCTCTCTCTCTCGCCCCTCTCTCTTTCTCTCGCCCCTCTCTCTCTCACCCCTCTCTCTTTCTCTCGCCCCTCTCTCTTTCTCTCGCCCCTCTCTCTCTCTCGCCCCTCTCTCTCCTCTCGCCCCTCTCTCTCCTCTCGCCCCTCTCTCCCTCTCTTTCTTTCACGTTATCCAAGTTCATATGAGGCTTCACTTTCAACAAGTTTTCCTTGTGTGTCCCTAGATAAGCGAGAATGTCAAGGCTGCATTGTTACCCCATTCCTTCCACAGCTTGGGAGATGGGGTTTTGCATTCACTTGTGTGTGTGTGTGTGTGGGTGTGTGTGTGTGTGTGTGTGTGTGTGTGTGTGTGTGTGTGTGTGTGTGTGTGTGTGTGTGTGTGTGTGTGTGTCATTCTGTTTCTCCAGGGCCAAACATTTTAAACATTTTAGCTTTCGTCATAAAATTTTCAACAAACCTGTAATATGAGAATATGGTGAATGCTAATTAATAAACTGTACATTTTTGTTTTTGTTTTCGTCAAGCTTAGCTCGAGTACAAAGCAAACGCGAATGGGCTTTGCATTTTGACACACTTTCTAGTTTGATATCTGTAAAGGCAAACATACTCATAATCTCTGCTCTTATCCCACCTGCTGTTGACTCACAATATCAGCATTAAGAGCTTAAATCATCATGAAAGCATCCATCGAGTCACAGTTGGAGAATCATTCGTATCGTTAGTTTGTCCCATTTTACGTTCAAGATGTTCAAGATGTTCTCGGAATGATATACAGTAGTTCAATAAATCACCTACATTTTCATATTCTTCAATGTACAAGCACATTTAATAGCATGGAAATATTTTTTCTCGCAAAATGTATATCTTTCTATATTATTATTACCAGCGTGACTCGACGCGCTCCATGCGCCTCACCACACGTCGTTTCAGAGGGGTAGGCATCTTTGATCATTTCGGTGTCTTTTGGGTCTTCATGGTGTTTTGGGTCTTCAGGGCCATTTGGGTCTTCAGGGTCTTTTGGATCCTCTGGGCCTTTAAGGGTATTTTGTGTCTTTGAGGTGTTTTGGGGTCTTCAGGGTCTTTTGGGTCGTTGGTGTCTTCAGAGGCTTTTGGGTCTTCGGGTGTTTTGGGTCTTCGGGGTGTTTTGGGTCTTCGGGGTGTTTTGGGTCTTTGGGGTGTTTTGGTTCTTCGGGGTGTTTTGGGTCTTCGGGGTGTTTTGGGTCTTCGGGGTGTTTTGGGTATTCGGGGTGTTTTGGGTATTCGGGGTGTTTTGGGTGTTTGGGGTGTTTTGGGCCTTCGGGGTGTTTTGGGCATTCGGGGTGTTTTGGGTCTTCGGGGTGTTTTGGGTCGTTGGGGTCTTTTGGGTTTTTGGGTATTCAGGGTCTTTTTAAGCCTCAGGGCCTTGAAGGGTATTTTGGGTATTTGGGGTGTTTTGGGTCTTTGGGGTCTTTGGGGGTCTTCAGGGTATGTTCGGTCTTTGGGGGTCTTCAGGGTATTTTGGGTCTTCAGGCGTCTTGGTGGTCTGAAGGGTCTTGGGGGAATTAAAGGGTCATCAAAGGTCTGAGGGGTCTCAGCTGTCTTGACGCAATGAAGAGGGTTAATTAAGAGGGTGGTAAATTTTTTTGAAGAAGAAGAAGACTTTTTCGTCGCATTTAAACATACATGGCGAACCATGTACGTTTGCTCGATTATAATAATACTAGAAAACAGTACCCGCCCTACGGGCGGGGCTTCAATTAGGAAGCCCAAATGAAAAGGTAAAATATCAGAAATTTAAGGCTTTTTTATTTTAAACGATTCATATAAACATCCGTTGAATCATATCACACGCAAATCATCAAAATCTAAACAGTACATGGCTCAACAGTACATGGACGATCATGTACCACGTACGTCTTGCGTCTCGCTCGCTCTCATGTTGTCCCGATAATGATCCTTCCGCAGGTTCACCGACGGAAACCTTGTTACGACTTTTACTTCCTCGAGACAGTCAAGTTCGCTCATCTTTTCGGTGCACCGGCACGAGCCGAGAACGGCCCGTGCAGGGGCTGATCCGAGGATCTCATCAAACCGTCCGATCGGTAGTAGCGACGGGCGGTGTGTACAAAGGGCAGGGCCTTAATCAACGCGAGCTGATGACTCTCGCTTACTGGGAATTCCTCGTTCGTGGGACACTGTCTCAAGCCCCAGTCCCGATCACGGATGGGGCTCAGCGGTTTACCCGAGCCTGACGGCGAAGGGCAAGGTACACGCTGGCCCGTCCAGTGTAGCGCGCGTGCGGCCCTGGACATCGAAGGGCATTAAACGTTCATTAAACATTAAACGTTCATTAAAGGTTTACGAAACGAAAAACATTACGAAATTACGTTCACACCATCACGTCAAACAATACTTTGAACACATACATCGTCACAACATCGTCACAATGAACGTTATGCGAACGCGAATGTTATGCGGGAGTCCAAACCTGAGAATGCTGGAGACCAAAGCTGAAATTGGGAAAACTAAATAGCCTATTTTACTCCTGGAGATCCCAGGATTACCCACCCAAAATATCTTTGCGATCGGTTCAGCAGTTTTTACGGTACCTTCGAATAGATAGACGGACATTTGGTGAATTATAGTAATATTACTAACTGGCCGAAACCCGTGGAACATCCACGGAAGGGAGGATGTGGTGTATGGATAGAGTGTACCATTATGGATGGCATAGGGGATTTGCTTGTCCGAGTAAGAGTTAGGAAGAAAATAGGAATGAAGAGTGCGTATATGAACAACGATCGCCGACACCGGCACAAATGCATGCTCTGGATTGTCCACTAAGTGGACGGCTTGCTTTCGCCTTCGCCTGTCCAATCAGCGGACGGCTTGCTTCGCCTTCACCCAGCAGACGCCAATACGATGGCGTCGTAAGATGGCGTCGTATCGGCAGTTAATCGGATGCTTTTGGGCCCCAACGTCGGCTAATTCAGATTTTTCGAGTATGTCTGTACGTGATAAACAAAGAGCGCGGTTCGTAGATCGTAAATCCATTAGTGCCGTGGGCATCGGGTCACTGGGTGCGGCGTAAAAGGGATAACAAAGTCGAGTCCTTACGCTATTATTATATAGATGGTGTGACTCGGCTATCTCTGCATGCCTCACCACACGTCTTTTCAGAGAGTTTGGGCATATTTGACTATTTCGGTGTATTTTAGGTCTTTATGGCCTTTTTTTTTTTTTTTCTTTCTATACTGAATCGAGGCTCGTGAAAGAGCTGACAACCGCGAGGGAAAGACAAAGACAGTACATGGGGACCGCGAGGGAAAGACAGTACATGGGGACCACGAGGGAAAGACAAAAACAGCACATGGGGACCGCGAGGGAAAGACAAAGACAGCACATAGGGACCGCGAGGGAAAGACAAAAACAGCACATGGGGACCGCGAGGGAAAGACAGTACATGGGGACCGCGAGGGAAAGACAAAAACAGCACATGGGGACCGCGAGGGAAAGACAAAGACAGTACATGGGGACCACGAGGGAAAGACAAAGACAGCACATGGGGACCGCGAGGGAAAGACAAAGACAGCACATAGGGACCGCGAGGGAAAGACAAAGACAGTACATGGGGACCGCGAGGGAAAGACAAAGACAGTACATGGGGACCGCGAGGGAAAGACAAAAACAGCACATGGGGACCGCGAGGGAAAGACAGTACATGGGGACCGCGAGGGAAAGACAAAAACAGCACATGGGGACCGCGAGGGAAAGACAGTACATGGGGACCGCGAGGGAAAGACAAAAACAGCACATGGGGACCGTGAGGGAAAGACAAAGACAGTACATGGGGACCGCGAGGGAAAGACAGTACATGGGGACCGCGAGGGAAAGACAGTACATGGGGACCGCGAGGGAAAGACAAAAACAGCACATGGGGACCGCGAGGGAAAGACAAAGACAGTACATGGGGACCACGAGGGAAAGACAAAGACAGCACATGGGGACCGCGAGGGAAAGACAAAGACAGCACATAGGGACCGCGAGGGAAAGACAAAGACAGTACATGGGGACCGCGAGGGAAAGACAAAGACAGTACATGGGGACCGCGAGGGAAAGACAGTACATGGGGACCGCGAGGGAAAGACAAAAACAGCACATGGGGACCGCGAGGGAAAGACAAAGACAGCACATAGGGACCGCGAGGGAAAGACAAAGACAGTACATGGGGACCGCGAGGGAAAGACAAAAACAGCACATGGGGACCGCGAGGGAAAGACAGTACATGGGGACCGCGAGGGAAAGACAAAAACAGCACATGGGGACCGCGAGGGAAAGACAGTACATGGGGACCGCGAGGGAAAGACAAAAACAGCACATGGGGACCGCGAGGGAAAGACAAAGACAGTACATGGGGACCGCGAGGGAAAGACAGTACATGGGGACCGCGAGGGAAAGACAGTACATGGGGACCGCGAGGGAAAGACAGTACATGGGGACCGCGAGGGAAAGACAAAAACAGCACATGGGGACCGCGAGGGAAAGACAAAGACAGTACATGGGGACCACGAGGGAAAGACAAAGACAGCACATGGGGACCGCGAGGGAAAGACAAAGACAGCACATAGGGACCGCGAGGGAAAGACAAAGACAGTACATGGGGACCGCGAGGGAAAGACAAAAACAGCACATGGGGACCGCGAGGGAAAGACAAAGACAGTACATGGGGACCGCGAGGGAAAGACAGCACATAGGGACCGCGAGGGAAAGACAAAGACAGTACACGGGGACCGCGAGGGAAAGACAAAGACAGTACATGGGGACCGCGAGGGAAAGACAGTACATGGGGACCGCGAGGGAAAGACAAAAACAGCACATGGGGACCGCGAGGGAAAGACAAAGACAGTACATGGGGACCGCGAGGGAAAGACAAAGACAGCACATAGGGACCGCGAGGGAAAGACAAAGACAGTACATGGGGACCGCGAGGGAAAGACAAAAACAGCACATGGGGACCGCGAGGGAAAGACAAAGACAGTACATGGGGACCGCGAGGGAAAGACAGTACATGGGGTGTATGGGGGGTCTTCAGCGACCCTTTTGCGGGGGGAAGACCCTTTTGGGTCTTCATGGTATTTTGGGTCTTCAGGGACATTTGGGTCTTCAGGGTCTTTTGGATCATCTGGGCCTTTAAGGGTATTTAGGATCTTTGGGGTGTTTTGGGTCTTTGGGGTATTTTGAGTCTTCGGTGTCTTCAGGGGCTTTTGGGTCTTAAGGGTCTTTTGGTTCCCCTGGGTCTTTAAGGGTCTTTGGGGTATTTTGGTTCTTCAGGGTATTTAAGGATCTTTGGGGTCTAAAGTATCTTTATGGGTCTTTGGGGTCTTCAGGGTGTTTTGGGTCTTCAGGGTCTTTTGGGTCTTCTGGGTCTATTGGGTCTTCAGGGTCTTTTGGGTATTCTGGGTCTTTTGGGTCTTCGGGGCCATTTGTGTCTTCAGGGTCTTTTGGTCTCTGTGCCTTTGGGGGTGTTTTGGGTCTTCTGTGTCTTCAGGCGCTTTTGGGTCTTAAGGGTTTTTTTTTTATTCCTCTGGGTCTTTAGGGTCTTTGGGGTATTTTGGTTATTCAGGGTATTTAAGGATATTTGGGGTATGAAGGGTCTTTAAGGGTCTTTGGGGTCTTAAGTATGTTTTGGGTCTTCGGTGTCTTCAGGGTCTTTTGGGTCTTTGGGGTATTTGGGGTCTTCAGGGTCTTTTGGGTCTTCAGTGTATTTTGGGTATTTGGGGTGTTTGGGTATTTTTGGGTATTTTTATGTATTCGGGGTCTTTTGGGTATTCAGGGTTTGGGTATTCGGGGTCTTCGGGGTATTTTGGGTCTTCGGGGTCTTTTGGGTTCTCTTGGCCTTTGGGATGTTTTGGGGTCTTTGGGGTCTTCAGGGGCTTTTGGGTCTTAAGGGTCTTTTGGTTCCTCTTAGTCTTGAATAATCATTTGGGTCTTTGGGTTTTTTTGGGTCTTCAGGGTGTTTCGGGTCTTTGGGGGTATTTTGGGTCTTCTGGGCCATTTGGGTCTTCAGGATCTTTTGGATCCTCTGGGCCTTAAAGGGTATTTTGCGTCTTTGGGGTATTTTTGGTCTTTGGGGTCTTTGGGGTTTTAAGGGTCTGTGGTCTTCAGGGTGTTTTGGGTCTTCGGGGTCTTTTGGGTCTTCCAGGTATTTTGGGTCTTTGGGGTGTTTTGGGTCTTCGGTGTCTTTTGGGTCTTCATGGTGTTTTGGGTCTTCAGTGTCTTCAGGGGCTTTTCGGTCTTCGGGGTATTTTGGGTGTTTTGGGTCTTCAGGGGTCTTGGTGGCCTTAAGGGTCTTGGGGGATTTAAACGGTAGTCAAAGGTCTGAGGGGTCTCAGCAGTCTAAACGTAAATAAGAGTTCACGGATTGTGTTTTGTGTGTTAATTGGTTCACGAGTTATCAAGTGACCACTGTATTCGTCATGTGTGTGCGTCTGTCTGTCTGTGTGTGTGTCTGTCTGTCCTCAGCATAAATACCCGATGATATCATCCGATCTTGATGAAACTTGGGTGGGAGGTTGATATCATGATCTAGTTGTGTCCTGCCTATTATTATAGGCGTATTGCGCTCAAGTGGGCGTATTGCGCCCATTGTGGGCGGAGCCACGCCCGAAAAAGATGTCTTTTTAGGGCGTAATCGATTTCAAGCTGCATCTTCGCCGAGGGGTTTGGTGGAATCTGACAGGTGTTTCGGTATTTGGTTAGGCCAATGTCATGTGTCTAGCCCCACGAGCTCGATTTTCATTTTTTTTTTTCATTGTTTTCATTATTTTTTTTCATTTCATTTTTCACCTGAATTTTCGGTATTGTGTAGCTAACTAACCTCATAACTGATTATACATTCTTTTCTATCTCATTTCAAGGTGAGTAACCTTCGTTTTGACATTTACCGGCCTGGCCTTTCCGGACCTGTTTCGGTTATAGTCCGTCCTTTGTCATTGAATACCGCTCGCTCGTGAACCATCGTCGTCTCCTGACTTGTTTTATTTGAAGAGAAAGAAGACGTTTTGGTCGCATATAAACAAACAAATGAAAAAGCACTCATAGTGTGACACTTGGCAAAACAGAACAAAGTAGAATGACACTCAGTAGAGCATCATTTTGACCTCAAAAATAATTAGTGGTTGAATTCAGTGACCTGATATGCAAATCGTCTTCAAAGTTTAAGTTAATCGGATGAAAATTGACAATTTTAGCAATTTGGCCTATGTTGACCTTGTGAGCTATGTTGACCTCAAAAATAGTTGTTGGTTGAATTCAGCTAACTGATATGTAAATTCCAATTTCAAGCAAATCGGATGAAAATTGAGGATTTTATAAATTTGAAATTGTTGTTGACCTTTGGCCTATCTTGACCTTTTGGCCTATGCTGATGTCAAAAATACTTGGTGGTTGAATTCAGTTAGCTGATATGAAAATTCTATTCAAATTTCAAGTCAATCTGATGAAAATTGAGGATTTTAGAAATGTGAAAAAGTGGTTGACCTTTGGCCTATGTTGACGTTTTGGTCTAAGCTGATCTCAAAAAATAGTTTGTGGTTGAATTCAGTTAGCCGATATGAAAATCCTATTCAAATTTCAAGTCAATCGGATAAAAATTGAGGATGTTAGAAATTTGAAAGAAGTGGTTGACCTTTGGCCTATATTGACCTTGTGACCAATGATAACCTCAAAAATAGTTGTTGGTTGAATTCAGTTAACTAATATGTAAATCCCATTCAATTTTCAAGTCAATGGAATAAAAATTGAGGATTTAAAAAGTTTGAAATTGCTGTTGACCTTTGGCCTATGTTGACCTTTTGGCCTATGGTTATCTCAAAAATAGTTAGTGGTTGAATTCATTCCGCTGATGTGTAAATTATTTTCAAATTTCAAGTCAATCGGATGAAAATTGTGGATTTTAGAAATCTGAAAAATCTGGTTGCCCTTTGGCCTATGTTGACCTTTTGGCCTATGCTGATCTCAGAAATAGTTGGTGGTTGAATTCAGTTAGCTGGTCTGAAAATCCAATTCAAATTTCAAGTCAATCGGTTGGAAATTGAGGATTGTTGAAATTCGAAAGAAAGTGGTTGACCTTTGGCCTATGTTGACCTTTTGGTCTATGCTGATCTCGAAAATAGTTGGTGGTAGAATTCAGTTGGGCCGATATGTAAATCATACTCAAATTTCAAGTCAATCGGATGAAAATTGAGGATTTTAGAAATTTGGGGAGGGGGGAGGTTGATGGCCTTCAGTATAGGGGAAGGGGTAAGAGCAGGATGATTAAGGACCTTCAGTACGGGGTTGATGGGTGGGGGGGGGGGGGGGGGAGGTTTATGACCTTTGGTACGAGAGGGAGTGGGGGAGGAGGTTTGAAGAGTTGTGGTGGAGGTGGGAAGGGGGTTTGAAGGTTTGGAATGGGGAGAGAATTGAAGCCTTCGGCCTGGGAGGGGGAGGTTGAGGACTTGAGGTAATTATTAAAATCTTTAATAAAAACCCATTTTGATGGAATTTTGTGCTGCATATATATTTTTTTGAAACGATCAATGCAATTGTTGCCACATCGCCAAAATAAAGATAAAGGTTTCAGTGCGTAATTTCATTTTGATGGGCAAACAAATATATTAGTATATTTTAAAATCGAATATCTTCTCCACAATTTCTTTGTTTTACAAATATTTGCCGAAGCGCTTCATTTCTCCATGAAGTTGTTTTCCATGTTTTTCACGCACTGCCTGGGGATTTTTTTTTGGGTTCTCATGATTTATGGCAATGGAGACTCCGGCAATGAGCAAAACAGGTTTTGCAATATCGCAATAGCATCTTGGACTTATCGAGTTACACACGTTCTATTGAGTTGTGGTTTCACAGAATTGGACCAATGTTACACAACACTTTCTCAGCCACACAGCTGAATCGCATGACCTTCAACTTTACGAACCCATTGTTCTCATGTTCTTCAACCACAATGATAAATCAGTATCGAAATGTTCATGAAACAAAAACAAGTTTTCATTGCACTTTGTCTTTGTTTGCTCCGTCCTCTGTATTCTCTGAAAATAAAACATTGTGTCCTATATTTGAAAAACCAAAGCTGTGAAAGATAAATCCTCCTATTAGCATCAAGAACAAATGCCCCTCTTTAAAGAAGCTAATGATGTCATAAGAGCCTATTTGTCTTTCACAACATTGTCTTCTTTCTTCAGTTTCTAAGTTTTCTTCATATCATTTTTCAGGTCTTAATATTTAGTACATATTTATTTTCTGAACCAATGGGCCCAAAGTCGTTGGTTAGCAATAATGCAAATGAGCATTGCTATCCATCTATTGATGCTGTGGAAACCCAGGCCTCAACATCATTGGAATCTGCCGCAATGAAGCCGAGTCTCTGGGCCTGTTACTTTCACATGGCAGACAGGTCTGTGGCCTCTCTGTCTTCTACCGCCTCCTTTCTGGTCTTGCACCCTCCGCCCTTTCCTTGCTCTGTCCATCCACCACCCCTGCCCATCCCTGCTCACAGGTTTCTGTAGGTTGCTCGCGGTCTGCCTGTGACCCACTTCTGATGAAACTCCCAAAATCCAGGATCACTGTTCACCTCCACTCATTTGTTCCTCTTTTCTCTCACCTGTGGAACCAACTTCTTCAGTCTGTGTCAAGATGGCAGTCCACCAACACATCAGGTCATCTCTCATTCATACTCATGATTTTCCCTATCCTCGTTAATCCTCCATAAGGCCACCTCTTCCTTTCCAGGTTATTTCCAGGCCTTTCCCTTACCCTATTTTTCAATTCTAAAGCCATTTCTGTCTCATCCCTGGTTTCCCCTTCCTATTCTTGCTGTGTTTGAGCTTCTATCCAACTTGTTCGCCCTATGTGCTCCTCTCCACCCCCCTTGATTTCATTCTCCCCCACGCTTATTCTTCCTCTAAGGGGGCTCTTTGTTGTGTCCCTCCATCATGCTGTTGGTGTGTTTTCCACAATTTCCACTATTTTTTTCTTCTTCTTTTGTTATTTTGTGATCTATTCTGTGTTCTAACTCTTCCATGAGCCTCTACTTGATATTAAAAGATCCTCTTTTTTGTATTTTATGTCTGAGCCCTATGTCTGGTTGCAATTCCTTGTTTTCATTGTTCATGCTTGATGGGACGGTCAGGTCAATACATGAGTGTTATGTTATTTATGATTGTTTTTCTGGCATTTTCTTCCATGACGTTTCGGTGACAGGGATATTGAATTTCATTTTGGCAAATATGCTCGTGGATTACTCTGCCCTTGGTGTTATTGCTTTGCATACTTACCGGTTGCTCTGACTTCAGTGCTTTGCATCCCGAGGGAAGGCGATGGTGCTTTCCGTTTCAACTTTGTGGAACCTGCACTTGTCCGTTTCATTCAATCCTGCCATTTTTCCCAACGCCCTCCGTATTCCTCCATCTTGTGCATTTGTATTCGTGCAGATCAAGTAATAACGAGTGTATTAGGGTGACGTTCTCCGTCCAAATTAAACTGCCATCTTCTTCGCCCTTTTTGTCTATTTCTGCTTTTTCCAGTTCTTTTCTTTTTTTTGAACTTCTCAGCACTTTCTTGGTTCTCTCCATTTTGAACTACATTTGTTGCTGTTTTATTCCATGTAATTCGCCTTTGTTCTCTTTGTGATTGTTGGGGATGTATTCTTGCGATGCCTGCCGTTTCACTTTCAGTGTGTAATATGTTCAAATTGTACCTGTTGGTATGAATTTTCACCAAGGTGAGTTAGGAGAGCTTTTCAGGCTTGCTTTCTTCATGGCTCATGGATGAATTATTATATTTCACGACTAAATTACGTCTGCCGATTAATTCACGGTGAGCAGAGGTTATGTATCCACCCCTGCTTGTTACTTGCAAAATCGAAGATTTTTCAAGTATATTGGTCGGTTGCGTTTGTTATTCTGTCTGTCTGTCTGTTTGTTTGTCTGTTTTTTACTTTCCGGAAAAGATTCCGGCAAGTATGTTGATCGGTTGGTTTGTCTGTCTGTTTGTCTGTGTCTGTTTGTCTGTGCTCGGCACTACGTCTACACCATTGCACTTAGAATCGCCAAACTTTGCAGACATATTTGTCTTGCCCTGGAATAGACTGTGCCCGATTTATGACGTCATTGGTCACGTGGTTCGGCCGCCATCTTGGAAAAACCGAAAAACTTTGCACCTCTATATCTCCGAAAGTGCTGAATAGAAAAAAATTGAGACATGGCTCATTGTAAAGAACTCTCCATGGGGAATAAAATATGTTAATGATGATGTCATTGGTCACGTGGTTCGGCCGCCATCTTGGAAAAAAGGAAAAACTTTGCACCTCTATATCTCCGAAAGTGCTGAATAGCAAAAGATTGAGACATGGCTCATTGTAAAGAACTCTCCATGGGGAATAAAATCTGTTAATGATGATGTCATTGGTCACGTGGTTCGGCCGCCATCTTGGAAAAACCGAAAAACTTTGCACCTCTATATCTCCGCAAGTGCTGAATAGAAAAAAATTGAGACATGGCTCATTGTAAAGGACTCTCCATGGGGAATAAAATATGTTAATGATGATGTCATAGGTGCCTCCATTATGACGTCATAATTCGACAAGTACAAAACTTCATCCGATCAAGATGAAAATTCTTGAGCATCATCAAGGAATGCATTAGTTTAGAAAACAAATAATGATGACGTCATCGGTCACGTGGTTCGGCCGCCATCTTTGTCCAAAATGGCCGATAAAAAAGTACATTCCGGCAAGTCCTCGGTCTCTGACCGATTTTTCATTTGTTTGTTTGTGACTGGCCTTCAGGTCCCAATTCTAAACCGATCATCACGAAACTTCACCAAGTTGTAGAGGTCGTCCCAGTTGAGAAGTCTATTGATTTGAGGTCAAAGGTCATCTGGAGGTCAAATTTCTAAAATCATCATTTTAAATCCGATTGACTTGAAGATTGAACAGCATTTGTATATTGAGTCAATAAATTGGAAAACCAACTATTTTTAGGTCAAAAGGTCAAAGGTCAACTCAAGGTCAAATTTCCCAAATCATCATGTTTCATTTGAAAAATCGTCACTTTTCATCATATTGACCCGAGCTTTGATCAAAATCGTCAATTTTAATCTTGATTAAATTGACAAATTGCTGTATTAATGGAAACCGTTGCTGGTGGGGGAGGGGGGGATTTTGCACGTATCGTGCTCTGCATGACGTCTTCTTGTTTATTTGTCTGTCTGTTTGCTATAAGTGTGTTTGTCATTAGAGATTGGTTGTGTGAAGATCCGGATCCAGATACTAAAGCACTATAAGTGATTCTTCACCTTTTAGAGATAGGGTCTTAAATGACTTGCAGTTTAGCACGAAATCTCAAAAGGTTATGGACGGATTGTTACGAAACTTCTGGTTAAGATCCGGATGCAGATCCAGCTTATTAGTGGGATACAGAACATAAACTCCTCAACCTGGAGGAAATGTGCTCTCTTCCAGGTGTTGTTTAACTTGTTCAAAATCTTTTACTACCTACCTGTTGTGGCAAAATGAACTTGTTGAACATACCTGTTCAACTACAGCTTTTCAGTCGGTGTCCCCGATTAGACTCCATGATGCCACCTCATCTTGGCAGGCATAGTCCTTGTACATTTTGTGGATAGTTAAGAGTTCCCAGTTTGATCAGCTTGGCCTGCGGTTATCGTGCGCAACCGCACCTGTATTCAGACACACGCCCCATGGGCCGGTTGACACGTTTGATTTTGTTTCTCGTGGGGGAAGAGAGCTGTGTTTTCAGGATGAGCCTTGTGGTGCACATAAAGTATGTTCCTTGACAATTTGCCCATACCATTACTTCCTGGTATATTTGGTTGTCTGCTCTGTCCCTAAGTGTCCGTGTGATGTTTCCTTTTATAGTCCCTGTATTGTTCTGAAGTCGATTTCTATGTTGTTTGCTCTTGTTACCTTGCCTGCCACCAAAGTGCACTTGACACATCTGTCTAGTCCAAGTTCCATTTGAATATCTTTGAAGTATTGTTTTCTCCCAATTTTAGCTGATCCATTGTTTTTTTGACATCGCAAAATGCAAAAGGTATGAGATCATCCATATGCAGTGGGTGTTGACTTGGTTCCTAAAGTACATACTACTTTGGATGTTAGGTTATATCAACTCCTTCGTCGTAGATCATTTTGATTAGGCCCGAAGGTTTTAAAGCTAAGCTGAATATATAGCAGAGGAAAGACTTTCTCCTTGGAAAACATTTTTCACATCTGGGATTTCTATCGCTCCTTCTGAATTATGTAATCTCAAGGTTAAGCGCTCGACCGCACTTAAATTGCATCCTTCATTCAACCAATCATGTTGCGATCGATTTTGCACAGTTCCATGCTTGTGTAACGCACGAGGGTGGAATATTGTTCAATGTCTTCTTGTCGGCAGTCCACGATGTTGACAGCTTAATGGCCCTTTTATTTAATTTTTAATTGCTGTTTTTGACTTTGGATTTGTTGTCCTATATATAGTTCCTCAGCAGTCTCAAATGCATCCTTTTTGTTCCGCTTTAAGGTTTTTTTCAGTTAGATGGTTTTGCATCTCTTCTTCAATGTGGATCAGCATGTGCTTCTTGGGCCTTCACAGTGAGTGGAGCTCGGCGTGAGCATTCAGTGTTGGTAAATGACTGTTTCCTGCTCTCTAATTATGAAATGCCAAGTATTTTCAATCGTTTTCAGCTCGGTGTGGTCGCGCAGTAGGTCATTTCAAGTACCGGTAGCTGTTTTTTATTGCAATTTTTTAGTATGACAACATTGCATAACACTTTTGTTGTTACTTCCGCCAACGAAGGTGGATGGAGGTTATGTTTTCACCCCTGTCTGTTTGTCCGTCTGTCTGGGGGCACGATACCTCAAAAAGTTAAGGATGGATTCAGACTAAACTTAGTGTACAGGTTGGGTGTGTGACACGGACGAATCGATTTGATTTTAGCGAGGATCAGGATCCGGACACCAGAATATTTTAGGTGGTTCTTCACAATTGAGAGATAGGGCCAAAAACGATATATAGCACGATATGTTGAAAGGTTGTGGACGGATTCGGACTAAACTTGTTAGCCCGTCCCTTGCGCAGCCGGAGATAGGGTTTTGCAATCACTTCTGTGTGTCTGTCTGTCTGTTTGTGTATCCAGGCCGTAACCTTTTTACCATTTGAGCTTTTGTCATTAAATATTCAAAAAAGCTATATTATTTGACTATGGAGAAGTCGAATTAATAATTTGGTCAAAAGGTCAAGGGGGTCAGCATCACATAGTCATCAATTTTAATCCGATTGACCTGAAATGTTAAGAATTTGAATATCGAGTCACTGAATTTGTTCACCAATCAAAAGCTAGAAGCACATTTTCTTTTATAGATCAAAAGGTCAAAGGTCAATGTTGCATAAAGTCATCAATTTTCTTCCGATTGACCTGAAATTTTAAGAATTTCAATATTGGTTCACTCAACTGGTTCACCAACCAAAAGCTAGAAGCCGATTGTTTTTTGTTTTTTTTAATATCAAAAGGTCAAAGGTCAAGGTTGCATAAAGTCATCCATTTTCTTCCGATTGACCTGAAATTTTAAGAATTTCAATATTGGTTCACTGAACTGGTTCACCAACCAAAAGCTAGAAGCCGATTGTTTTTTGTTTTTTTTAATATCAAAAGGTCAAAGGTCAAGGTTGCATAAAGTCGCTAATTTTATTCCGATTGACTTGAAATTTGCTAGGATTTGCATATTGGGTCACGGAAGCCCATAGCTTTAAGGTCAAAAGGTCAATGTGGCCTAAAATCGTCTTTTTAAATTTATTTTTCGTTGTTTTTGTCATATTTAGCATACGGAAGAAGAAGAAGAAGAAGAAGCCTTGCCCCAAACGCTCCTGGGCACTCACAGACAAACCTCTGAAAGCCTGCCTAAAAGGTGGATGTAGATGGGCTTTGTATTTTCAGATGTTTTCGAGTTTATGTTTTTCAGTCATTGATCAGCATGAAGTTTACTGCTTCCTCAAGTGGAATTGAAGGTTAATGTCAAATCTGGTTTGTCCATTTTGTTATCTTATTTCCTGGTATGGTTGGTTGCCATTATGTGAAGACTTTAAAATTGACCAGTGACTTTGTTGGTTTTCTGCATTGTCTCTTAACTTGTAAGTAATTTAACAGTTGGAAGCAATTTGGTAATTAAATGTTAAAATACTATTACAACTACGAATATGACTACTACTACTACTACTACTACTACTACTACTACTACTACTACTACTACAACTACTTATTGAATGACCCTAATTATTCACAACTACTACTTCTACTACTTCTGCCTACTCATGGTCGCAGATGGGACACGCCATGCTAAAGTTCCACCGAAGGGATGGCAAACTTTATGATGCAAGTCCTACCTGTGAAGCATCGATGCGACAATTTAGTGTTGGATCGGGAAATTTAACCCAGACTATGCAGTATGCACCAACTCTACACTCCACCTATTGAAAACACACACCCCTTGACCAATTCTTCGGTTTATGTAACACCAGCAGGGTACTCGGCGTTCCCCGGTGATGTTCTAATCCTGTTGGCATTTTGAAGAAATCAATTTGTTTGTTTTTTCCATTTTTTGTGCGTGCCTAAAATACTTCCCTACACCGACTTTATATTTAATATTATAATATTACACATATTTTTATGTTATTTATTTAATTTATATTTATATTTTAATTTATATTTAATATTATAATATTACACATACGCACGCACAATAATCGGGGATAATTTAATATTACCTCTCACAAAGCTACAAAGGCTCAGGCACCATAGAGCAATTTATGAAAAGATCGAAATTTTATATATATTTTTAATTTTCAATTATTTTTTTTTGCCCCAAACACTCCTGGGCACTCACAGACAAACCTCTGAAAGTTTGCCGAAGATCCATCCGTTCAGCCATCTCTCGGAAAATGGCGACACAGACAGGCAAACGGCTCTCTTGTAGTATAGATGTCGATAAGCACTTCGGTGGGTGCCCAGGTCCTTCACAGGAAACTTTTGACCAGGGTAATGGGCCTCAGCTTGTTTGCAACTTCTTTATTTCAGATGGGACAACGCTTACTTAATCGAGATGTGCTGCATAATGCAGCAATCACACAGATTGTAGTCAATCTCTCCCTCTAAAAACACTGGAATTGACACCAGGAAAATCTAACGTGGAACATTCTGCCTGCAGATGATCGTAAGAGCTTCGGGGTGTCTCCATAATTAAGCGTATGGTGCTCGGAAAAGGGCAAAAGGAGCGAAAAGGCCTGACTATGTCTTTGCTTATAACATCACCATCGTTTTTACAGTACTGACTTGCACAGAACATCCTGATTGCTTATTAAAATGCCTTTTCAAAATGAGTTTTAAATGCCTTTGCTTAGCAGAATCTTAGTGGATATGAGGTCCAATCACGGCGCAATCTGCGGGTCCAAACGTAGCAGCATCGCAGTCGAGTACGCTTCCATTACGGCTTGAAATCCAATTTGTTACCTTGAAAGGTTACACACTGCTTGCTATTTTGTAAGACCTGCCGATTAAGTAATTCAGAGAGGCCACACACTTTTTAATGTATGGGGCCCTTGTGATTGGTGATTCTCATTAATAATGAACACAGTGGTGTTGCTGTGGCATCAGGAGCACTTTATGATCCAACTGGTGATCATGAGATCTTTTTGGCTCGCAGCATCAATGCAATATTTGTGCTCTTTTCGTCATTTATTTGTTCTTTGCTGAAAATTTGAAAATCTAGTGGGTTTCTGAAAATGGCCACACTCTAAACCGCCATTGAACTGTTGGTGGCTTTCACGTTTGCATGCAGCAACGTACAGCTGTTTACAATTTATACTTGGAGAACGATTGTAGCCATTGTCGTCCTAAGCAACACCAGATACATTGGCAAACGACGCATCTGCCCTTCAAGTGTACAGCATAGAATCATTCTGTTCATTCATGATGCATATTTGAAATGTGAATGCATGTTTCGGTGAGGACGCCATTTGCAATGTCACGCCTGACGATGGTTGTTGACAAGTCGTGCTGGGCACCGCTCATCGGGTTTTCAGAAATGCCACATGCTGTTATTGCGATGTACCTTTCTGTGCTGATGGCATCATGCACCGCATCATGATACCTGTGGAAAGCTGGGGTTTCTTGTATCGTGTCGAGTCTGAGTGTAGCAGCTAGAACACAGAACAGACAAGCACGTAACAAAAAAACGAAAGGAACAGTAGAAAAAGGGAGCAGGAGTGTGGAGGGTGGGGGGGGGGGGGGGGCACACCAACAGCAGGGTTGAGGGACAAAATAGAGGGAGACTTGGTGAAATAATGGATGTGGGGAAGAATGAGAGCAGGGGGTGAACAAGATGGACACAGCTGCAAACTCTCAATTACAGAAGTGGAAGGAAAAACTGGAAATCTGGAAAGAGTTGCGCTTGGGGAGGCTTTATACTTTGTTCTGAGTGTCGTTGTCCTTGATATCATTCCATTTCTTGTATTTCCCAATTACCTTTTGTCCTCTGTTTCTGGTTTGTTGTTGGGAAAGTAAGGCAGAAACTGTAATGTTTTGTTTTGTTGCCGGCACAATAAACTGGACAGCGAGTGGTTTCCTTTCTCCGCCGTAATTCAATCCTTCAAAATTGCTCAATGGTAGATAACTCTTTTCCATGTATTTAACTGTGTTTGAAAAAGAACCATGCGCTGTGCTTTTTCACCAAATCCACCTGCATTCGCACTGAAGCATTACTCGCCAAGGGATGCGGAATGGTGCGGTCTTGAGTGCAGGATGCGCAATATTGTGGCCTGGAGTCCCTTGAGAATGCATTTTTGTGTGTTTTCAGGAGGGTGATTAATCCGATGTTGTCTCTGCATCTCAAACTTTATCCCATCTGTGGTTGTTCTTATTCAAGTCTCCTCTTGTGCTCAGCATCCCATCGGAGTTAGCGTACAGTGAGACCTTCGTTAAGAGCATTACTAAGAATAGATGTGGACAGTCGCAAACCTTGCTGGTACATATAAGAATGTATGGATCATAATATATTGGTGGTGCTAAAATGTGGTTTGAATCGTACAAAATGTCCAATTTCCATTTTCTCATTGTGGTTCTCCATAAAGGTTCATGTTAAACCATATATGGCTCTGAAACCCTAACCCTAAAATCCTTGAGATGTACTAGCTTCACAGCATTGGATATGCCAAATGCATCTCGAGAAATGGAGGTTTTGGAATGCGTGGATTATCATCAAAGCTTTCCACCCCATGTGTCCACGTAGCATTCTCTCTAATACATTATGAAATGTGTATGTGTGACCTCCTCCTTCGTCTTCCACCATCCCCCTCCACCCTCACCCCACCTACCTTCCAGAGTCATTGTCTGTGAAGTATGGGACTCAGTATCACTCGATGAAATAAATTAGCAACGTCTATATTAAAGCGTAAATCCACAATCACAACGCGATATTCATCGGTGGGTCGACAGGCCTCATTCTCGGAACAACCGCTCCGCTCCCTTCAGGTGCGGGTGCACACCGGTGTAGATTTGAAGAATAAATCACGACTAAATAACGCAACTAAAATTTATTTACTGTATCTCACAATTTTCCATCCTCTTTTAGCCCGAGGAAGAAATTTCTATGAAAGCAATGAAGGTTGAGTAAATGAGATTTTATGATTATCCATCACAATATTTTGCCATCCTCATTTGTTCATGTCCATGGTACCTGGAAGTTTATATTTCCCCATTTTGTGTGTCACTATAAGCATAACACCGATAAAATGTTTTGTTTTATGGGCAAATTGACAGTTTTTGGGGACATGACGTGTTATCTAATCACGGCACACCATGTTGTGGTTTCCGTGGTGTGGACAGTAGCATTTAATCGGATAACGCGGATAGTTTTGCCTTTTGGTCTCTTTCTCTGGAATGTTTGTTTATTGTAATTCATTGCAGGACATCACCTTATACATCTACACTATCAGAGAGCCGTGTGTCTGTCTTTGTGTCTGTCTGTGTGTCGCCATTTTTCTCAGAGATGGCTGAACGGATCTTCAAACTTTCAGACCTTCATCAGTGAGTGCCAGGAAGTGTTTTAGACCAAAAAAAAAAAAAAGTTTCTGAAAAACAAAATTCTATTTTTTGGGGGGATTTTTCAAAAAATTTGCTCACAGACAGACACACAGACAGACAAACGGCTCTCTTATAGTATAGATGTGTAAGGTGATGTCCTGCAATGAATTTAGTGCCTGAGCCCTTGTAGCTATGTGAAAGGTGATATGAAATTATCCCCAATTAGTGTGTGTGTGCATGTTATTATAATGTGATATTAAGTATAAATTTTCCTTAGTGCGTGTTGGGAGGTGTTTTAGGCACCTGCAAAAACAAAATAGGGGAAAATTTTTCGACACGGGCAACGCCGCATGCTAGTGCTCATGCCAGTGCCATATAAAATAAGACAAACACCTCGTACGCATCATTGACGCCATCGATGATGGTCCACAACATCTAATGTTTGCTGTGTTACGTAATTACAAATATATGACCCTTGTCTGCAATTTGTCTTCTCTGTTTATTTGTTAATTATTCTTGTTAATGCCATTTGTTGAACTGCTGGAGTCGCAATTCAAACTTTTTTTTATTTTCGTGCCAATCCTATGTTGTCAAGGTGCATCATATGGCTTAAAAATGCAAATTGTTCCTGTTTTACATTTTTATACAGACATTGAAGATCATGCAAAAGCTGAAATTTGTGTATACGTGCATGGCTACAACACCGGGTACACTAAGTGTTACATCTGAGTGGAAAAATAGAGTTTCAGGAAACAGTAAGTAGGCTGTATTATGTTGTTCTGTATACAACAACAACAACATGCATTTTAAAGGCCATTTTCCCTGCTAGAGCGGGGGTTAGCCTTGCGGTCCCCATGACAATCTTCTCCATTTTGCCCTATTTTCTGCATCTCTCCTTGTGAACCCCCTTGCCGGCATTTCTTCTTCCAACATCTTTAGCCAAGTCTTTCTCGGTCTTCCCCGTCCTCTACTTCCTTCTA
>NC_136265.1:133428812-133461312 GCF_964187855.1 Myxine glutinosa | reverse complement strand
CATTCCGAAGACCCAAAATGGGAATGTTGGGAGTGCCGGAAGAAAAAGAAATTTCTATATGGTGGTTTAGGACGCATAAGGTTTTAAGAAACTCTGTGGTACCATTAAGAATTGTGGGCACTAATTGTAGAAACAACCCTACAGCCTACATTGTCAATTGGTCACGTGGTCAATTGCTGAAACCCGAATCCTATCCAGGTTCCTCCTGATGACTCCATCTTTGCTCTTTATGTCTTCTGGTTCCTTCTGATGACTCCAATGCAGTATTTGGTTTTCTGTTTCACTACAACAGCTAGAAGCGTCCACCTGTCCTATAGGGGGAGGGTTACATATAAAGGATGAAATAGAATAGATAGTTTGGGTGGGAGCCTAATGGAGAAAAAAAACTGGAGCTATCGTGTCCCATGTAAAGATTAAACATTGCATATGGGTTAACAAGTTTTGAACCCAGAGATTAAACTACCTGGGTAAACATGCATTTGATTAAATTAATAGCTAAGTAAAGAAACTGTTAACACCCGTTGTATAATTTTTTTAAATGTGAGATCGATGTTCATGGAAGAGTGACAGCAGGGAGGGTAAAAAGGCAGCAAACTTACAATGGGATCGTGCTGGAACATCCGGACACAAGAGACGGTGGAATGAATGAACAGGAAAAGAGGAGAGAGTGGAGTGAACACAGTAACATGCGAGGGTTGGCTGGGATAAGTATGGTTAATGGGGGTAGAAAATATTTGTGGGTAGGGATGGAGTTTGGATATAATAAATATGACCTGTCAGGTTGTGGTGCAGAGACATGAGATTGTGGTGCAGCATTTGCTTGAAGCCCGGGATGGAAGGATAGGGTTGAAGAGCTTCAGGAAGGCAATTCCACAAATTGGATTTTGGGAGTTTAACCACAAGGGGCTCCTGGAAGAATATGTGGTTACTGGAGATGCTTGGGAGGATCACAAGTCTGAGAGTAAAAAGAGCTCGACCAGAGGAGATGTGCTAAAACAGAAAACAGAGCCCACTGACCTGTCAGTGATGTGATGGCAACAGGCTTGCTCTTCGGTCTCATCCAAGATTCCAAAAGTGTGGCATCAACAGAATGTACAACAGATGACATTCCAAGTGGTAACTCTTAGTCAGTGCAAAATGGACCTCGTCTTCACAGATAGGACTAGTTCTTCGTTCTACTGAAAACAGACATACAGTCACGTGAAAAAGTAAGTACACCCCATGTAAAGTTTTGACTTTTTCAACATATTTCAACATACAGCTATTTGATCTTCATTTCAACAATATTGATAGATAAAGGTGATATAATATAACAAATATCATGAAACATTTACATTTTGTAGTCCATTGTATAATTTAAATAAACATAAATGCAAATTTCGCATGTGCAAAAAGGAAGTACACCCCATGAAATGTTTTTTTAAAATCTTTTTAACATATGTGGACATATCAATATTTGATCTTCATTTAAACAGTATCTATAGATAAAAGTGATCTAATTGAACAAAAAACAATGGATAATTGACTTTGCAATAATTTATTAAACAAAAAATTGTTGCACAGCATGCACAATTGCATGCACAGCTCGTTTCAAATCCCCCCACAACATCTCGATGGGATTTAGATCCGGGCTTTGACTTGGCCATTCCAGAACCCTCCATTTCTTTCTTTTCAGCCATTCCTTGGTGGATTTACTGGTATGTTTAGGGTCATTGTCATGTTGCAAGGTCCACCTTCGGTTGAGCTTCAACTTTCCGACAGATGGCCTCACATTGTCCTCAAGCACCCTCTGGTACAATGAAGAATTAATAGTGGATTCTATGATGGTGAGCTGCCCAGGCCCTGATGCAGCAAAGCTGCCCCAAACCATAATATTTCCACCACCATGCTTTACAGTTGGTATCAGGTTCTTGTGGTCAAATGCTGTCTTTGGTTTTCGCCAAACATGTCTTCCGGTACTGTGGCCAAATTGCTCTACCTTTGACTCATCTGTCCAGAGCACATTGTTCCAGAAGTGCCGCTCTTTGCCTCGGTGTTCATTGGCAAACTTTAGTCTTGCCCTGATGTTCTTTCTGGACAGCAAAGGTTTCCTCCTGGCACACCTCCCATGTAGATCAAATTTGTGCAGCCTCTTTCTAATGGTAGACTCGTGCACTTTGACATCAACAGTGGCAAGAGCTACCTGTAGGTCCCGTGATGACATTCTGGGGTTCTTAGAGACTTCTTTCAGCATCTTGCGGTCTGCTCTCGGGCTGAACTTGCTGGGGCGGCCTGGCCTGAACAAGTTCGCAGTTGTTTGGAATCTTCTCCACTTGTAGATGATCTTCCGGACAGTCGAATGATTGATTTCAAATTGTTTGGAGATCTGTTTAAATCCCTTCCCAGACGCGTAGGCATCTATAACCTTCTTTCTGAAGGCCTCGGAGAGCTCTTTTGATCTAGGCATGGTGATGCCACACACTTAAACAACAAAGAGCAAACCAAACTAAATGTGTGAGGTTTAAATAAGACAGGTTCCTCCAAGATCCTCTCTAACGATGTTCTAATCATTTGCACCTGCGCTGGTGCACCTGATTCTAATTTTAGGTATTTGAAGTAGTGATAAATGTAGGGGTGTACTTACTTTTTCCACATGCGAAATTTGCATTTATGTTCATTTAAATTATACAATGGACAACAAAATGTAAATACAACAACAAAAACAACAACAGGCATTTTAAGGCCATTTTCCCTGCAAGAGCGGGGGTTAGCCTTGCAGTCCCCACCCCATGACAATGTTCTCTATTTTGCCCTATTTTCTGCATCTCCCCTTGTTAACCCCCTTGCCCGCATTTCTTCTTCGACCATCTTTAGCCAAGTCTTTCTCGGTCTTCCCCATCCTCTACTTCCTTCTACATTCATCCCCAACACTCTTTTCAACCAGTCACTTTCATCCTTCCTCAACACATGACCAAACCATCTCAACCTGTTTCTCTTCACAGCATCCATCACAGGCTCTATTCCCATCATCTTTCGCAATTCATCATTTGTCTTCCTCTCTCTCAACGATACTCCACACATCCACCGAACCATTCGCATTTCCACCCTTTCCAGCCTTCGTTGCTGCTCTACGTTCATTACCCATGTCTCACTCCCATAAATCATAACATTTCTCACACATGCAGCATACACATTTCCCTTCAGCTTCAATGACACTCCCCTCCTCGTCAGCACGCCACTCAGTTCCCGAAACTTCTTCCATGCACACCTCACTCAAGCAACCGTTGCCGAGTCTGATCCACCTTCTCCATTCAGCATGTCTCCAAGGTAACAAAATGTTTTCACACCTTCCAGCTTCACGCCATCTCCAAGATCCAACTCAACATTTCCTCCATCTGCAGCTCCCTCTGTGCACACCTTACACTTGAATGTAGCTGCCACACTGGTTAATGACCCTCTCAAACCACTACATTTTTGATGAACCCACTCAGCGCACATTGTACATTGAATGGAATTCACTCCTACACCCTTCCTGCACACAGCACACCGCCACTTCCCAGTTCTTTCCACCTCACCACATGCTTTACCACTTGCCATCACCTTCGTTTTTCCGATATTCACCTTCAGACCTTTTGTCTCCATACATTCCTTCCACTTGTTCATCTTCTCCTTCAGTCCATCCATACTTTCTGCAATCAACACCAGATCATCTGCATACAACAACTCCCACGGTAGACCCTCCTTTACGTTCTGAGCCAGCACCTCCATCACAGCTCCAAATAGTAGTGGACTTAGTACCGACCCTTGATGCACTCCCACCTTCACCTCAAACTCACCACTGTTCCCGTCCTTCGTCCTTACAGCTGTGCGTGCTCTTTTGTACATTGCCATCACGACTCTGATCAACCATTCCTCCACTCCTAACTTCCTCAATGCCCATGTCACTACTTCACGTGGAACCCTATCGAATGCTTTCTCCAGATCTACAAACCCAAGAAACAAATTCTTCCTCTTCTCCATATACTTCTCCTGCAACTGCCTCACAATAAAAAGCGCGTCTGTCGTTCCTCTTCCTGGCATAAATCCAAACTGCATTTCGTCAATCTTCACTTTCTTCCTTATCCTACTCTCCAACACCCTTTCCAATACCTTCATTCCATGCTCCAATAACTTTATCGCTCGATACGAGCCACAGTCCAGAGGGTCACCTTTCCCCTTGTATAGAGGGACGAGGGTACTCAGTTCCCAATCCACTGGAATGCGGCCTTCTTTCACCACCAGATTGCAGATCTCTGTCATTCTCTTCACACCCCAATTTCCCGCTGCCTTCAACATATCTCCCACAACTCCCGTCGGCCCTCCCGCTTTTCTACTCTTCATTGCTTTTATCGCTTCCTCAACTTCCTTCTCGGTTATCTTCTCTGCCGGTCCTAAAACTGGGTTACTCTCTATGTTGCCATCCCATTCATTCTCTGCATTCAACAGTATTTCCATATATCTTTTCCATCTTCCTTTAATTCCATCTGGGTCCACAACGATTTGTCCCACTTCATCCTTCAAGCAACTCACCCCCATCACATCACACCTCTCTTTCGCTATCTGCTTTGCAATCCTGAATACTGCTTTCTGACCCTCTTCCGAATCCAAGCGCTCTCCGAACATTTTCCTCCATGCCTCCTGTGCCTTTGCTACCTCTTTCTTTGCAGCCTTCTTGGCTGCCTTATAACTTTCATGCTCTGCCTTTTCTGCCCCCATACCCTTCGCCTTCTGCCACTCCTTGAACTTCTTCCTCTTCTCGTCAATCTTCTTTCCAACTTCATCATCCCACCACCATGTTTCCGAGTGCCTCGGTGGTCCTTTTGTCCATCCACATACCTCACCAACGGCTCCCAACAGACTATCTTTTATTGACATCCAACCACTTTCAAGCTCAACCACATCATCCTCCACCATACTCAGCCTCTCTTTTAATGCCTCCCTCACTGTCACCTCTTTCAACCTCCACACCTTCATTCTCAGTTGGTACTTCACCCGCCGAGCTCTCCTCGCACCTTTCACCCTTATGTCGCAGACAACCAAGTGGTGCTGTGAAACAGCCTCCTCCCCCGGGATCACCTTTGTGTCCCGGAGGTGCCCCCTATCTCGCCTACGTACCAGCAGGTAGTCAACGGTTGTTGTCGACCCACCTGACGTGTATGTAACAAGCTTATTATCCTCTTTCTGGAACTGAGTATAACAAATCAACAAATCAGCTCCATCAGCAAACTCCAAAATCCTTTCACCTTCTCCATTTCTCACACCATATCCGTAACCCCCATGAACTCCCTCAAAACCGTCCATACTCCTTCCCACATGTCCATTTAGGTCTCCTCCTACCACAACAACTTCCTCATCTTTCACGTTTTCCATCAGCTTCTCTATTGCACACCAGAACTTGTCCTTCTCTTCATCGCTCCGACCAACCTGCGGAGCATATCCCGAGATGATGTTCACCAAGAGCTTTCCAATCATCATTTTCACCATCATCAACCTTTCACTCACTCTAGTCACACTCACCACACTGTCTACAAACTCCTCAGAAAACAGGACACCAACACCATTCACGCCCTCTGGGCACCCTTGCCACACAAACTTGTATTTCTGTCCCTGCCTACCCTTCACCATTCTCACACCACTTCCCTTCCATCTCGTCTCCTGCACACAACATATGTCCACTCTTCTTCTGACTAATACTTCCACCACTTCTCCTGATCTCCCTGTCGTCCCTACATTCCATGTCCCAAATCTCAGAAACCGATCTCCACGTCAGGCATCAGACGTTTCGTCGTCATAAATGGAGTGATTTCCACCGTTGCTTCGATCGGGTTCCCCACCTTGAGTTTTGATGAGAGGGAGTGGGGTCCCACACGGGGTACTTCGGGCTGTACCCTGCCCATATGTAGTCGTAATTGTCATGGTTCTCTTTTTGAGGCAATGTTTTTATGGCCGGATGCCCTTCCTGACGCCAACCCTTTTAGTCGCCTCTTACGACACGCAGGGATACGGTGTACCTATTCTAAACCAGGGTAAACACCGGGGGGACTACAAAATGTAAATGCTTCATGATATTTGTTATATTATATCACCTTTATCTATCAATATTGTTGAAATGAAGATCAAATAGCTGTATGTTGAAATATGTTGAAAAAGTCAAAACTTTACATGGGGTGTACTTACTTTTTCATGTGACTGTAAATTGCCTAAATTTTCAGGGAGAAATCAACCATCTCAGCCATGCTAAGTATACCGCACCCCAAATCCACCATTTTCAAATTCCGTTTTCTTTCCTGAAAGTCCTTGTAGTGTCCATCTTGTTTATCCCGTGTGTCCCACCCCAACCCTATCCCTTCCACAGATCTCCCGATGTCCCTATTCTCTGCTGTTGTTGTGCTTCCCTCCCTCTCCCCCTCTTCTATCCTGCTCCCTTCATTATATGTTCTATGTGTTAGCTCTTACATGAGCCTCGACTTAGTATTCAAAAAAAAAAATCCTCTTAAAGTTTTTGCTGATTATTGAACGAATCTGGAAACAAAAAAATGTAAGATTTCATTACTCTCCTATTGACCTTATTTTGAAAGCATTTCAAATCCTTATTACTGAGCACGCGTTGGCCTGTTTGCCATTCCCACTTGAACTCATGATGCTCGGAAACCAGGTTCAAATTCCACATCGTGTTTGTATTTGTCCATTGTCAGCCAATGTCCTTGAAATTTGTATTTAAAGTACACTGTTTGTCTTCTAATACCTTTCCTGCATGTAATTTGTATATCCTCTCCACTGTGAGCCTTTGCTTGGGGGTCAGGGTGTGATCCTCACTTGTCTTTCCTATCTAATATGTTGCGGAGAATCATCATCCCAAACTTGAGCCGACTTTGTGGAATTTGACGGTTGCCACGTGACCAACTCATCGTACAATGGTGGTTCGCTGTGACCTCTGCTGATGCCGATGCATCTCTCAGTGAGACCCCTCACATGCCAGCCTGCCAGAGGCCTAGAAGCACTGGTGCCCCTGCCTCTAATTACACTTTAACACGTGCCGTGGTGGACATTTGTAAAAGCCCTCGTTTCCTAGAGCCCTGGCCGTACATGCCCTCCCTAAATACGAAAAATAGCGTCACACAGGGCGCTTCGCCATGTTAATGAAGCAAAACCTGCAATGGGTGTCTTGTGGCCATCTTGCCAATAACTGCCCCCACAAGGCCCAATGATGCATTTCTGCGCAAGGTCTCATAAACAGCTATTACGATATAGCGGCCCTTGCCTTTGCTGCATTAATAAATCCCATAACACTTGTGCCCGTCTCACATTTGTGACAATTATCCCATTAAATAGCAACTTCCTGCCAGATGGCTTCATTACATGGAAAAATTGCTTCCAGGTTTACAGCCACTCATTCTTGTAAGCACATTACTGAGGCCCTTGCTCCCACACCCGCTTCATTATGGCCTTTGCTTCCACAACCATCGTACCGAGGTCTTTGCCTCCACAACTGCATCGCTGGCATGCTCACACTACCCACTGGACAATGATTCTCGCCCACGTGTGTGACCACAAGCCAAGGCCATATGTAAATTATGTTCTTTGACAACTATCTCCAGGGCAATGAAAATTAATGTAAAGTTTCCTCCAAGATAAATACCACCTGTGTGGTCATCCGATGCATGGGACAGTTCAGCGCTGCGACTGTTGCTGCTCATCCGCCTGCTTCAAGCCAAGTCCACGATCCTCCATCGCACCTTGTCGTGGACACCTCGACTAACGTTATCGACTGGACCAACACATTTCCAAGTTCAAGGGTGCAGAATGCACAACTCTTGAGCATCCAATCCACCAATCATCATTCTTGAGGATGATCATCCTAGCATCTGATCCACCATCAAAAGAGCATCTTTGAGCATCCATTCCACCAGCTGAGTTGTCCCGGCTGAACTCTTGGTTTTCTGTCCACCAGTAGTGTGGTCCTGTCTGAAGCATTAGACAATAATTTAAATGTCTTCTAATAGAGGGTGGGGTGTCACCAATCATCCTTTTTGATGCATGGATTAAGTGTAGATGTTTGGAATGGCAATCTACACAGCTAGTAAATCCACCTTGGAGCCTATGATGGGGGTGAGGTGAGTTATAGTGATGAGGTGATTATTGATGAGGGTGTAGATTATTGAACACCCCCACTGGGTTTTCAATTTGGTGTGCCACAGAGGGACTGGATATTACGTATAGGGCTTAAAAGGTTTTTTTGGTTGATGATTTTTGTATAAACAGGGTATTTCATCATTTACTTTTTGTAATTTTTATTTCTTCGGTCTAATCCGATTACATTTCCATGTCGTTGTATTTTTCCTGGTGGATGTAAATCTGTATAAATTAATTATTTCAGAAACCTCTGCTCATTACATAGCAATATTTTGGATTAATCTATTTGATTTGATACTTCTTCTTCTCCTCTTCCTCTTCCCTTTATAAGGGGCGAGGTCCAATGGTACTAATCTCCTGCCCTGCCTTGATGACGATACTCCTCCGCTTTCCTTTGTCCTCGGCCAACTCTCTCTACTCTCCAACAACTCGACCTTACTGATATTCCTCTTCACACAATCCTCCCATCTCAACTGTGATCTACCTCTTTTCCTCCTACCTCGCTCCCTCAACCTATCCGCTCTCTTTGCCATTCTCTCTTTCCCCATTCGCACCATGTGTCCAACCCTCTTAGCCGGCATTTCACCAATCTCTACGTCAAGCTCACCTGTATTAGTCCTAATTACATTTGTCCTGATTTATTTTGACCTTTTGACCTTAAAATAGTTGGTTTGCCAATTCAGTGATGCATTGTACAATTGCTATTTAATTTTTAAGTTAATCGGATGAAAATTGATCATTTTTCAGATGAAAATTGATAATTTCAGAAGTTTGACCTTGTTTGGAACTTTGACCTTTTGACCTTAAAAATAGTTGCTTTGCCAATTCAGTGATGCACTATGCAATTGCTGTTTAATTTTCAAGTCAAACAGATGAAAATTGACGATTTTGGACATTCGACCTCAGATGACCTTTTACCTCAAAATCAACAGGCTTCTCAGTGGTGACTACTATACGACTTGGTAAAGTTTCATGATGATCAGTTTATAATTTTGACCTGTAGGTGATTGGCAGATAAACGAACAAACAATAAATATGTTGTGCCAAGCATGATACTTGTGAAATCCCAAACATAAGTTGTTGACCGTTGACCTAGTCTCACCTCAAAAATAATTGGCGGTTTAATTCAGTTACCTGACATGCAAATCCTCTTCAAATTTGAGGTCAATCGGATGAAAATTGACAATTTTAGAAATTAGGCAAAGTTTTTGACCTTTGGCCTATGTTGACATTTTGACCTGAAAATAAATAGGCTTCTTGATTTTGTCCAACTCTACCATTTCGTGAAGTTTCACGAAGATGGGCTTAACATTTTGACCTGTAGGTGATTGACACACAGACAAACAGACAGACAGACAGAATAACGCACATGACCAACCAATATACATTAAAAATCTTTGATTTTCACAAGTAACAAACAGATTTTTTTTTTTTTTTTTTTCTATACTGAATCGAGGCTCGTGAAAGAGCTGACAACCGTGAGGGAAAGACAGCACAGGGGGACCATGAGGGAAAGACAAAGACAGCACATGGGGACCGCGAGGGCAAGACAAAGACAGCACATGGGGACCGCGAGGGAAAGACAGTACAGGGGGACCACGAGGGAAAGACAAAGACAGCACATGGGGACCACGAGGGAAAGACAAAGACAGCACAGGGGGACCACGAGGGAAAGACAAAGGCAGCACAGGGGGACCACGAGGGAAAGACAAAGACAGTACAGGGGGACCACGAGGGAAAGACAAAGACAGCTTGCGCGCTGCCCGCCTCGTTGAGCAGCTCCCGGAGCGGCTCGGCTCGCGGCTCGCCGAGCGGCTTGCCGAACGGTTCGGTTCCGGCCAGGTTGATCTGTACGCTTCTGGCAGCGGACGAATTCAAAATTCAATTCAATTCAAAATTTCAGGTAAATCGGGTGAAAATTGGTGATTTTATGCAACCTTGACCTTTGACCTTTTTTTCAAAAAATTAATCAACTTCTAGCTTTTGATTGTTGAACTAAATGAGTGACCCAATATGCAAATTCTTTAAATTTTAGGTCAATTATGTGAAAATTGGCGATTTTTTTTTTTTTTATTTTTTTTATTTTTTTTGTATACAAGATCGAGGCTCGTGAAAGAGCGAACATTAATCACACAGAAAGACAAACAGACACACAAAACAAATAACATCGGGAGCGGTAGACAAGATGGGGAGAGAGGGGGAAGGACACAAACACAACATTTGAGAGCAGGGACCGAGAGACATGGAGACATCGAGAGATCTGTGGGAGGGAGAGGGCTTTGGGGGGGAGGCATGTGGAGGGGGGGAGGCATGTGAAGGGGGGGAGGCATGTGAAGGGGGGGGGGGAGAGGTATAAACATATGGACACTGCCAGGATTTCCAGGAAATAAGTTGGAATTTCAAACAAGGTGGATCTGGGGTGAATTAGTGGGGGTAGAAAAGATCAAGGTTATGGATGGGGGAAGATAAGAGATGGTGGTGAACAGCTGTTTTAAAGACCTGGAGGGAGGAGAGGGATTGAAGGGAGTGTGGGAGTTTGTTCCACAGGCGGGAGAAAAGAGGAATGAAAGAGTGAAGGTGAGCAGAGAGCCGAGATTTCGGCAGTTTAACCATCAGAGGGTTGCTGGCAGATCTTGTGCGACCTGTAGGAATATTTGGGGGACAGAGCACAGAGAGAGCTGGGGGAGCAAGGCCGGAGAGGAGTCGGTAGAAGACAGAAAGACCACCTACCTGCCTGCGGTGAGTGAGTGAAAGGCCCTCAGAGATAGCTTCATCGCGGGAGATTCCAATGATTTTGAAAGCTTTGGATTCAACAGCGTGAAGCCGAGCCAGGTGTGAGGCAGGAGCACCAGCCCATAGGGGAGAACAGTATTCCATTGAGCTGCGGATGAAAGCCTTGTAAGTGGTGAGGAGCTCAAGTGTGCCGAGGAAGGACTTCGCACGACGGAGGATGCCCAGTCGGCGACTGGCTTTGGAGGCCAGCTTGGAAATGTGGTTTTCCCAAGAAAGATCATGGCAGATAGTGAGACCCAAAAGCTTGAGTGACAGAACTTCTTGGAGAGGATTGTTGAGAAAGTAGATGGGAGGGTTGTCCAGTCGATCTTTTCGGAGAGACATAGTAAGAGAGTGAGATTTGGCAGGATTGAAAGACATGTTCCACTTGTTTGACCAGTCTGTGATTTTGTCCAGGTCTTCAGAGAGTGAGGAGGCTGCAGACTGCCGATCTGAGGGAAGAGGAATGGAGCGGCAGAGAGTGGAGTCATCAGCAAAGAGATAGAGAGGATTTTCCAGAGAGTCAGAGAGATCATTGATAAAGACCAGAAAAAGCACAGGGCCCAGCACACTTCCTTGGGGAACTCCAGCCTGAACAGGAAGGGGAGATGAGAGAAATCCATTCAGGGCCACACGTTGACTACGACCAGAGAGGAAGTCCGCAAGCCATGCATGGAGATTTCCATGGATACCATAGGAGGAGAGTTTGGTGAGCAGAGCTGGGTGCCAGACCGTATCAAAGGCCCTTGATATGTCAAGGGAGACAGCTCTGATTTCCTGTTTGGCATTGAGGACCTCCATCCATTGTTGAGACAGCAGAAACAGCATGTCCAGAGTAGAGTGACCTGGTCTGAAACCAAATTGATGATCAGAGATCAAGCCATTGGAGAAGAGGAAAGATTTCATATCCGAAGCAATGATGGATTCCATGACTTTGCTGATAATTGGGAGCAGGCTGATTGGTCTGTAGTTGCAAGGATCTGTTTTTGCACCTTTTTTGTGTAAAGCGGTAATGTTAGCTGATTTCCAGGATGCTGGCAGATGACCTTGAGCAAAAGATAGGGTGAAAAGAACAGAGAGAGGGTGAGATAGAGCGGCAGAGCAGGATTTTAAGACCCGTGGGCTGATGCCGTCTGGTCCAGTTGCAGAATCAGAGTCGAGGTTTGACAAAAACTCCTCCACCTTGTCAGGAGAGAAGGACACAGAGTCCAGGAGCAGTTGGGTTCGACTGGGAAAGGTGGGAACAGAGAGAGATGGGTTTGGGACTAAGGATTTCGAGGCGAACACAGAGTTGAGGCATTCGGCTTTTTCACGTGCGATGTCAACTGTGTGGCCATTTGAGGTAAGGGAGGGGATGGAGGGGGAACAAACACCAGAAACGGATTTGACCAGACGCCACCAGGATTTGGAGGAAGGAGACAGGTTTACACAATCAGCCTGCTCCTCTCTATCTCTTCTCTCTATCTCCTCCCTCTATCTCTTCTCTCTATCTCTTCTCTCTATCTCTTCTCTCTATCTCCTCTCTCTATCTCTTCTCTCTATCTCCTCCCTCTATCTCTTCTCTCTATCTCTTCTCTCTATCTCTTCTCTCTATCTCCTCTCTCTATCTCATCTCTCTATCTCCTCTCTTTATCTCCTCTCTCTATCTCTCTCTCTCTATCTTGTACACAACTTTGACCTTTGACCTTTTTATCAAGGGTGAAAACAACCTCTGTCCACCTTCAGTGGCGGAGGTAACTAGAAAGCACCGCAAAATGCAAAACCCATCAGTATCGGCTTTGTACTCAAACTAATCTTAACGAAAACAACAGTTATAAGAAAAATTGCACCTTTTATTAATTAGTGTTCTGTATATTCTCATTATAAACGTTTATGGAACATTTGATGACAAAAGCTCAAATGGTAAAAAAAAGTTGAGTCCTGACAGGCACTGAAGCTCAAATATTTAAAAAAAAAAAAAGAAACACAGAAGCCATTTTAAAAAACCCGGCCATCAGGTGCTGATGCGTGGTGGAAAGACAAGGGAGGCCTATTTTATACTCATTTTGACTTTGCCCTTTGACACTTTGACCCAATTATTAATTAGTCTTCTTAAAAATTCTCATAATAATGATTTATTGAAAATTTGATGACAAGCTCAAAAAAAAGTTATGCCCTGGACAGAGATGCAGACACATGCACAGGAGCGATTGCAAAACCCATCTCCCACTGCATGGTGGATGAGATAATTATAGTGAATGTGCATACAGTACATATATGGCAAATGTGAAGTTATTTTTCCACCTCGTCTTCATCAATTGCAAGGCACTTAATGAGCACATCAATCCGACTCTTGTTTTCCGGTGTCACTAAGGTTGGTTGTAGGCTGGCCACTTCGAAACTTGTCATCGATATCAGTTTCACCGCTCTTGAAACACTTTTGCCCAATGCTAACGGTGCTCACATCAATGGTAGAGTTGCCGTACACATTATTTAACCCTTGGATGCAGTGATTCGGCCTCGGAGGCCCACAAGGTTTTTTTTTTGTTGCAAACACTATGCTGCACAAATTTTTTTTGGAATGAGCCTCATTTTTACCTACTTTCATGTTGTTACACAAAATTCAGTGACATTAAAAATATATTTCATTCAGTCTCGTGGGAAAATCTTCATTCTTCACTTATAACCCGAAAATCCGACACAAATGCAGGCCTGGAGCCGTCGAGGCCCGGCATAAATGTTGTTGTACTACTATGTTATATCATTATTTTCTTGATATGAGCCTCATTATATGCTCCTATAACTTGGTTACAAATAATTCAGTGACAAAAATATAAAAATTAAAAAACTTTACACGAATACATTTGTGGGGCCTCCGAGGCCCAATGGCTGTATAGGTGTAGGATTTTTGACAGTTGTGGTCATATACATTCTAAATAAAAGGATTAGTGAATCATATTTTTTGAGTAAATACTCCTCCATGAGCCTCAACTTCTTAGAGAGAAAAAAGTTGAAAAACCAACAACAACCAAAAAAATTGCCAAAAAAAAAAAAGATTAATTACTTGTATGGGATTCTTCCAACTAATAGGATCAATGATTCACATTTTCTGAGCAAATACACATCCATGAGCATCGACTTGGATTGAAAAAGGATATGAAAGAAAAAAAAATCGATTAAAAAAAAACAAACAAAAAACATTGCACGAATACATCCGTTGGGCCTCCGAGACCCAATGGCTGCGTTTATGTAGGATTGTTGACGCCTACATCTAAGAGTTAAACTCATATGAATATCTACTGGAGGAACCTCTTCCACATTAAGAAATTCAATAAACCTTGCTTTGTGCGCACATCTAGCGGGGCAGCCATATTGAAAGTGTAGTGTAGTGATGTCACATGACTGATCACAGTATCACTCAACTTAAATTGTGTGGCAGATAGAAACCTTTCATTGTGATGTCACGTGGCTTTCCTTTGAGGCTTTGCTTATAAACTGAAAAATAAGAGGCATTACTTTCATACCGACCCTCGTGTATTGTAATATATATCAGGGTGTCCCAGAAATCGCTATGGAACATAAAATCATTATTTAACCAACCATATTACCTGTTATTAATAACATGTCAAATGTAATCTTTTTTATGTTCCAGTGAATTCTGGGAAACCCTGTGTGTATCCAGAGGCATAAAATGTGATGATACAAAGACTACAGGACCTGAATCAGATGTCACGTCGAGTTTAAGGATTCATTCATTCGGAGAGCAATGGAAGCGATATAGAATGGGTTGTTATGCAGTGTGGTCTTGTGGCAGGCCAGTGCCGGGCCAGCAATGCCACCACATTTTTGATGAAAAGAACCAGACTGGAGATGAAATACCCCGAGGGGGAATTCTCAGGAGTGTTTTGCTCAATGTACAAGTGCAAATCAAAGGAACCGTGCATGTTCCTTGGTGCCGTGCCTTTCGGCAGTTGAGCTTCCTTCTTTTGATGTGTTCACTACTTTTGCATTCGACTTATCCCATGCCGTCACGGTACAGAGTTTTCTAAACCATGGGAAGTGAGTTTGAGATATCATCTGCTTCAAATATCATCCGCTTACCTGCGATATCATCTGCGTCACATATCATCCGCTTACCTTCTGTGCTATCTATCGTACCTTGACGATTGTGGATGCTGCTGCCGGAATGATGGGATGGTTATTAAAGCTTTGTCACTATACCAGGCCCGAGCAACTCTTTTGGTCTTAATTCCACAATATCTAGATTGTAAATCCCAATAATTAAACTGCAATAGTCTTTTATAACTTTTGGCTCTTAAATTTTAAGATTTAGGCCGTTTTACCTCACATGTTGTACTGTGCATGTTTTTGGGTTTTTTGGGGGGTTTTTTTGGCTTTAAATGATTTTTGGCCGCTTTGCCTTACATGTTGTACTGCACATGTTTTTTTTTGGGGGGGGGGGGGGGTGTTTTTTTTGGCCTTAAATTTTTTTTTGGGCCGTTTTACCTTACAATGTTGTACTGTACACACTAGGGCTGCCAGGATGGCTGAGAGGTACGGGTACGCACACTCACCTCTAAACGGTCTAGCCTGGGTTTGAATCTCAACCTAGCGACAAGTCATCTTGACAAGGTGTTTCACAGGGTGAGGCATCAATGTGTGTGCCCATCCCTCGAATGGACTGTAAACTGGCGTCTCATCTGCTGACATTATTTGGTTGACATTAAAGACCTCCATGGTGCCCGTCACTAAGAGTCTACAACCTAGGCCTATAACCTTAACCATGAACAAATTCCAAAATTCTTGCCCTATCCAACCTGGCCAGCCGATTTTTTTTTTTTTTTTTTTGTATACAAGATCGAGGCTTGTGAAAGAGCTAACATTAATCACAAAAAAAACACTGACACATAAAACATATAATAAGGGGAGCGGTAGACAAGATGGGGAGAGAGGGGGAAGCACACAAGCACAACATTTGAGAGCAGGGACATCGGGAGATCTGTGGGAGGGCGAGGGCTTGGGGGGAGGAGGCGTGGGAAGGGGGGTGGGTGGAGAGAGGTATAAAACACATGGATACTGCTAGGTCTTCCAGGAAAGAATTTGCTATTTGAAAAAAGTGGATCTGGGATGAATTAATGGGGGTAGAAAAGATAAAGGTTTTGGATGGGGGAAGATAAGAGATGGTGGTAAACAGCTGTTTTAAACTGATGGGTTTCAATTAAACAGAACAGCTGATGGGTTTCAATAGCAATTCATAAAGGACTTTGGCCATAAACATTCCCCGTCCAACCCCGCAAGAACCTGGGAATAATTGTGGCAGTTAAAGAAGAAAAAGAAGTTGTAATCTATACACTCAATCTGATGGTGAGCCAGAAGCTTAACCAAAAAAAATAAACATTTAGTTACATCATTCTAGGATCAATACTTAAGTAAACTTTGGGGGTGAGGAGCAACCTTCAATAATTTAATCCAAAGACGGTAAAAGAAACCTGAACGGAAGAAGGCAACCATGTGGGCTTGCTAAATTTACATCAACCTGCAGGTAGGCCTAAGTGTCAAATCAATCAAAAAATCAATCAAAAAAAGTTTATTAAAAGCATGTCTGGCAGCCAATGGTTGCAATACACATACACATACATACAATACACAATACACATACACATACATACAATACACAATACACATACACATACATACAATACACAATACACATACACATACATACAATACACATACACATACATACATATTCATACATACACACATACAATACACATACATACACAATACACATACATACAATACACATACACATACATACAATACACATACACATACATACATATTCATACATACATACATACAATACACATACACATACACATACATACATATTCATACATACATACAATACACATACATACACAATACACATACACATACATACAATACACATACACATACACATACATACACAATACATATACACATACATACAATACACAATACACATACACATACATACAATACACAATACACATACACATACATACAATACACATACACATACATACATATTCATACATACACACATACAATACACATACATACACAATACACATACATACAATACACATACACATACATACAATACACATACACATACATACATATTCATACATACATACATACATACAATACACATACACATACACATACATACATATTCATACATACATCTATCTATAATTCCAGCAATCTCTGTGTGTATGTCTGTGTGTCTGTGTGTCTGTGTGTCTGTGTGTCTGTGTGTTTGTCTGTGACCGCTGTTTCTCGACAACCACGGGTCCGATATACTTGAAACTTGCCAGGTATATTGCTGGGGACCCGAGGATGTGCCTTTTCAAGGTTTGTAATTAATCGGACAAGTACCTACCGAGCTATGTCCAAAAAACGCTTCAACCAATCAGAGAGCAGCGAGCTATCACGTGTGCCGAACCGTTAATGCAATGCAAGCGTTAATGCGTTAATGCAAGGCTTTTCTTTTTTTCCCTCTTCTCTTTCTACTTTTCCTTGCGATTAAATTGCAAACAGCCAAAATACGTTGGCGCTAATTGAATAATTGGCCATTAACACTAAAATAATCGTAACTGCGATATGCCAACTTCCGGACAGTGCAGCCTTCCATGTTGTTGTTGTTTGCAGCAGCTGTTTGCAGCAAGGCAAGGCTTTTCTTTTTTTCCCTCTTCTCTTTCTACTTTGCCTTGCGATTAAATTGCAAACAGCCAAAATACGTTGGCGCTAATTGAATAATTGGGCATTATGTTTTACAACTAATAAAAACGAATTTGCGATTCATTCGCTTTCCTGCGCGTTTGTGTACGCGATGGCGATTTCTTTACCAAACTCCGGAAGCCGTTCGCTTTGGACCGAACCATTGCATGTAAATAGAGGGGGGGGATTGTCACCACTCGCAAGCCGTTCGCTTTGGACCAAACCATTTCATGTAAATAGGGGGGGGGATATAATTTTAGATATATATATCGTACGGGCATGCCCTAGTACATACAATACACATACATACACAATACACATACACATACATACAATACACATACACATACACATACATACACAATACACATACACATACATACAATACACATACACATACATACATATTCATACATACATCTATCTATAATTCCAGCAATCTCTGTGTGTCTGTGTGTCTGTGTGTCTGTGTGTCTGTGACCGCTGTTTCTCGACAACCACGGGTCCGATATACTTTAAACTTGCCAGGTATATTGCTGGGGACCTGAGGATGTGCCTTTTCAAGGTTTCATATTAATCGGACAAGTAGTTACCGAGCTATGGCGATTTATTTACCAAACTCCGCAAGCCGTTCGCTTTGGACCAAACCATTTCATGTAAATAGAGGGGGGGGATTGTCACCGTACTCGCAAGCCGTTCGCTTTGGACCAAACCATTTCATGTAAATAGAGGGGGGGGGGGGGGATTGTCACCGTACTCGCAAGCCGTTCGCTTTGGACCAAACCATTTCATGTAAATAGAGGGGGGGGGGATTGTCACCGTACTCGCAAGCCGTTCGCTTTGGCTTTGCGAATGGACCAAACCATTTCATGTAAATAGAGGGGGGGGATATAATTTTAGATATATATATAGTACGGGCATGCCCTAGTACATACAATACACATACATACACAATACACATACATACATACACATACATATACATACACATACATACATATTCATACACAATACATACATACATATTACATACATACATACACATACATACATACACATACATACACATACATACATATTACATACATACATACACATACATACATACACATATACATACATATTCATAATTTTCAATCAATGATGGCTTACAAGATAAAAAGATAAATCCAGAAAAAGTTCAGTGAAATAACAAAACAAATGCAGAATTAATGGCATACTTCAAATAGAAGATAAATATTAAAAAGAGAGACATGTGCGACAATCTTTGTGCGACATGTGAGACATGTGCGACAATCTCTTAAGAATACCAATTATAAAGGACAATGCACTTCTTTGAAATATTTTCGTTCGACATTTGTACCGTGAGTACTTTGGTGCTTTCCTGAGATTAAAAGGTATATCTCTTATTGCCATGGTAACCACATTATATGCAAATGATGGGTTTCAATAGAAAGTGCAAAATCTTTACACAACTTATATCGTCGTTCCTCCAGGGTTTATAATTTACACGTTTCCAAAGAAAGATGGTAAGATGTGTAACGTTGCCCTGACATAATTTTGCAGGATCTCTTTTGAATACATCCCAAATTGTTCACCTGTGCTGAACCTGTGCTGCTGTGTCGTTCACCTGTGATGTTTAGTTAAGGCTGCTTTGAAAATAGGTACACGATACTCCAACGCTGGTCTTATGTAGCCAATATCAATTGTCTCAAGGTCACAAAGAAGATTACGCAAGATGTACAATTTTCTATTACATTTCTTAAGCAATTTTCAATTTGAAAATTGACGAATTTATGCAACCGTGACCTTTGACCTTTTTATCTAAAAAACAAAACAATCAGCTCCTAGCTTTTGATTGGTCAACCAATTCAGTGACCCAATATGCAAATGCTTTCAATTTCAGGTCAATCGGATGATTTTATGTGATGCTGACCTTTGACCTTTTGACAAAATTACCAATTTAACTTCTCCATATTATCATAATAAAGCTTTGTTGAAAAGCTGAGGACAAAACTCAAATGGTAAATTGAAATTTCAGGTCAATTAGATGAAAATTGATGATTTTCGGTGATGCTGACCTTTGACCTTTGGACAAAATCATTAATTTTAACTTGTCAATATTATCATAATAAATAAAGCTTTGTTGAAAATGTAATGACAAAACCCAAACGGTAAATTTAAATTTCAGGTAAATTGGATGAAAATTGATGATTTTAGGTGATGCTGACTTTTGACCTTTGCACAAAATTATTAATTTGTCTTCTCCATATTATCATAATAAAGTTTGTTCGGCCATAAAACTGTCTGGACAGATGCACACACACACACACACACACACACACACACACACACACACACACACACACACACACACACACACACACACACACACACACACACACAAACTCACTCACAGACTGACACATCCACACCTGGAGGGCTCCATTCCACCTTCTGAAACCCGCATTTGAAGATAAGATCCAGGATAACATTTTTAGAAAATAATTTTCCAGGGAATCAGAGAGGTCGTGGATGCAGACCAAGAATGAGATTGTTCCTAAAATGATACTTTTTTGCACATCGGCCCCAAAAAGTAACATCATGAGATAGAATAATATCAAGAGAGACCTGCTCTTTCCACTCGGGGAGAAAATCCAAAGAACATTCAAGATGTTCAAAGAACATTCTAACCCTAACCCTAACCCCTATAAAAAATTAAAAAAACTCACTCCCACAATATCCCTAACTTATTGTGAGTAGTGTATTTTGAGTTATATTATGTTAGCATTAGTTTTTATGAGATTATTTATTTACTGCATTTTAAAGAAGAGCTGGAAGGCATTCGTACCTACCCAACCAAACATGGACAGAGGTTATGTTTTCACTCCTGTTTGCCTGTTTGTCTGTCTGTGAGCACGATATCTCAAAACTTTATGGACGGATTCGGACGAAACTAGGTGGACAGGTTGTGTGTGTGACGAGGACTAATCGATTCGATTTTGATGAAGATCTGAATATGGATTCGGATACGAGAATTATTTAATTTTTAAGTGTCCCCCAAATTTCAAATTTAAATTTTCTGTCCCCCAAATATTCCTACAGGTCACACAAGATCTGCCTGCAACCCTCTTATGGTTAAACTGCCAAAATCAAGACTCTCTGCTCACCTTCACTCTTTCATGCCTCTTTTCTCCCGCCTCTGGAACAAACTTCTCTTCAATCCCACTCCTCCATCCAGGTCTTTAAAACAGCTGTTCACCACCATCTCTTATCTTCCCCCATCCAAAACCCAGATCTTTTCTACCCCCGCTAATTTCACCCCAGATCTCTTTTTTGAAATCCCGACTTCTTTCCTGGAAGTCCTAGCATTGTCCATGTGTTGTTATTTTTTTTACCTCCCCCCCCCCCTTTTCCCATGACTCCTCCCCCCAAGCCCTCTCTCTCTCCCACAGATCTCCCGATGTCCTTGCTCTCCATCTTGTCTCCCGCTCCCTTTATCATGTTTCATGTGTCAGTTTGTCTTTTTTAATGATCAATGTTAGCTCATACACGAGCCTCGATCTTGCATACAAAAAAATAAAAAGAAGTGATTCTTTGCCAATGAGAGATCGGGCGAAAAGTGATATAAAACATGATATTCAAAAAAACGTTATTGGATGAGTTATGACTAAAGTTGGTGGATGAGCTGGTTAGCTGACAAGAACAAGCCGATTAGATTTTGTTTCAGGCCCAAATCCAGATCCGACCTATCAGTATCCAGATCCGACAAAAGCCCCTGCAGGTGCAGAGCTCGGTGAAGTCTTGCAAACACCTATAGGTTGGCAACTATTGCGCATGGCTTCCTCCTGCGTTGGAGTTAATTGTGTCGGAACACATATTATATTAGTCCTCGAGCCAGGTTCACACGATCGTTGTAACAGTCCATGGCGTGAATGGACTATGACTACAGGTGGGGATCGCTCTGCTGTTGGTTCAACACGCACCACCTGATAGGTGCTCGTCCCGATGCCAGCACTGGAGCGCACACCGACTGCAGTCATTCTGCTGTTACCCGCTTGGCTGACCTTACAGGCCCCGACGCCTCTTATGAAATGAGGCATTTGAATAATTTCTACCCTTTGTGCTTATAGAGGCTCTTAGCCTTGTGTTGGCTAAGCGGTTAGGGTGCTGGCTTGGGATCCTAGGATCTTGGGTTCGAATCCCGGTCGATTGCTGAACTAACGACCAGGGGGTTGACTCAGCCTGTCATCCTTCCGAGGTCGGCAAATTGAGTATCAGTTCACTGGTAAATCCCTGTGTGTCGCAAGAGGCGACTAATAGGGTTGGCGGCAGGCAGGGCATCCAGTCATCAAATATTGCTTAAAAAAGGGGACCACGGTGCCCAAAAAAGGCCAACCCCTGCTCTGCGGGGAAAAATGGCCTCTAAAGGTGGTTCTTTTCTTCTTTCTGTGCTTATAGAGGCTCCACCAAATGGTCTGATCCAAACATGATTATGAAGCAGATTACCCAGGATGCATTAAAAAAACAAAACTGGGGATATTTGGATTATGCGCTTAAAAGTAGATTAACTACATTTCCCCCAGTTTTCACTGGAAAACTCTTCCAGGACCGTTTCAAGCACAGAACAGGATTGTGCACCGTGCATTCCTTCGACTTGATTTTCATCCAAAGACAGATTACGCGGGGAGGAACAAGTTGTGCGAGGGATTGCTGCTATTGGAGGAATGCTGTTGAAAAGTAGAATGATTTAAAGGCGACAGATGTGGAAAGATGACCTTGTGCGGTGGCCGAAAGAAAGGGGGCTTGACAAAATGTTGGCGCCATTTCTAAGGCACAAGGAGACGAGGCCTGCCGGTTGGGGGTATGTTCCGCACGGGAGAGTTGCCAACGCACGCTCGTGGGATGTTCCGGGCAAGGGTATTGGGATGAATGCCAAAGAGCAATGGAGGGAAGATCATGTGGGAATATTGCGGTGCTGCGAGGCGGAATGAAATCTGCAATTGCATCAGGAATGATTACAGTCTCAAGGCCAAGTGGTATTCCAGCCTTGTTTATTGGTTCGCCCCGAGATCAGCTTTGCCTATAAATGATTCAACTTGGCGGCCTGTGTTCCTGAATCGTGACTTCCGCACGTACTTCTCGATGCAATGCTAAGTCGGTGAGGTCACGGCTTACCTGGATGAAAGAAGTCAGCCCGCTTAACATCAGAAAAGCCCCTGTAGGTGCAGCTGCGGTTTTTTTTTTGGTTTTTTTGGAAATCCTTCGCTAAGCTTTGACACTTCGGCGGCATCAAGACGAGTGATTTTTTCTTCCCCCGAAAGAATATTCGTTTAATCTCTACTCCCCAGACTCTGCAGAAGCTCTGCACCCAAACTTCATGGCCCGGTTTAACCTGCATTGGGCAGGTGATACTTTTTTGCCAAACGAAGCCATCGGTCCCCTGAGGTTTTTTTCTCCAGGCATGACCGATTGCATGAATAATGGGAATGACCTTCGAGAGATTGATTCTGGTTTGGCATTGTGTAAATAAACTAATACAAACCAGTTTTCGTCTCTGATGAGGGGGGTAGTTTACTTGCTACCTTGAAACATTTTCTTTCTTTTTTACTCTGAAAAACAGGTATATGCAAATCTTATTCAAATTTCAAGTCAATCGGGTGTAAATTGAGGATTTTAGAAATTTGACAAAAGTGGTTGACCTTTGGCATATGCTGACCTTTTTACCTTTTGACCTCAAAAATAAATAGGATTTTGTCGGACCACTAACTCTACCATTTGGTGATGTTTCGTGAGGATCAGTTTAAAATTGTGACCTGCAGGCAAGTATAAGTGAGTGGCAGACAAACACACAAACAGGAGTGATCAGCATACTTGTGAATTTTTTTTTTTTTTTGCCAAGTAACAAACGAGGGTGAAACATCACCTATGCCAGCAAAAGTGTATGGAGGTGATGTTTCACCCTCGTTTGTTACTTGGCAAAAAAAATTTTTTTTTCACAAGTATGCTGATCACTCCTGTTTGTGTGTTTGTCTGTCCACTCACTTATACTTGCCTGCAGGTCACAATTTTAAACTGATCCTCACGAAACATCACCAAATGGTAGAGTTAGTGGTCCGACAAAATCCTATTTATTTTTGAGGTCAAAAGGTAAAAAGGTCAACATATGCCAAAGGTCAACCACTTTTGTCAAATTTCTAAAATCCTCAATTTACACCCGATTGACTTGAAATTTGAATAAGATTTGCATATCGGCTAACTGAATTCAACCACCAATTATATTTGAGGTCAACATAGGTCAAAAGGTCAACCACTTTTGTCAAATTTCTAAAATCCTCAATTTTCACCCGATTCACTTGAAATTTGAATAGGATTTGCATATCTGCGAACTGAATTCAACCACCAATTATATTTGCGGTCAACATAGGCCAAAAGCTCAACATAAGCCTAAGGTCAACATAGGCCAAATTTCAAAAATTGTCAATTTTCATCCGATTGACTTGAAATTTGAATGGGATTTGCATATCTGTGAACTTAATTCAACCACCAATTATATTTGCGGTCAACATAGGCCAAAAGCTCAACATAAGCCTAAGGTCAACATAGGCCAAATTTCTAAAATTGTCAATTTTCATCTGATTAACATAAATTTGAAGACGATTTGCATATCAGGTCACAGAATTCAACCACCAATTATTTTTGAAGTCAAAAGGATGCTTTAATGAGTGCCATTCTACTTTGTTCTCTTTTGCCAACTGTCGCTTTGTGAGTGTTTTTTCATCTGTCTGTCTGTGAGCAGGATATCTAAAAAAGTTACGGAAGGATTCTGACTAAACTTGGTGGAGAGGTTGGGTGTCCGCCAAGGACAAATTGATTATATTTTGGTGAAGATCTGAATCGGAATACAATAATTTTGAAGTCATTGTTCACAGTTGAGAGATATGGTCAAAAATGATATGTAGCACAATATTTTGAAAGGTTATTGACTGATTCGGACTAAATTTGGTGAATGGCTTGGTTAGGTGACAAGAACAAGCTGATTCGATTTTGGTTAAAGTCCATATGCAGATCCAGTCTATCAGTGGGATACAAAACGTAAACTGTTGAGCCTGATGGAGGTATGTGCTCTAGCGAGTGCAGTTCCAGTTGCTCAGTGAATGAGCTTTGTGTTCCAAGAAATGGTCAAAGGTGTGGGCTTCAGCCACAGAAATCCTGGAGGATATAATCTACTGAGGATAGCAACGCAGAGGCGCAGACAAAGCGGAAAAGCAATGTGGCCGAAAAAGGAGAAAGTTTGTGTCTTGATGAAGAGATTTATTCTCATCTGAATCACCTCGAAGCCCCAAATGTACTTCGATTTTGAACCGTTGCCGTCAAATTTAATGGCTCCCTTCAATTTAAACGTTCAGGTTCCTCGACTCGCAGCCTTTTCGAAGCTTGAGCATCACTCAAAACCTCAAAGCTCCCAACCATCCCAGTTGAAAAAGAACTTCCACGATTAGGAGTTTTGATAATTGCGATCCATTCTTTCACATCCAACATTCCCGCATGAACAGAAAACCTTGGCTCGGTGTCTCTTTGGAAGAATTTTGAGCAGCCTATCCATCTTCATTTGCATCAAGCAAAAGTACATACGAGGAACTGAGATAAGTCGCTGGGTTTTAGGAACCTTGAGCCAGACTTTACATGCATCACGTGATTCCGAGTTTTGCTTTTTTTTCCCTCCTCTATATGCTTTGGACCTGGGAGTCAAACACGTGTGTGAAGAAGTCAAGATGTGGGGGGTTTCCTTCTGCTTTTCGTGCAACACTCGAAGCCGACTGTTAATAACACTAGATTTGAAGTGACAGAAATACTTTCCCTTCTCTGTGTTTCCTCTACTGCACCAACATCGGGGGTGTATTAGCATTTTGATCCCAGAAAGTTAGCAATATACATGGAAATTTGCAGTTTAAAATTTTTTTTTTAACATACCTCGTTACCTCTCCGCTCAGCTCCTTTATTGGTAGGACTGGCAGGTTAGCCTAGAGGTATGCACACTCACCCCTGAGTGGTCTGACCTGGGTTCCAATCTCGACCGAGCTATAAACTGTCATCCCGGTGTTTCACAGGCAAGGCGAGTGTGTGTTCCTCTGATGGATGTTAATCTGGGTGTCCCATTTGCCAGCATTGCTTGGTGGTCATTAAGGATCCCAGGGTGTCCTTCAGGTAACTCAGGTAACTAAAACTAGTTATGTCATGAGTTCATTGAGCAGAGCCGTAAGGGCCCATGCAGCTGATGAATAACACAGGAGTGGCAGAAAGGTACGAGCAAAATCTCATTCGTAACCAGACAGGATTTGGGAAACTAGAAATGGTCATGAACGGACATGAGGAATGATGTGTCTGCAACAACCTTCCCAGCTGGTTATTGGCACATATACCCCTAATGATGCATATCTTGTGAATAATGATACTTCATGTTAAACAAGTGCGAAGTTTGCTTTGTTGGAAATGTGTAATGAGTGTAGCACCATGAGCCTGATGCATTTTCTTTGTTTTCCAAACTCCCACCAGGAGCCTAATGCCCCCTTCTCTCAAAGGACAGCTGACCATGGAAAAGACCCCAAGCTACTTCGTGACACGAGAGGCTCCAGCGCGCATTCGAGCGATGGCGGATGGGAACACCAAGCTGTTGGTCGTGGTGCGTGACCCCGTGACTCGTGCCATTTCCGACTACACGCAGACGCAGAGCAAGCGGCTGGGGTTGCCTGCATTCGAAGAGTTATCATTTCGAAATGTGAGCGCGGGAATAGTGGAAACGCACTGGAATGCTCTGCGCATCGGCCTGTATGCCGAGCATCTGCAGCGCTGGCTCCACTACTTCTCCCGAAAGCAGTTTCTCTTTGTGAGTGGCGAGCGGCTTGTCACGGATCCTGCGACAGAGGTTGCCCATGCTCAACACTTCCTCGGTCTGAGGCCACTCATCTCGGAGGAAAATTTCTCTTTCAACACCACAAAGGGCTTCCCGTGTTTCAAAAAGGCTGAGAGCCAAGGACAGTTGCATTGCTTGGGGAAGAGCAAAGGCCGTCAACACCCAAACATTAAACCAGAGGCTTTGTCCAGACTGCGGGAGTTTTTTCAGCCTTTCAATCGGAAGTTCTACCAAATGGTTGGACATGACTTCGGTTGGGACTGAAATTCCGTTCAGTGGAAGAAGTGAGTTTGGACCTGTTTATCCTGTGCAATATGGGTAAAGTGAGTGGTGTATTCATAGGCAGGCTTCTGTGAGGCCTAAAAGCCTTAGCACCTGTTTCACTCCTTCCTCCATCGTTGTCTCCTCTTCTGTTTCCAAACCATTTCTCTTTTTGACTCTCTTTCCCTCCCTCTCATATTAGTGCCTCCGTGAGGCTGTGGGAGGCTTCTTTACCCCCATTCAAAAAATCCTACTCTTCCTTTACTTCCACCTCTGCTTTGCTTTATACTCAAATCCTGGCCTCCATGAGGTCGCTTCCCCTTACCCTTTGCGGTTCATGTGTCTTTCCAATTTTCATTCCTATCACACTTAATGATGTCACCCCTCTTTTGGCATCCACAGCCTTCCACACACATAAAATCTAAATGCCAGACTCGCTCCTGATGTGAAATTTATGGCGCTAGTGGTTGGAGTAATTAGCCTTTCCTTCCCATCTTTGTCCTTCACCACAAAACCTCATATTGCAGCAATTACTTTAAATCTTTAGGGGGGTGTCCTCTTATTTTGAGTCAGAACCATCCTTCCACCAGCCCCTCTACAATAATTTGCATCGGTCGTGGCATGCCTAGCAAAGTCTGGATATGGACAGTGAATATGGTGAGGTGGGGAGGAATGGGGGGAAAGGGGTTGGAGGGAGATCATGGGGAACAGGCATCACTACACAGTGTTTCACACTTTGGTTTTGTTCCGGACTCCTTGTCACTGTGTGAACCAAGCAGAAGTCACTTTGCTATCCCGTCACGTTGCAAGAATAATGTTATCGCCAGCGAGCAGGCGAGCGGGAGGGCGATGGGGGTAGGATGGGTCGGGGATTGCTTCGGCTTGTGCATGGGAGGAAGGAATGGAGCTGAGGCTCATCCGAAGTCGTCAACTGACCCTTACGGACAGCCAGAGAAAAGGCCGATACTGTTTGCACCCTTTGCCAAAATGCTAGCCTTCAGCAGCTACATTGTAACAAATGCACAAGTTTTTGCAAAAACACGAATAAAACAACTTGCAAAGACACAGAAAAATATTTCAACATTACTTTTGTTCAGGGTGTCCCCATACCAGGATGTATTTTACAGTTATTATGTGTAAACAATGGCTCGGTGCAGTCACTTCTCTCAGATTAACTTCAATCAGTCCTTTCATGCTTGCGTTTCTCACAATATTTTATTATGCAAATACAAGGAGCCAGGAGCTGTTTCATTGTTTTTGTAGTATCAAAGAAAGGGTATACATTTGAAGGTGAAGGGGTGAGTAAACGGAGAAGAATATAGAGGCGATACTTTCTATGTCGTGCTCAACTCGGAACATTAATCTTGTGTCACATGAAAAATGGAAGCACATTGGACAATATTTTCAATTGATTGCCATTTTGTACATGATATGTCGACCAAGTAGTGAAGGAATTTCTAATATCTTTCTGGATTTATTGTGAAAAAAAATTCTGTAAATCTTAGTCGTCGTGATTCTGCGTGGTTCGGCAAGGATAGGATTCGATGGAAAAACCTGATCAGGTCCATTTGATCCGTGTTCCCTCATGGTGTCAAAGCAGGTCACAACCGGCTTTGATGCGACAGGCTCACAAGGCCGCAGCCCAGGCTGATGGAAAGCAAATCCAAATTCGTTTTGGTTTAATGCAAGCAAACTCGTTTCGAGCTGGGCCACGGTTCATTTGAGCCAACGACATAATACATACACAAAATGGCACAGGTTTTTGATTCTCCCTCTCCCACCTCCCCCCTTCACTTCTATGTGCTCCATTCATCGCCGTTCACTCCCCTTACACCTGTCTACTCTCAATCTTCTTTTTATTTTCACTTTTATATTGCCTTACCCTCACTTCTTTATGCTAAATTATTTTTTTCTCAATTTATCATTCCGCCACCAACTACACAGGGTGGTCCAGAAACCCTGGGCACATTTTGAAGAACGATACCTGCAACAAACAACGAAGTTTATTATTGTTCTTTGGTGCAAAACAAAACATGATTACTCGAAACTGGATGTGACCGCTTCAACACGCACAGGCATCACATGATACGCAACGCGGTGAGGTGCATCACGTGATATTGATCGGGGTGAGCTTCACTCACTGTCCTGCACTCGTTTGTCTTTGCATTATTTCAGTTCGTTGCGAATTAGATGCCCTAATATGACGGAGGATATCGTGAGACAGAAAATTTGCGCTGTACGCTTGTATTGTGTATCTGGAAATTTGGCTGAAGTTCAGACAACTTGTCAAAGAATGTGGCGCCGATCCAGTTGACAGAAGAACCATCGGCAGAATAAACAAGCAGTTTGATGAAACCGACAGAATTCTTCCAAAACAGTCACCAGGTAAGCCTCGTACTGTTCGAATTGAGGAAAGCAGAGCGGTCATTCAAGAACAACTCGACAGTAACACACCATTATCAACTCGTCGTTTATCAAGCGTCACCAACATAAGCCGATCATCGATTTGCACAATAGTAAAAGACCTTAATGCAAAACCATACATACCCAGAATAATTCACCAACTATCAGGTGTGTTGAGGCATGTAAGAAATTTCTTGGGTTAATGGACATGGATAATGATTTGAAGAACAGGATCTTGTGGTCAGATGAATCCAAGTTTACTTTATCTGTTTCTGTGAATCATCATAACAGCGTGATATGGGCAGTAGACAACCCACGATTTACTGTTGAGCACAACGTCCAGTATCAAGCTAGTGTGTCCGTCTGGGCAGGCATTTCTTCTGGAGGCATTTCTTCTGTTGGACCAATATTTTTCGAACAAAGTGTGAATGCTGCAAATTACCTTCTAATGTTGGAGCAGCATGTATTTCCACTCAATGATGGCCAAATGTGGTCCATGCATGATGGTGCGCCTGCTCATTATGCTGCCAGTGTACGCCAGGCCCTTGATTTGAACTTAACAGACAAATGGATTGGCCGTCATGGTCCAGTTGAATGGCCGCCGCAGTCTTGTGATTTAACACCCTGTGATTTCTTCCTTTGGGGTTTCCTCAAACAAGGTGTATGCGAGGAATCCTACGACCCTTAGATACTTCAAACAATTAATCCGTAATGAGACTGCTGCCTTAACGACTGAAACATGCAGAACTGCGTGTCAGAGTGTTTTGTCATGGCTACAGCTATGCATAGACAATGAAGGAAAGCAGTTTGAACATTTGAACTGATCTGTTTCATGTATATTAGACTGATTAGACTGTTTAAGGAGTAATCATGTTTTGTTTTGCACCAAAGAAGAAGAATAAACTTAGTTGTTTGTTGCAGGTATCATTCTTCAAAATGTGCCCAGGGTTTCTGGACCACTCTGTATATACTCGTATATATATTTATACGCAAAATGACATTAAGCAAAATGTCCGTTTGTTTGTTTGTTTGTTTGTGAACCTACTCCTCTGAGCCCCCAAGGTTAATTGGCATGAAACTTTCTCGGATAACATCTTTTATCACCCTGCACCTAAATAGGGGTTTTAAAGCAGTTATTTTCTCACAATTCATAACTTAAAACCATCCGAGCTGCCACCTATCGCCATGATCTCTGAAGGTCGATCCACATACACAAATCTTTATAAAAAGCCCAAATTTTATCGGATTTAAACACAGATATCAATATAATTAGTTTGATGGTGAGCTCTGATCATCAAATATGTTATCATATGTGAGAAACAACTCTTAATTAAGATGTTGCCATGATCGATAAGTTCGGCAAAGAAGGAGTCACGTGACCTCTCAAATGCACGAATTATTCAAAAACCAAAAAATAATACAAAGACAACCTATACATCGTTTTAAAGGTAATTTTACTGCTCATCTAACAACATCCCTCTCAGGTGTGAAAAAATAGTTTGTAGAAAAAAGGACTCACATGATGCCAACTTCAAACTGTCACTTGACAACGGGTGAACCTCCAACGATTACCTCATGGCTCATCCTCACATCAAAGTGAGTTGTTGTTTTGCTGTTTCTTTGGGATGCTTTGCAAAGTTTATTTAGTTTGACAATTTACATGTGGTTTACCAATTATGAGGAGATCTTCAGCTTTCCATTGATGCCTTTCATGCATCATTGCTGTCACACATGACCGAGTACATGTTCATTGAAAATGACAAGTTCAAATCGCATTTTTACAAGTTTGGCGAATCGGTGCAAGACAGTTTTAAATGGACGCATTACTTGTCGACTGCCAAGTTGATTATGTAAAATTGTTAAGCTGGTCTGGTAATCGTCGGTTGCGTCATCCTTTGTTTAAGATGGGTATTTAAGATGGGTTTACAGTGTATGGGTTTAGAGACAGTCTGAGTCATTGAAAAGATGGTTCAACTTACGACTGAACAGCGGACCTTTGTGGTTCCGACCTTTCACCAAACTGGAAGTTTTCAGCAAATTTGTGATGCGTTCAGGGAACGTTTCCCAGAACGGGAGCCTCCAGCAGCCAAAATTATTTGGGTGAATGTTAGAAAATACCAAGAGCATGGCACTCGCCTCCACCGCAACAAGGGGAATTCTGGTAGGATGCCGTCTTGGGCCCACCAGAGATATCTGAAGACACCATGAACCTGTCGCTCAAAGTTCTCCTCCAGCTGTGATAAAATTTCATCATTGATCATCTGCAGATACCTGTTACCATTGACATTCCTTTGAAAGAAAAATGGTCCAATCACCTGACCACTTCCACAAAGTCCCAACCAAACAGTCCACTTTTGTCGATTCATGTTGGTGTCAAAATTAATTCCGGGGGTTGTCCTGTCGGTGCATATTCAAGAACATTATGGGTATTGACCTTGCCGTCCATGGCGAAAGCAGCTTCGTGGCCGATAACGAGATACCGCAGGAAATTGACATCTGATTCGCAACGTGCTATCAACCATCCGGCAAGAACCAGCCTCCTGGCAAAATCCCCTGGCGTAAGTTGATGCCGGATGTGAATCTGATATGGATGTTGGTGGAGGTCCAGTCTTGTGATTCGGTTGAATGTTGCCAAAGGCAATCCCGTCCCATTTCGTCTTGCGCTGGTATACCTAGGATGCTCCAAATTTTGCTGCCTTACTGCTGCAATGTTCATTTCCGATCGCCCAGTGTGCGTCCTACCAGAATTCCCCTTGTTGCGGTGGAGGCGAGTGCCATGCTCTTGGTATTTTCTAACATTCACCCAGATGGTTTTGGCTGCTGGAGGCTCCCGTTCTGGGAAACGTTCCCTGAACGCATCACAAATTTGCTGCAAACTTCCAGTTTCGTGAAAGGTTGGAACCACAAAGGTCCGCTGTTCAGTCGTAAGTTGAACCATCTTTTCAAACCATCTTTCAACTTTTCAACTTTCAAGTTCAACTTTCAAGTTGAACCATCTTTCAACACACACACACACACACAAACACACACACGCACACACGGTTCCCCACCGTGTGTGTGTGTGTGTGTGTGTGTGTGTGTGTGTGTGTGTGTGTGTGTGTGTGTGTGTGTGTGTGTGTGTGTGTGTGTACACGCAGACACGCCATGCTATTTTTTGTTTGTTATGCAATGTCATGCACCTGGGCTAATTGCCCTGATATTTGCTGTTCCCCATTATTACCTCCACCACCGAACGCAAGAGGAGGT
>NC_136265.1:133411312-133423812 GCF_964187855.1 Myxine glutinosa | reverse complement strand
CAAGTCACAACCACACCTGACAAACTCCACAAAAGTCACAAAAACTGGTACAACCACACCGCAGACCTTTTCGTCACCCGTACGCCTCCTGATCATTCCTCCTTGCCTCGCGAGTACAGTATTTCAAAAAACAAATAATTACATTGCAGTAATTTGTTGGAAGGTATTTTCGAAATTGTAACAGCTGTTTGTAAAATGTAAAGTTTGCTTAAAAAAAAAAAGAATTATGGAAAGATTTTCTCACATTCCATTTGATGCTGTGACAACGTCAGGAGGTGAGAAGGTTGTGGAGAAACTTTCCACCTCCAAGTCACACCAATAATTAGTTAGTTGATTCAGGTATATTCACCGTGAAAGGTGCTATACCACCCATCCCGCGTCGTTGCAAAGACTTCGTCATAGCACGACAAGGAAGTCTAAATGTCGCATCACAAGGACTTTTAACCCTTGTGTTCATCGTGCTGGTAAAAGGGATGGAGATGGTGAGTTGGTTTTAACTTATCTACCTATGCCTGTCCATTGCCCTCACCATCTTGTGTTTACCCACCTGCTTTGGATCTCAGCACATAGGTCCTTTTTGGTCGCTACCACACTTTTTATCATCATGTATGGTGCTGTTACCTGGTCTGCAGCTCTGTCGAGCTTTACTGCGATTGTGATGGTGGGTCCATTATGCAGGTTTCCTCCACACAACTATATCAATATTTTTTGTACATGTTATTACGGGGAATGCTGGAGGCTTTTAATAAGATAATAAACGTTACATTCAATCATCTTCACTCTCTATGGATGTTTTATTTTGTGTGAAACCCTTCACACATTATGTTCAACATTACACTTTGTTTTGGTCAGTCTTTGTAGTTTATACCAGTACAAGTGCAATCATTTATAGTCACATGACCTACCTCTGAAAAACATTCCATCAAACGATTTTTAAAATACCAATGATGTCATATCCTGTCAATATATATGCATATGTATATCACGGTGTTTGCTCATTAGGTTGGAGCACGAAAGTATATATATATTGTTGCGGATCTCAAACGTTGGCCTTCCCCTTACCAAGGGGGGATTAATCACCTTGTCTTTTATCTAGCCGACGTGATCCGGGGCTATGACGTTCCTTCCGGTCAGCGCTGAATAGGGTGGTAGGCCGAATTGTTCCTATTACCTAATTACCAGCGCCTCCCAGGAAGCAAGGAAATAACTCCGCCCGAACCACGGTTTTAGTGGACACGCCGAGCGATAGCGAGCCGTGGTCTGGGCCGTTAACAGGTACTAAACCCGATTCTAAGCGGTTCCGAATCGTGCCACGTTTATCCAATTGAGGAAAAGACGGAAACGGTCGAACCAAGAGGAAAAGGAATAACACAGGATTTATTACACTTTGTACAATGAAGAAGAAGAACAGAATACACAGGGCAGCCTTAATAACAGTCTTAACTTATCCCTGGACACGGGCCCGCTTCACACTCAGTCACACTCTCAGACTCACTCACATGGGGTTTGTAGGTGGTCAGGCGATGGTCCAAAGAATGGCGTCCACAGCTCGCTCCGGTCCCCGACTCGCCCCGCGAAGAAGATGGTAGGACGAAGAGGGTTGAGCAACCGGCGGCATCCTCGCGTGTCGTTGACGCGGATCAGACAATTATATGGGGGGATCGGTAAGCTGGGCTGGCGGTTATTTCGCGGCTCACGGCCACGTACGACGTACGTAATAGAAATACCGGCGCTTTATATGCACTCCCAGCAAGCCCAAAGCCAAATCCTCAACAAGTCCTTGCAATCAGTCAGTATAACAGCGCCTCTCCCAACCAGTCCTCAACAATGGCGCTTTCCCACACGAAGTCCTCGAGCCCTTGCGCAATAAAAGTTCCCCCAGCGAGTCCTTTCACCAATGCCAAACGTGACAGTCCTCTTATATTCCTTCTGGCAAGTCCTCTGGAAGGGCTTTGCGTGCGCGGTTATATAGCGCCGCCCAGCGAACCCTCTGGAATCTCCCAGCCGCGCTCTGACCACGCCCCTCACGCCATCCCACCCGAGCCCTGGTTGGTTGTTGGGTCTTACCGGCTCCGCCCTTGACGTCTGCTTGACGTGGCCACACCCCCCGACCTCACGCTCCACCCCCTTTTCCAGGCCTACCTCGTGGCATTTGGCTGGTTTGAGCATCCTAGTGCGAGGGGCAATAGGGCGCAGACTGGATGGTGCGCAATGGGGAATGGGGCGCAGACTGGATGGTGCCCAACAGGGTCGATTGGAGGGTGGGCTGCAAAATGAACGGGGCCTACTGTTATTTATTTATTTTACACAACGCAGGTATCACTAATGGAAATGGCCTACTCTTACACATACTATGACATAACTAATGTTCTAAGATGGCTTGCGTGTTGCATGTGGACTAACTATGGGGGCAAACCTTTAACCTTTATTAATCATATATGTACACTTTCTCAGAACCGCAATATATATATTGTTACGGAACCCAACGTCGGCCTCTGTTCCCCTTATCGAGGGGGGTTAATCCCCTCGTTTATGACTGACCGACGTGGTCCCTGACGCTGCACAGCTCCCTCCGGAAAGGCAGGTGCGCAACCCCGTTCGCGACCGCGGACAGATGTTAATTGCCGAGCAGTTTTAGCAACCGCGGCACGAACTATTAACAGAACTAGACCCGATCCTTAAACGTTGGCCAAAATCGCGCCACATATACTCAATGGGGAAACCTCTAAAGCGACCGAACGAGCATGAAGAAGAAAAAGACAAAGTAGGGAATAACAGGATTTATTATTATTTACACACAACTAAGCAGAAAGGAAAGGAAATACGATTTACAAGGCAATGGAAGGAACAGGAGACATAGTGCAATCATTAACTTAACTATACAGTCTTACTTATAAACCCCAAGACAACATGAAAGACGGACGAACAATCAGACTTACACGAATGGGGAATTGCAGAGTGGATTGACTGGAGGGAGAGGAAGGTTCAGCTCGGACCGAAGCACGGTCGGGCCGGGAGGGAGCAGCCGCCGCCCTCTTGATCGGTCTTGCACGGTGCGTTCCTTCGCGGCCACGGTCGATACTGCCGTTGAAAGTGAAACCCGAAGCTGCTGTGGCTGAAGCTGCTGCGTGCCGCTGCGTCGCGTGCTCTTCACCGGTTCCTCTGCCTTCTCTCTCGTATCTCGTGGGGGCGTTGCGTGACGGGTTCTCTCTCTGACGCATCTCTCGTGGGGGCGTCCCGCCGCGGGTTATATAGGCCACACCCTCAAACCTTCCCGATTGTTCTCTCCACGCCCTCTCAAAGCCAAACCCCTCGTTCTTGGTTGGTCGGCAAGGGCTGGCTCACTCCTCCCCTCTATGATGAGGTGGAGACACGCCTTTCTTCTCCGAGATGACCTCGCCTTAATGGCGGCAAATGTAGTTGGCAAGGCAAATGGCAATGACGCAGTTGGAAATGGAGGTTTTTGGAATGGGAATGAAAGGGAATCTATCTTATTTCATTTTGATGCAATGCAGTGTCAACTAGTGGGAACAGAGCCTTCAACTACATAGAATAAGGAGATAACTATTTAAGAGGGTATATGATTGGCTACGTGTATGTATATGGAGTAACTAAGGAGGACGACCTTTGACCTTTACACACCAAACGGAGATATTTACAAGAATTCATTACACTTACAACAATACAAAAAAAACACAACAATTCTCAAATCCACAACACTGCACCCTCATCCTCCAGGCATGTCCTCGGGCCTATAAAACTTAACTTTAGTGTGGCACGTAGGTGTAGTTCCCTCTACATTTAACCTGACCCTGAGTGTGACAGTTTTAAAACATAAATATGTATGTCCCTCTGCTGCATTGCACCCTATCTAACAGATTTACGCCCACATCTAACCGAATTGCGGAATTGTCTTCAAACTACACATTTACGGTGGGGAGCATTATTTACAATTGACGCTAATATTTACAAAACTAACCCAGGACCTGCGATTGTTCCTTTTGGGGGGGGGGGGGCGGAGACAGCCTGCGCTGCATCGACGCACCAGTACCAACAAAGAGCACAATAAAGCACCATAAAGCACCGGAGTGCACAGTCACCACAGTTCATAATAAACAACAAACCCCTGTTGGTGTCTTGCTCTTCGGCTCCCTCTGCTGGCTATTGTCGTTCTTCCAGATGTTGTCTTTCTTCTTTGCTGGCGGCCTATTTGGTGGAAATAAAAGTGCACAAACGTGTCCATTGTTTTTATTTATGGCCCACAGGGGGGCCGACTATGAGTGGTTCACCTGTGGGCTTTGGTGCCACCTCACCGGGTCCGCAAGCAAGATCTTGGGCCATCGTGGCCGGTTCCAGCAGAGGGGCCATGCCCCAACCCGTGGGGTCCATGAGTGGTGCTCAGCCACAGACATGTGGTCCATAAGTGGTGCATCGATGCAGGCAGCTGTGGTTGGGAGAGTTCGGGCACACAATGGCGGACTCCCGCACGCTCCCCTCGGTGCCCAGAGAGCACAGTCCTCGGGTGGGAGACAGGGGAACAGCAGACAGGTGAGCGAGGGGTAAGGTCACAAAGGTACACATCAAAACAGGTAATGCAGAACGAGGTGCGTACGGAGAGCGAAGTGAGAAAGCTCGTCCCTACCGTACGCCCCCCACATGTGACCTACACTACCCCCCCCCCTTGCCCCTCCCCGTATGTACAAAAACCTACACATTTACAAATTCGTCACTACTGTCTCGTCTTCCCCATATTTCCCCTATAGCAAATTCGTCACCACAATCCCTCTAATCCAAAATTTGCCATCACCAATTCATCATCAATCCTTCTTAAGGAGGAAGAGATGGAACATCAGCACAATGTCACATCCACGTCATGATGCGTCCCACATTCCAAACATTTGCACAAAAAAACAACAACAACATGGCATGGTGTGGCATTCTGTCACCTCAGGTGAGTGGATGTAGATGGTGCGAGGAGATTCTTAATCCTAACTATCCTCTAAATGACTTTAATACACTTTACACTACCTCGGGTCTTTCCCTGCCAAACCATTGGCAATCTTACTCTATGTGGTTTTAAGAACCAAATTCCCATTGCCCAAACTGTGGTGCTTCCTCAATTTGGGGTTTCACTCCCCCGATTCAACTCCCTGTGCCCTTGCACAATTTTAGGACTGGGTCGTGTGGCTCTCCCAGCAGGTCTACCCACCTGCACACCTCCACCACTGCAGTTGCCTCCGAGCTTACCTGCTCCTTAACCTAACCTATCTACCTGGGGAAGGCCCTCTGGCGCTCTCCCCACTCGGTGCCCTCTCTGGCACTGGGCTACCCGGGTCCGTCCTCCGGATCCTCGGGCCCCATCCACAACAACTCTACCGGCTCCCAGAGCCCACCTGTGGCCTCACCTGGCCGACATCCCAACAGTGGCGGAGTGTCCATTCAACTACACACACTAACAGGCCACACGCCCAGCCATTTCCACGTCACTAATGCACCCATCCAAACACCATTCTTCCACACGCACCACAGATGCCAATATCCAACCACAATTTACCTGCACCCTCTACCTAACTCTTAAACTACCCTCCCCGGGTATTTGTGATGGGGTCCATCCTCCCCATACACACCTTCGCACCATCCACTCCACTCCACAGTTTCCACCATACTCACTCCACCCCATCCATTCCATACTCCATATATTCCATACTCCATGTATTCAAGACCATTTATTCCATACAACCATTCTCCATACACCTGTATTTGCACACCTGTGCAATCACTCCTACACCTGGTGCTTCCTGCACCCTCCTTCCTCCCTGGACCATTTGGTCAACACAACACACAATCACCACTACTCAGTCATACACTGCTCCATACACTTTCGATTCTCAAAACCATTGCCTCAGGCACCCAGATTTTCCCACGCTCACACACACATCTCCCCCGAGCATTGCCTAGCAATTCCTCATTTGCTCGATATCAATACTCTCACTCACACGGCATCATCTAATCTACCTGGTGCCCTGCTAAAACTCGCGCTTCCCCGTCGCCCCCTTACATTATTGCGCTCCCTCGTCATTATCATCCAACTACCCTCTCAATGTCCCCGACTACCTGTCCAATGTCGCTACTTAAACTTACCGTTACCTATGGTCATTTCTAGGTCCCTACACATTATATGCTAACCCTCCCGGGCTAGTTTTCACTGCCAAACCCCATAGCTATTGCTCATGTGCCCCGTTGTTGTGAGAGATGGCAAAATTGCCATCCCACCACATCGGGCATGTCTCACTACCACCCCCCCCCCCAGTCCTCTGACACTACGAGCCCCCGTCGCAAGAGGTACTGGGTCCTGCCTCGGCATCTAGAGCCGAGGCGATCCACGAGGGCGCCTGCTCGCCGGCATAAGGTCTTATCCGGTCGGCATGGACGATCCGAGGGAGGGCCCGTGGCCCCATTTTGATCTTAACGACCACGTCATAGACTTGCGACAGGGCGACTCCCGGGCCTTGCCAGGGGGAGGTGAGTTTGGGGCACCTACCCTTCCGCCTCCGGGGATTAAAGAACCAAATCTTCATCCCCGGAGCGTACTGGCTCCTCTGGCTCCGGTGGTCGTACCTGCGCTTCATCTTGGCCCCCGCCAGATGGAGCTGGCGGCGGGCGAAGGCATGGACCCTCTCCATGCCTTCCTCTAAGTGACGTGCGTAACACTCCCTCGGCGGGATATCCGTGGTCTCTGGCACGGGACCGCATAGCAAGTCGGCGGGAGCCTGTAACTCCCGCCCATACATAAGCAACGCTGGACTGCATGCGGTGGCTCCGTGCTGGCTAGTTCGGTAGGCCATTAACAAGTACAGGAGATGTTCGTCCCAGTCATCCTGACCGGTGGTGGTGAACAAGGCCAGTTGTTGGATCAATGTTCGATTGAATCTTTCCACCATCCCATCAGATTGTGGCTGCAAGGGCGTGGTCCTGGTTTTCCGAATTGACAGGAGTCTGCACACATCTTTTAGTAATTGGCTTTCATTTCGACCCTGATCGGTGTGCAGCTCCTGTGGAATCCCGTGCCGACATACAAATCCTTCCACGAAGGCCTGCGCTACAACCCCGGCTTCTTGGTTGGGGAGGGCTTAGGCCTCCGGCCACTTGGTGAAATAGTCCATTACAACGAGGATGTACTTATTACCTTGGCGGGTGCGGGGTAGTGGTCCTAGAATATCCATAGCCACCTGCTCAAGGGGGGCCCCCACCTGGTGTAATTGAAGGGGGGCCCTCATCCTCCGTGCTGGTCCCTTTTTGGCAGAACAGGCGTCGCATCTCCGACACCAGTCCTGTATGTCGCGCCCCATATTCACCCAATAGAACCTCCGGCGGACCCGAGATGTTGTCTTTGTCCTGCCCAAATGGCCGCCGGAGCGGGTACCATGCACCTGTTGTAATATGACGTACTTAAATTTGTCAGGGACTATCACCAGCCAGGAAGTTCTTTCAGAGGGAACCTCCACCCACTTGCGATATAAGATGTTATCCTTCAATTCCAGGGTCTGGCACTGAGCCCAATACGCCTTTGTTTGCGCCCCGAGGGGGGTGACCTCTTCCCCCTTTGGTCTTTGCCCCAATCTGACCCATTTGAACACCGGCCCCAGAACAGGATCCTCCTGGGCCGTGCTCCATGCCAAAGTTCCAAATTCTTCATCTGCGGTTAGTGGCAAAATTGGCCCTCTCACCCGGGTTGCCCGGACGACGAGAATCGGGGCAGAATCGCCCAATTGCTCCCTCTCCTCATGTCTCGCACAAAATTTACAGTTTTCCCCCAGACAAGGATGCCGAGAGAGTGCGTCTGCATTACCATGGGCCTTCCCGGACCTATGGGTCACATTAAAATCGTACTGCTGCAACTTTTCCAACCACCTTGCAATTTGGCCCTCCGGTTCCTTGAACCGAAGGAGCCATTGCAAGGAGGAATGGTCAGTTCGAACCGAAAATTTCTGCCCGTACAGGTACGGGTGGAAATGGTTCATGGCAGCCAGCATAGCCAATAATTCCTTGCGGGTTACACAATAATTTCGCTCGGGCCTACTTAAGGCCCGACTATAATAACCAATCACTCTCTCCACACCCTCCTGTGTCTGAGACAAAACTGCGCCCAATCCTTCCTGGCTCGCATCCATGTCCAGGGTAAATGTCCCGTCACTAGTGGGGTAAGCTAGAAGGGGTGCGGATGTCAAACACCTCTTCAATTTTAGGAAGGCCTCTTGGCACTCCCTTGTCCAATTAAATCGCGTCCCCTTCTCCATAAGTCGGTGGAGGGGACGGGCCAACTCCGCAAATTTCGCCACAAAGCGCCGGTAGTAGGAGCAGAGTCCCAAACATCCCCGCACCTCCTTGATGGTACGTGGTGCGGGCCACTCCTCTACCGCTGTAATTTTGCCTGGGTCCGTTTTTACCCCCTCGTGACCGATAACGTGACCTAGATAGGCCACCTCCCTTGCAAACAAGGTGCACTTACTCGGGTTCAGCTTCAACCCTGCCTGTCTGAGGCACCCGAACACCTGGTCCAAATTAGCTAACGCCTGGGGGAAGGTCTTGGCATGTACTAGGACGTCATCCAGGTATACCAGGCATGATTGCCATGGCATGCCGCCTAGTACATGTTCCATTAATCGCTCAAAGGTGGCGGGGGCGTTACACAAACCAAACGGCATTACAGTGAACTGATACAGCCCCTTACCTGTGGAAAATGCCGTTTTCTCCTTCCCTGCCCGATCCATCTACACCTGCCAATACCCACTCTTGAGGTCCAAAGTTGTGAACCAATTTGAGCCCGCAACGGCATCGAGGGTGTCATCAATTATTGGCAGTGGATATGAGTCCTTGAGTGTCACGTTGTTTAGCTGGCGATAGTCCACGCAGAACCGCGTGGTCCCATCTTTCTTTTTAACCAGCACAACAGGTGACACCCAGGGACTTCCCGAGGGCTCGATCACGCCTGCGTCGAGCATTTTTTCAACCTGCTCGTCAGCTTCCGCCCTCTTGCTCCAAGGGAGCCGTCGGGCGGCCTGACGAATAGGCCGGGCCTCACCGGTGTGGATCTGATGTTTCACCAGGCCCGTACGTCCAATATCCTCAGTGGACAAGGAGAAGAGATCCAAATGGGATCCAACCAGTTTGTGTAAGGCCTCCTTCTGGGTACCTCCCAACTCTACGCTACTTCGATTTACCATTTCGCAAATGGGATCGGGCCAATTCCTAGTACTTATTGAAGGCTCCCCCTGAGGCCGGTTCGGCTGGACGTTCTCGCCCCTCACTGACGCGACTGCTCTAACTGGGGGTGCAGCCAGCTACCTTCATGCCCCTCCCTATAGTGCGTGGTTCTGCACTAATATTAATTACTCGGACGGCCACCACCGGCCCGTCCGTTTTTACAAGGGCGCGGCCCACGATTAAACCAGGTGTGGCTCATGCTGCCACCGGTTCGACCAGGCCGCAGGACTCCTGCCATGTCGGGCGAGCTGACCATTGGGCCGGCACTATTGCCTCGGCCCCCGGAGGGATGGTCACGGCCTCAGGAGCCTCCAGCTCCACCCTCTCGGCCGTGCACACCCCCTCCAATGGTAGCTCTTCCACTCCCACTTGCAGGATCCGCCGGCTCAAGTCGATTTTACAACCGCTGGCAGTCAACAAATCCAACCCTATTAAGCATGGGTCGCACACCTCCGCCACCCAAACCTCTATCTCCTTCTTTTCCAATCCCAACTTGAGGGTTACAAAACCACGCCCTATGATCGGAGCGGTTGCCTCGGTAGCCAACTGCAAACTATGATTTTCCAGACGCTGGATTTTACCCCAACCGTCTGCACTCGAATTAAGGATCACGGGGCTGATGATCGTGGCGCTGGCTCCCGTGTCCACAACGGCGTCTACCCCCACGCCGGCAATTTTGCATCGAATTGTCAAACTACCTGTTCCAATTTGGCCACAATGAATGACCTGTCACGTCAATGAGGGCTCCTCTCCATCCCCTACTGCCGAACACCGCCCTGCATGCCCGGCACGTTCTAGTTTCCCGGGCCCTGGCGGGGGGGGGGGGGGGGGGGGGTGTCTCAGGTCGGCTGGGCCGATCGATACGGGGCGGAGTTGAGGGCATCGGCTGGCGGGGACCGTCCCGGCGCGGAGCTCGACACTCCCACGCACGGTGACCCAGCCGAGCACAATTATAACACCTCACCTGGTAAGGTGCTTGCCTCCGGTATTCCAAATTGCCCCCCCTGAATGTCCGAAATGGTGTACTCTGCCGTGGACTACCAGGTGCCACTGCTGGAGCCGCCTGCCATGGTCCAGGTCCCGCTAGGCGCCGATCCACCAGCCTCCGAACCATGCTCTCCAGGTCAGGGCCCCCCATCACGGCCCTACCTGACGCACCGCCACTGCGTGGCGCTCGCCTCCCCGGGCCAGCGGCCTCACTGCTTCCCAACGGGCTGCAGCGTCGGCCGCCTGACTCATGGTCTGCGGGCGCCACATGGCGAGCTGTTGTCGGAGCTCCAGATCCGGAAGGGCCTGGATAAAGTGATCCAGCACCAGGCTTTCCTGGGAACTCGCTGCCATGTCCGCGTGTGCAATCCCTACTGCGCGGCGAATGTCATGGGCAAGCTCTCCGATGGTCTCCTGGGGCTTGCGTTTTCGCTGAGCAAGCTGAGCTTTAACAAGCTCGCTTTGCTGTTCAATGCCGAATCTGTTAATTAAGGCCGCACGGAGAGCTGACAGGGTGAGAGTACCCGGTGGTAAAGCTGTCAGCACCTCCGCCGCCGCACCGCGCAGTGCTCCCACAAGATGTACTCCACCTTCGTCCGGATTCCAACCGTTGCCTTTACACATGTATTCAAACTGCGCAAGGTACGCCCTCAGATCAATCTTGCCGTCATACGGTGCGAGTGGGACCTTGTGGGCGCCCGAAGGCCGGACCCCACGCGTCACTCCTTGCGGGATCAGCGCGGGACCAAACCGTTCGGGCTCCCACAGTACGCTATTCCCAGGGGGCTCCCGCGCATCCCCCGTCCCTCCAAACACTACCCCTCTTGGTGTCGATGCCTGGGTCGCCCTTCCGCAACCCGCTACCCATTCCATACCCGCACACCCTTGCTTACCAATACTCCTCTCACTCCCCATAGTCGGACCTCCTTGCACACCTCCTCTATCCATACACTCCGGACCAGTCATACACCTCATCATTGGTCCCTCACGAACACCCGGGTCTACACCAACCCCCAAGCCGACCGAATCTCCCCTCACACCATATACATTTCCGAATATATCGCCACTCACCTCGGCACCTCGTCTTCGCACCTCCTCCGCCACCTGCAAACTCCTATTTGGTTAGTGAGCACATCATCAGGATTTGAGCACAGACCTTGTACATATTCCATCACTTCCTCCTTTATCTCCCTCTTAGTTTCCCTCCGTCTCTTCTTAATTTCACTCACCCCCTCTTCCACATCCTCTAACTTTTGCTTCACCTCCTTCATTTCTCGGTGCGCCCCCTCAATTTCGTCCTCTAAGGCCACCTTGATAGTTTCTATGTGCGTCCTTACTTCCCGTTCTTTCGTCTCCATTACTTCTGTTACCTCGTCCAACCTCGCTGTCAGTCCCTCATGTACCGTCTGACACTCCTTCTTTATGACTGCTACGTCCCTCTTTATTTCCTTCTGGGTCGCCTTCAACCCCTCGATCACAGCCGTATTCTTTTTTACCTGTTCCTTCAACTCCCTTTGGCCCACTGTCAGCTGCCCCACCCCCTCCGTCAACTCCTCTATGCCACCTTGTAACTTTGCCGTCCCATTTCTCACCTCTTTCTCCATACGCTCCTCACCTCGCTTTACCTCCTCGCGTACCCCCGAGACCTCCTTGCTCACACCTCGTCTGATCTCCTCCCCCATTTCTCCCATCTCTTTGGTAGATGCTGCCCTCATCTGTTCCAAATCATTCCTCTGGGCATCCAATTTGGTTTCCAACCCGATTTTCACCTCCTCTATCTTATCTCCCATCTGTTTAATTTCCCGGGCAGATTGCTCCCCTATTTCCCGCAATTTGTCTTCCATTGTGTTTTCTAACCCCCCTAACCCATTCTTCACCCCTTCCATCTGGTTCTCCTAGGCAGCCATTCTATTTTCCAACCCCGTTAACCCCTCCTTCATTTCCCCGATTTGTTTACCCACGTCATTCAGTTGGCCCCCCAATTTACCTGCTAGCCCTTCCAACCTGCTGTCTATCTCCTCAAATTTATTGTCTAACCCTTCAAATTTATTGTCTAAACCCTCAAATTTAGCTTCTAGCCCCCCGATTTTGCCGTCGAGCCCCCAATTTGATTTTCTAATCGCTCCCCCATCCTGCTTTCCATCCCTTCGATTTGGTTTCCCAACCCCCTATTGTTTTCCCTCTCCTCATCCGCCTTGGCCATGAAGGCCTGCATTTGTAGCATGAAGAGGCCCCAGTCCATTGGCGGC
>NC_136265.1:133326312-133406312 GCF_964187855.1 Myxine glutinosa | reverse complement strand
GTGACAAAATGTACGGACAGGTACATTTGACGATTGACTTCACAATCGGGTATATAAGGGTTGTTGCGTTCTGTATTAGTGGAAAACAACTGCTGCACGTCTACAAAAGTTATTGCCGCTTCCCCTGGAGATGGTCCGTCAACTCGACAATGCTGTTTGTCATTTAGTGGTGGTTTTACGAAATTCCGGCATGAAACAGCATGCTATTGCTCGGCAGTATGGCATCACTCAAGGTCAGGTGTCAAAGATCCTGAAACAAAATGCTCAGAAGGGTGTCCCTACTCCAATACCGAGGTCAGGATGTCCCCGCAGAACCACAAGGAGGGATGATCGCCAGCTGCACCGGTTAGTCCGCAATGGCCGTACCAAGTCAGCTAATCGGCTTAGGGCTGAGTGGCAGCAATTGACAAATGTGCCTGTATCCAGAAGGCTAGTCAACCAACGACTGGTTCAAGCAGGCTGTCGTGCCAGGCATCCCCTTAGAAAGCCACGTCTGACCAGACAACACCACCAACGCCGATTGCAGTGAGCCAGAGAGCACCGTCAATGGCAGCCAGGACACTGGAATCACGTGATCTTCAGTGACATGTCTAGATTTCTGGTCTATCGTCAATATAGCCGCGTCCGAGTGCGCAGACAAGTGCATGAAGCCTACAACGAAGATTGTATAGTGCCAAGAGTCCAAGCTGGAGGTGGTGGGGTGACCGTTTGGGCTGCTTTTCATGCAGGGGAAAAACTGACCTGGTTGTTCTGAATGGAAACCTGAACCAGTTCAAGCACAGGGCCATTCTGGAAGAAACATTGCTTCCATTTGTTCGTGCAGCCTTTCGAGGAAACTTTGTCTTCCAAGATGACAATGCACGGCCTCATCGTGCTCACATGATCCAACACTTTCTTGCTGACCGTGGTGTAGAGCATATGGAGTGGCCTGCCATGTCCCCGGATATGAATCCGATAGAGAACTTGTGGGCAGAATTAACGCGTCAAATTGACAACTTGGACCAGCAGCCTGCCTCTGTGCGTGAATTGCAGCAGGCAATTGTAACTGCATGGCAAGTGATTCCTGTCCAAGCTTTGGCAAATCTCGTGAACAGCATGCCTCAAGGTGTACGTGCTCTCCTGAATGCTCGTGGGGGTTACACGAAGTACTGAACTGTAATTTTACTGTCGGTAATCCCAGTCGTAATTTAGCTTTTGTTTTTGTTAAAAAAAAAATTCGGCTAATGTGCAAAATAAAGAGATTCTTCTGGAAAACGCACAGAAGTTTAACACAGTACTGTCCGTGAATTGAGTTCGATATCAGTTTCCATCACTTTCAAGGATCAATTTATTTGCTTCGAAATGTCAAATGTGGTTTTTGTTTCTTTTAAAGGTCACATTAACAAAATCTAGAATAATTTCAAAATTATTCCAATGAACTTCTGGTTCTAAGTCATCTTGAAAAGTAAGTTCACTCCCACAAAAAAAATATTCCATATTAAATGCCAAGTCTGTATATATATATATATATATATATATATATATATATATATATATATATATATATATATATATATATATATATATATATATATATATATATATATAATATATATATGATATATATATTATATATATATATATATAAATATATATATACATATATATATATATATATATATATATATATATATTATATATATATATTATATATATATATATATATATATGTTATATATATATATATATATATATATATATATATATATATATATATATATATATATATATATATACTGTATATATATATATATATTAGGGTGGTCCAAAAATTTGAAGATTGGATTTTCATTTCTCCACAAGCCTGCCCCTATTCCTATTGAAGTTGTCCACAGATCCCATACGTGAACTTGAGGGATCCTCACGCTGCATGATAAGGAATGCTTTGTCTTCTTCATTCGTCATTTTCTCAAGCGCATCATTTGGTGAGATATCGAAGAGGGATTGAAGATCATCTTTGAACATCTGCTCCTTCACTCTATAGTTTTCGAATGTCTTGGTCCTATTTTTCTTTCCCAGTTTGTAGGCATCATACAACTTCAAAAGTTGGCGCTCACAGGAATCTACTCTCTGCACTGGAATTCGTGCTTTCTCCCAGTATGCACACACAGCTTGTACACGAAGTTTGGCACTTTCACGAACTGTATGGTGTTCTTGTACGTGATGGTACACCATTTTCTGCAATGTGTGTCTTTTGGTTGGTAGTCCCCCACATATTATTTCCTTTTCAGACTTGCCCAGCAACCAAACTGTGGAAGAGCTGCGAGTTTCTGCCATCTGAAAAAAACAGGATAAATTTAAAATGTTATTTTTTGAGCAACCTCTATATTTGTTCCAATTGACCTCGTATTTGGTTCATATGATCTTTATCAACATAGGAACAAGGGCAGCCTTGTGGAGCATGGATTTTTAATAGTATTAAATATTACATATATCTGTGGACCACCCTTATATACAGACTTTTTTTTTTTTTCTGTGCACTGAGTCGAGGCTCGTGAAAGAGCTAACATTTATCAAACAAACAAATCAAACAAACAAGCAAACAAAGTATATAAAAAGGGGAGCGGTCGACAAGATGGGGAGAGAAGGGGAGGAAGCACACAAACACAACATTTGAGAGCAGGGACATCGGGAGATGTTTTTGGAGGGAGAGGGCCTGGGGGGAGGCAGGATAGGTATAAAACGCAAGGACACCAAGGACTTCCAGGAAAGAAGTCAAAAGTCACCTCAAAAAAGTGGATTTGGGGTGAAATTAGCGGGGGTAGAAAAGATCAAGGTTTTGGATTGGGGAAGATAAGAGATGGTGGTGAACAGCCGTTTTAAAGACCTGGAGGGAGGAGTGGGATTGAAGAGAGTGAGGGAGTTTGTTCCAGAGGCAGGAGAAAAGAGGAATGAAGGAGTGAAGGTGAGCAGAGAGTCTTGATTTTGGCAGTTTAACCATAAGAGGGTTGCAGGCAGATCTTGTGCGACCTGCAGGAATATTTGGGGGACAGAGCCCAGAGAGAGCTGGGGGAGCAAGGCCGGAGATGAGTCGGTAGAAGACGGAAAGACCACCAACCTGCCTGCGGTGATTAAGTGAAAGGCCCTCGGAGATAGCGTCATCGCGGGAGATTCCAATGATTCTGAACGCTTTGGTTTCAACAGCGTGAACACGAGCTAGGTGTGAGGCAGGAGCACCAGCCCAGACGGGAGAGCAGTATTCCATTGAGCTGCGGATGAAAGCCTTTTATGTGGTGAGGAGCTCAGGTGTGCCAAGGAAGGACTTCGCACGACGGAGGATGCCCAGTCGGCGACTGGCTTTGGAGGCCAGCTTGGAAATGTGGTTTTTCCAGGAAAGATCATGGCAGATAGTGAGACCCAAAAGCTTGAGTGACAGAACTTCTTGGAGAGGATTGTTGAGAAAGTAGATGGGAGGGTTGTCCAGTCGGTCTTTTCGGAGAGACATAGTAAGAGTGTGAGATTTGTCAGGATTGAAAGACATGTTCCACTTGTTTGACCAGTCTGTGATTTTGTCCAGGTCTTTAGAGAGTGAGGAGGCTGCAGACTGCCGATCTGAGGGAAGAGGAATGGAGTAGCAGATAGTGGAGTCATCAGCAAAGAGATAGGGAGGATTTTCCAGAGAGTCAGAGAGATCATTGATAAAGACCAGAAAAAGCACATGGCCCAGAACACTGCCTTGGGGAACTCCAGCCTGAACAGGAAGGGGAGATGAGAGAAATCCATTCAGGGCCACACGTTGACTATGACAAGAGAGGAAGTCCGCAAGCCAAGCGTGGAGATTTCCATGGATACCATAGGAGGAGAGTTTGGTGAGCAGAGCTGGGTGCCAGACTGTATCGAAGGCATGTGATATGTCAAGGGAGACAGCTCTGATTTCCTGTTTGGCATTGAGGACCTCCATCCATTGTTGAGACAGCAGAAGCAGCATGTCCAGAGTAGAATGACCTGGTCTGAATCCAAATTGATGATCGGAGATCAAGCATTGGAGAAGAGGAAGGATTTGATATCCGAAGCAATGATGGATTCAATGATGAAGTGAATGATGAGGTGAATAAATTGATGAGGTGGATAAAATTGATGATGTGGATAAAAAATTGATTGATAAAAAATTGATGAGGTGGATAAAATTGATGAGGTGAATAAATAATTCAATGATGAGGTGAATAAATTCCTAACTGAGGTACCTCACAGATGGACTCAGAAATCACAAACAGGGGGAAAAATAAGAAAATAATAATTATCTTTGGCCTGCACTTAGCTTGCCCAACTGGGTCCGTTTGGGAGGTTGGCAGCTGGTGGTGTCCTGCACCACCCGCATGCGAAGTGCTCAAAATGGCGGCCGCGCTGCGTGTCGGAAACCCCACTGGCTTGAGGCGAGTCACGAAGACGGCCCCCTTTCTCCACTGTCTAGGGAAGCACACACAGCCACCAGATCCCTTATGAGCCAACATTATAAACGCCTCTTTTAAATGCTGCCGACAAAGCAAAAGCTCCACGCTCTCCTGGGCGAAAACAAATCGTCTCCCCCCGATCGCAGAACCGCCCTCTTCTTCCTCCCACTCTTTTGCGTCCCCCGGCTGCGTAACTCTAGGGCTGTGGCCTCCTGCGATGTTCCCCACCTCTCCTGGGCAGGTCCTTTTGCCATATATCATGTCCATAGGGTGGGCTTAGCTTGGCCAGGATTGTTATAATTTAAGGGTTGGCCACAGAGGGAATTCGCACACTGGTGAAATTAACCTTAAGCCTGGAGCTAATTAGCACGTCTTCAACTCACGCATGAAGAACATCAGAACAACACCTTAAGCTACATTTTCCCTACTTATGTACATCGAAATTCTCCTAAGCATCACATGGTCCATGCTGTTTTTATACAATTCTACCTTCCCTCCGGTATTCTCTTACCCATAAACGTAACAATACTATCTATTCCTCCACCGACTACAACTAATGAATGCTAATTTTGGATTTCTCAGCATGTCATTCTCTAACTTTGATTTGAAGTGAACGTTTTGATGTCAGTTAGGGTGACGAAGAAGTTCCATTTCAGAAATTTATATTCTGGAGGCTTTAAGCTGAACCTGGCTATCAAGACTGGCATTATGATTACATAGATCAACTAAATTATTTTCCGTGCAATGATAATTGTATTTTGCGCTGTATTTTTAAAGTGCATGGACAGCGATTCTGTCGCCATATTTACTAAAATCCTGCGGTTTCACAAGTCTGTCATAATGAAGTCGTGCCCAGCAGTAATTTTCTTTAACGATCACGATTGTCCCATAATTTATGCAGCGAAGTGAGTGTCGCAGTCCGCGCAGCTGACTGCAGCTTGACTCTCGCTGGCCTGCTGATGTCACGCATTGAAGTGGCCGGAATGAGTGTGTCGCATCAATTTCCCGACATTTTAAAAGTCATAAAAAATCCTCGCTGTGATTTTCAAAATCCTAGTAATTGAAACTGTTTCGTTTTATTTTAACCAAGATATTTTTTTATTATTATTCGAAGAGGGGTGAAGCGCTTTGTCACGTTTGATTGCAGTAGATAGACTCCACTGTATGTACAATAATTTCCACAAAAAATAGAGAAATCGAAGAAGTTCGTCAAGACCTGCACCACACAGCTTCAGTGTGACTTCAAATCCGACAACTATGAAAATTTCATGAGCCGGCCCCCCGTGCAGTGGGAGACAGGGTTTCGCAATCATTCTGTGTGTCTGTCTGGCACGGAAATTTTTTTTTTTACCATTTCAGCTTTTGTCATCTAAATTTTTCAACAAAGCTTTTTTAACATAAAATAATTAATTATTTTCAACCCCGTGCAGAATTTTTTTTCACATAAAATTGGAAATTTTCATCCAATTGACCTGAAATTCTAAGAATTTGCATATTGGGTCACTGAATTGGTTCACCAATCAAAAGCTATAAGCTGATTGGGTTTTTTTCATCTCAAAAGGTCAAAGGTCAAGGTTGCACAAAATCGTCAAGTTTCATCCAATTGACTTGAAATTTAAGCAGGCTTTGCATATTGGATCAACAACAACAACAACATGCATATTGGATCACTGAAGCCTATTGCTTTTTAGGTCAAAAGGTCAAGGTGGCCTAAAATCGTCAATTTTTAAAATTGTTTTTAGCTGTTTTTGTCATGTTTAGCATACGGAAGAGGAAGAAGTCTGAATACAAAGCAGACAAGGATAGGCTTTGCGCTTTCAGATGCTTTCCAGTTCAACTTTCATTTGGCTGGCTAAGTTAAGGTTGTTCCTCAAGAAAACAGCGGTGCCTAATAATCTTCCCTGAATATCTGAGTTCAATTCATATGATTCAGTGCTCTGGAGAACAAAAGATCAAGGGTCTGTACAGATTGTTCGGTTCCTGCCATGAACAAAGTACAGGTTCCCATGGTGATAATTTAATGATATAATACTTTTATGAAATTCAGCTTTCGCTGGCACTCGGCATTATCATTATATTTTCATTACAATTCAAGGAGATTCTGACTTGCAGTGTAAAACTGTTGTAAGAAAATAAAGCTCAGGTGGGTCCTCTATATCAAAACAACAGATAAAGAGCTTATCAGGGAAGACACAGGACAACCAGAAAGCTGAAGAGCGTCGACATTGTTGTGCTGTGATAGTTGGAGCAATACGAGGAATAAATAAAGGGCAACTTTCATCGGATTTTCTTCCCGTTTTTTTTCAACCGAGTCTAAAACTATGTTAGCGACTGTGAAAAATGAAATGATATATCGAATTTGATTTAAAATAAAACTGTGTGAGAGAGGAAGACACCACGGGCCTACAAAACAGGCCTCAAAGCTATACGAGTTAATAAAATGGTGGATATTTGTTTATATGAAGGCTCTCCCAGAATGGGTGGAGCTATGGTTCCCAGAATGGGTGGAGCTTTGAGGTTTTGTCTTCTCTGCAAGAACAACAACAACAACAACAACAGCAGAGGGCACTCTATGAGCAGCGTCTGCGACGCGGCTAAAAAGAACCTCACTGAGATCTTTAAAAATATACTGCGGAAAATGGCGACCAAGAACACCAACTAGAGGGGTTCAGTGATTAGTTCAGTGTTGATGCTGAAAAGAATCCTGGGACCAAAGATATGAGAACAACAAAACGTCATAATTTGGGCCTTGAAGTGTGATTATTTATCCAAAATTAAGATGGTAGGAAGACTAAGTTCCACCTTCTGAAACCCACAAATGGAGATTACAAGCAACGAACAAAGTAAAGACAGGTATAGTTTGTAATCTCCCAATAAGCTGTACTGATGACATTCTTAACCAGAAAAAGGAGAATACAAAAGTTCTGAGTACAGTGTGTAAGATATCTATGATAGCCAGCACACTAACACATTCGATTTTGCAAAAAAAAGTGACAAAAGTAGGACTTTGTGCATAATCTTAAGTGACTGACCTGGTGGGCAGAGAAATAGTGGTAAACAGCCGAAATATAGAGGAACTCGATTAGCCATGGGAATTCCCAATGTTAACACTGGCACCGGATTTCACACTTAAGCAGTACAAAGGAAGGAACTGGACAGGTAATTTCCAAGATGGGAAAGGAGAGGAGAGGAGAATCTGATAATCAAAATGGGCGAAATTTTCAAGAATGCAGCAACATTTAGCCCCTTCTACATTCATGCTTTTCCAAGCAGTATAATGCCAAAATCAACATGTAAATAGTTCAAAATGTTGTCTCACCCAAGATGGATTCATATTGTTCACACTACACCTGAGATACTATACAGCGATGCTGATTTGAAAAAAGTTGGAGGAGCTGGAGGTTCTACCGGAGGTAAGCTCACCTGATATTTAAGCAATCGTGGAGATGTTACCGAAGAGCTAAATTCATGCACTCACCGAGGTGTTCATTCGTCTCGCCCGAAGGGGATACGAGACTATTACAATGTGTGTGTGTGTGTATGTGTCTGTATGTGTGTCCGAGTCTATATGTATTTTCGCTTTCAAAATGTTTTTCTCTGAAATTGCTTGTCTATTCAAAGCAAAACTTTAAATATAGGAGAGACTCCGTGTAGAAAATATGTATTGCTAACTCTGGCGTCATAGGTCACATGGTATGGCAGCCATATTGGATTAAAGACAGCATTTTCTCCAAAACCGCTCAACGAGAAAAATTGAAACTTGGCATATGTCAACTCCCGATGGGGTACATAGGTTGATAAAATGATGACGTCATCGGTGAAGTGGTATTCCAGTCATAATTGGTTGAATTTAAATCCCCATTAACCCTTCCCAAACCCACTTCTTTCCAAATTTCCAGTTTCTCCTTCCTGAGAGTTTGCTTGTGTATCCATCTTGTCCACCCGGTGCATCCTCCGCCATCCCTCATTCTTCCCCTCATCCTTTATTTCTCCAATTCTCCCTTTATTTTGTCCATCAACCCTGCTGTTGGTATGATCCCCCCCCCTTTCCTTTCCTCCTTTTGTTCTGTAATGTCCTGACCTGTTCTATGTTCTGGCTCCTCCATGAGCCTCGACTTTGTACACAATTTTTTTTTTTAAATACAAGGTTTCTTTATTAAGCACGAGTCTCCAGCACACGAACTTGCATGAATCTTTGTGCATTCACATTTGATTGACCGATAATGAAATAGTCACATTTCACCATATCTCTAGAAATCCCATCTTATCTGACTCAAATGTCATTAAACTTTAACAATCTTACAAATTATATGAACTCCATGCCTATTTACCCTGTTATTTGTGGTGATATTGTACTTTTTTACATTTCTCTTTATTCATTCTAATTCTTGCTTTTTCTTTTCTTTTCCTCTTTTACTTTATTTCTCTTTCTTTATTTATCTGTCCAACAGAAAAGCCATTGTCAGGCTCAGTTGGCTGCACCTGTTTGTGTTCGAAGGTAGAGGAGTTGCAGCTGATACCCGAATCCTATTTTCAACAAAACTTTATTATGAGAATATGGGAATTATTTTTAATTGGTCAAAAGGTCAAAGGTCAGCGTCACATAAAATCGTCAATTTTCATGCAATTGACCTGAAATTTTAATAATTTGCATATTGCGTCGCCGAATTGGTTCGCCGATCAAAAGCTAGACACAAATTGTTTGTTCTTCAGATTAATAGATCAAAGGTGAAAATTGCATAAAATCATCAATTTTCATCTGATTGACTTGAAATCTGAGTAGGGTTTGCATATTGGGTCACTGCAGCCTCTTGCCTTTGAGGTCAAAAGGTCAAGGTCACCTAAAATCGTGAATGCTTTTGATTTTTGTTTTCTTAGCTGTTTTCGTCATGTTTCGCGTATGAAAGAAGAAAAATAAATCTGAATACAAAAGCGGATGCGGACGGGCTTTGAATTTTCAAATGCTTTCTAGTTACAGGTTAGATCATACAAAGGACCAATGTGCGACCTTTGAATTCATTCTTCGGTTCGAACGATAGATGTAGGTGAATGTGTCAAGAAGGCAAATAGGATGCTGGGACTAATAACCCTCATCATGATGAATCCCTTGAGCGTTGTGATCGTTGAGGAAAAGAAATAATGCTTCAGCATCCTGGATTTTCCATGCTCATCGGCCTTTTGCCTACTCTATCCTCAGATTTTACTTCTTCCAATCTGTCCTCTGTGATGTTATCCATCCAGCTCTTAATTGACATAATTGATCCACCTTTTGCCACCAAACATCTCCTCATGTAACATGATATTAGCCATGTTTGATGCCTTTATCATATGCCCGTGCTGTTTAAGCTTCTTTTTTTCATGGTTAATGTGCTGTGATAATTGCATATTCAATTTCATATTCCATCCCACCCTTCCTCGTTGGTGTATATCATTGCTGTATAGTGAAGGCCCAACAATCTTCTGAAGGTAACAATCATTTCGAGAGCCTTTACTTTCCTCTCAATGTATACAGTTATTGTCTGGACTTGACATCTCAATGAAAAGATGCACAAGATCAATGTTCTTAATAAAGAAGTCTTAACCCGGTGCTCCTCGACCTCCATATTCGTTTTAGTTTCCCAAACGCTCTTATTGTGTAGGCACTTCTCATGCTTCTTACATTCGTTATTGTTTTCCAATCCTTTGGAAAGATTGATCCAAAATAATAAATGCTCGCAGTTCTAATATTCCGCATCGCACATAAAAGTTACGAGTATTCCTTGTCTTTGCGGTCATATTTTTAAACAAGTTGATTCTACCAGTTTCTTGCAGACATACTTGGGGCATGTTAAAGTCCGGTGTAGAATCCCGGAATTGTTAAATCTATCAAGGTCACTCAAGCTTTTGGGTCTCACTATCTGCCATGATCTTTCCTGGGAAAACCACATTTCCAAGCTGGCCTCCAAAGCCAGTCGCCGACTGGGCATCCTCCGTCGTGCGAAGTCCTTCCTTGGCACACCTGAGCTCCTCACCACATATAAGGCTTTCATCCGCAGGTCAATGGAATACTGCTCTCCCCTCTGGGCTGGTGCTCCTGCCTCACACCTCGCTCGGCTTCACGCTATAGAAACCAAAGCTTTCAGAATCATTGGAATCCAAATCCACCTCTTTCAATCTCCGACTTTTTTTCCTGAAATTCCTAGTTGTGTTCATTTGCTTTATACCGTGTACCACTCCCCATCCTCTCTCTTCCACAGATCTACCGACGTCCCTGTTCTCTACTGTTGTGCTTGTGTGCTTCCCCCTCTCTCTCCCTCTCTTGTCTCCTGCTCCCTTTATTATATGTTTTACGTGTCAGTTTATATTTTTGTGTTTAATGTGTTTGCTCTTACACGAGCCTCGACTTTGCATAAAAATGTGTTGGAAGATGTTCAACACAGGGCATCTAAGGTGAATCGGTGTCTCAGAAACAATAGGATTTGTCACGTGAGACAATTGCATCGCTTGCTCATGGAGTCCTGGCTCCATCAGCTTGATCGGATCCAAACTTTTGAAATTTCTCACCAATATGACAAGATTATCTCCCGACATCTTACTAGAACAGACTATTTCACCCACCAGAGGCCACAATATGAACCTGTTTAAGCCAAGGAGCAGGCAACGACAGGATGTCCAGTACTCCTGGGATTCTCGAGTCGTGACTGAACAAGAGGCCAAAAAATGTTGTTGGCATCCTCTGTCGACGAATTTAAATTCTCTCTTGAAGAGGCTTGAAAGCACCTCAATAATAAAATTTCCAGCCATAGTTTAGGCCGTGTCACGTGACCACCAATCACCAAGCAAGGACAGTAAGCACCTTGATGCTTTCCAAATGATCCGTGGAGTTAATCGACATGAAAGACATGCATTAATTTGATGAAATTGCGTTGCTTCTTGATACGTCCAATGTCCATCCATTTTGATTGATGATGTAAAAAAAACATTTACATATTTAACAAATCGTCGATTCAGTATGTGTTCAAGAGAGTTTGGAGATTGAATCGATTTATCAATACTGAATGCATACACATGACATCAGTGCTTAATAAGGGGAATATATTATAAACGTATGTCGCTCAGAAATAATTAGGTTGCTCATTGAATAAAATTCGAACTTGGGAAAAAGAAAAATTATTCAACATCTACAACAAACTCTGTAGCTTGCCACGTCGAAATTTGTGACGTCACAATAAACGGCCACGCGAGCCCGAGAGAGTGAATACTCGGAGATTCGGCACAAAATTAGTGCTGGGACACTAACTTTGATTCTTCTTCTTTCGTATGACGACTAACTTTGATTAAAAGTATCATGACCGGGAATACGAAAGTACAAGTAGTTATTACCCAGCGCACGTGAAGCAAAAAGTGGGGTTAAGCAATTGGGCATTTCTGTGTGTCTGTCTGTCTACAAACGTCAATTTATGGTTGACAAACCATGGGAGAGAAGTCTGAGATAAATATTTTTAGTGTCTGCCTGTCTGGCAGTCAAACAAAATTGAAAATCATTCTAAACAGGAAACTGACTGTTTTTAAAGACGTTATAAAGGACAACAAGCACAAATAACTAATGTAATGTAGCGGTTACCGCTGGATGCACACAATCGCCTTGCACCGGCCAGAACACGGCCAGACGCGCCTCTCCCGGGCATGCCCGGACTCACTGTTCCCGGGCACGCCCGAACCTCCCGGGCACGCCCGGTCTCGTCTTTCTCGGGCATGCCCGCTCTCGCCTTTCCAGGGCTCGTCCAGAGCGTCCGGGCATGCCCGCTATCGCCTTTCCAGGGCTCGCCCAGAGCGTCCGGGCATGCCCGCTATCGCCTTTCCAGGGCTCGCCCAGAGCGTCCGGGCATGCCCGCTATCGCCTTTCCAGGGCTCGCCCAGAGCGTCCAGGCATGCCCGCTATCGCCTTTCCAGTGCTCGTCCAGAGCGCCCGGGCACGCCCAGCCTCGACTTCCCAGGCCGCAGCCAAACACGCCCGGGCAGGTCCAGACTCGCCTTTCCAAGGCTCGCCCTTGATACCCGGGCATGCCCGGTATAGCTTTTGCCGGGCAAACTTCCCGACATAAATGTGTATATATATTGCTGCCCGATAAACGGGCTTTTCAGAGTACCCGAGTATGATACATTTATTAAACCTACTCGGACGAATTTCCATCTTTGGTCACGTCAATTCTTTCAACTCGCGTTGGAGCCCAGCTCCTTCATTGGTGACCTACCGACATGGATACGGCAGTGACGCTTAAACTGCCTACCTTCTGGGAGGCTCACGCGGCTGTTTGGTTCGCTCAGGCGGACTCTCAGTTCGCCCTGCGAGGTATCACCGCGGACGACACCCGCTTCCACCATGTTGTGGCGGCGCTCGGTTCCGCCACCGCGGCCCGCACCTTGAGCCTCCTCCAGCACCCGCCGGCTGCTGACAAATACGACGCGCTGAAGACAATCCTCCTCGACGCTTTCACCCTCTCACCGGCAGCACGCGCATGGCGCCTGCTTGACCTGCCCGAGCTCGGCGACACGCGCCCGTCCGAGCGCATGGACTATATGCTCTCGTTGCTCGGTGAGCACTCTCCGGATTTTCTGTTCCGCGAGCTGTTCCTTCGCCAGCTGCCTCACCCGGTACGCCTCGCCCTGGCTGGCACGTTGATCACGGATTCCCGCGCCCTCGCCAGGGAAGCCGATAAGATCTCCTCGGCGGGCCAGCACATCGGCGCGGTTACCTGGAGCCCGCCGCCGTCCGAGACGACGCCCGAGCGCCCTGCGCGGTTGGAGGCCGAACTGCCGGTGCAACTGGCGGCCGCCACACCGCACCGCCCGCTTCCGACACGACGGCCAGGGCCTCAACCTGACCGGGCGTGGTGTTATTACCACGCCAGGTTCGGACACAAGGCTCGGACCTGCCGGCCCCCGTGCACTTTCGGCAGGTCGGGAAACGGCCGGGCCGGCGTTCATTCCCAGCCATGAGCGCCGGCCACTCGGGCAACTTGCTGTTTATTCGGGACAAAGCGTCTGGGCGGCGTTTCCTGTGCGACACCGGCGCCCAACTGAGCGTCATACCGGCCTCCGAGCAGGACAGGCTGGGCGCAGTTTGCAGCCCCTCTTTGGTCGCTGCTAATGGCTCGGCCATACGCACTTTCGGCCCACGCGTCGTCACCCTCTGCTTCGGCAGCCAGCGCTTTCAATGGACTTTTGTTACCGCCAGCGTCCCCGTGGCTTTGCTGGGCGCCGACTTCCTCTGCGCGCACGGGCTGCTGGTCAACGTCAAACGACGTCGCCTTGTCCACGCCGAGACCTTCAGCTCCCTGGCGTGCACAATGAGCAGCTCCGCGCCGACCGAACTGGCGTGCGCCCTCCCGGCAACGAACGAGTTCGCTCGCCTGCTCGTGGAATTCCCGGCCCTCACGCGGCCGACGTTTTCGGCCGTCGCGGTGCGGCACGGGATCGAGCACCACATACCCACTACGGGCCCGCCGGTCTACGCCAGGGCCCGCCGCCTCGACCCAGCCAAGCTCGCCGTGGCGAAGGCCGAATTCGACGCGTTGGAGCACCTCGGCATCGTGCGGCGCTCCGATAGCGCGTGGGCCTCGCCACTGCACATCGTGCCAAAGCCGGGGGGTGGATGGCGCCCGTGTGGCGACTACCGCCGTCTCAATGACGCTACCACCCCCGACAGGTACCCGATCCCGCATATTCAGGACTTTTCCGCCCGTTTGGCGGGACGGGTCATCTTTTCGAAAATTGACCTGATACGGGGCTACCACCAGGTACCTGTCCGGGCGGCCGACGTCCCGAAGACGGCCGTCATCACGCCGTTCGGCCTGTTCGAATTTTTGCGGATGCCGTTTGGCCTCAAGAACGCGGCCCAGGCGTTCCAGCGCTTGATGGACGGCGTGCTGCGCGACCTGCCGTTTCTTTTCGTCTATCTGGACGACGTCCTCGTCGCCAGCACGTCCCACGCCGAGCACTTCCTCCACCTCCGAACACTGTTCGGTCGCCTCAGCGAGCACGGCTTAATTGTCAACCCGGTCAAATGCCACTTCGGCGCGACGACCGTTGACTTTTTGGGCCACCGCATCACCAAGACCGGGGCCGTGCCGCTGCCGACCAAGGTCGAGGCCATCACCACGTTCCCGCGTCCCCGTTCCATCAAGGCCCTCCAAGAGTTCCTCGGCATGGTGAATTTTTATCACCGATTCGTGCCCCGCGCTGCTCAGCTCATGCGGCCCCTTTACGAGGCCCTCCGGGGCAAGCCGGCCAAGCATGACATTGTTTGGTCCGCGGCCATGGACGCGGCCTTCACCAGCGCCAAACGGGCCCTCGCCGACGCAACGCTGCTGGCTCACCCGGTGCTCAACGCGCCCATCGCCCTCACTACGGACGCCTCCAACTACGCGGAGGGCGCCGTCCATGAGCAATGGGTGGACGGGGTTTGGCAGCCACTCGCTTTTTTCAGCCGGCAACTCCGGCCGAACGAGTTAAACTACAGCACGTTCGACCGCGAGCTGCTCGGGCTATTCCTGGCCGTTCGCCATTTCCGACACCTCCTGGAGGGCCGCCCGTTCACGGCTTTCGTCGACCACAAGCCGTTGGTCTACGCAATGGCTAAGGTCACGGAGCCGTGGTCGGCCCGCCAGCAGCGCCACCTCTCCGCCGTGTCGGAGTTCACCACGGACATCCAGCACGTCGCCGGCAAAGACAACGCCGTGGCCGACTGCCTTTCGCGGGCCAGCGCGAACGCGGTCCACCTCGGCGTGGACTTCGCGCTCATGGCGGCCGACCAGACCACCGACGCCTCGGTGCAGGCACTCCGCGCGGCAGACACGGGCCTCCGCCTGGCTGACATCCCCTTCGCGGGCACCGTCCTGCTCTGCGACGTCTCCCAGGGCCAGCCTCGCCCCATCGTGCCCGTTTCCTGGCAGCGCCGCATCTTCGCCTCCATCCACGGCCTTTCTCACCCGGGCCGGAAAGCTTCTCAGAAGCTGGTGTCGGCGCGTTTCGTCTGGCACGGCCTTCGACGAAACATCCGCGACTGGGCCAACGCCTGCACGGCCTGCCAGCGAGCCAAGGTCCACCGCCACACCCAGGCCCCGCTGGCACCTTTCGCCGTTCCTGAACGGCGTTTCGACCACGTCCACGTGGACCTGGTGGGTCCCCTGCCCCCCTCGCGGGGGTTCTCCCACCTGCTCACCATGGTGGACAGGACCACCAGGTGGCCAGAGGCCGTGCCCCTCACCTCCACCACCACCGCCGACGTGGCGCAGGCATTCATCGCCACCTGGGTCACGCGCTTCGGCGCACCAGCGGACATCTCGTCCGACCGCGGCCCACAGTTCACGTCTGAGCTTTGGGGCGCGGTCGCCCGTTCGTTGGGGGTCACGCTGCACCGCACCACGGCCTACCACCCCCAAGCCAATGGGTTGTGCGAGCGGTTTCACCGCTCCATGAAGGCCGCACTCATGGCCGGCCTTCAGGACGACGGTTGGGCCGACCGGCTGCCGTGGGTCCTTTTGGGCCTTCGCACGGCCCCCAAGGAAGACCTCCAGGCGTCCGCCGCCGAGCTCATCTACGGCCAGCCGCTCCACGTCCTGGGCGAATTCGTGCCCGACGCTACCAGTCCCTGGTCCGCCGCTCGGCAGCGCTCGGACCTCCAGGAGGCCGGCCGCCCGACGATTTGCCCCCGTGCCGACGTCCCGCCACGGTGGCCCCCAGTCCTACGTCCCCCCAGCGCTTCGCACAGCGGAGTACGTCTTTGTGCGTCATGACGCACACCGGGGGCCACTCCGGCCGCCGTATGACAGGCCCTTCCGGGTCCTGCGACGGGGCGACAAGTCTTTCATCGTCGACTTCGGCGGCCGGCCAGACCGGATTTCTGTGGACCGCCTCAAACCGGCGCACATGGACGTCGACCGACCACCACGGTTGGCCCTTCCTCCGTGGCGAGGCCACCCCCCGTCCACAGTTCCCCCCGCTCGACCACCCACCACCACGTCGGACCCCTCCCCACGACCCTCCAGGGGTCGCTTCGGCCTGGTCATCCAGACCCCCCTTAAATTGACCCTGCCGGTGCAGGTCGATTCTGGAGGGGTGTGTTTAGCGGTTACCGCTGGATGCACACAATCGCCTTGCACCGGCCAGAACACGGCCAGACGCGCCTCTCCCGGGCATGCCCGGACTCACTGTTCCCGGGCACGCCCGAACCTCCCGGGCACGCCCGGTCTCGTCTTTCCCGGGCTTGCCCAGAGCGTCCGGGCATGCCCGCTATCGCCTTTCCAGGGCTCGCCCAGAGCATCCGGGCATGCCCGCTATCGCCTTTCCAGGGCTCGCCCAGAGCGTCCGGGCATGCCCGCTATCGCCTTTCCAGTGCTCGTCCAGAGCGCCCGGGCACGCCCAGCCTCGACTTGCCAGGCCGCAGCCAAACACGCCCGGGCAGGTCCAGACTCGCCTTTCCAAGGCTCGCCCTTGATACCCGGGCATGCCCGGTATAGCTTTTGCCGGGCAAACTTCCCGACATAAATGTGTATATATATTGCTGCCCGATAAACGGGCTTTTCAGAGTACCCGAGTGTGATACATTTATTAAACCTACTCGGACGAATTTCCATCTTTGGTCGCGTCAATTCTTTCAACTCGCGTTGGAGCCCAGCTCCTTCAGTAACATGTTAAATAAGGTGGTGTAGAAGACGCTGCTTCAATGGCAGTAAACTTCTGGAAAAAAAATTGTACAACCTTTAAAATCTTTATTTTATTTCAACTGAATTAGATACTCGAACAATGTAGAACACAAATCGCCTTTTTGGTACTCTCAGAACCCTTGGACAAAATTGTATGTCTTCACGACCAATCAAATTGCCTCTCATAAACCAGTAGGGTTTGCATATTGCTTTCCTGTTAATGTAACAGGAAACTCCTTATGGCAAACTCCTTATGGCAAACTCCTTATGGCAAACACATGCCATGTTTCTCACGATAGCGTGGTATGGTGTTCTATGAATTCTCTAGTTTAATGTTGAGAATTTAACCCACTTTGTGTACTAATGTCCGATAATTTTACGACTTTTGAAATATGCACCCATTCGTCTGACAGTTGCCGGACCCCACCCACCGGACCAGACAAAATTATATGGCCGCCATCTTGGTTTTCTAGTGGGCAGAAGACATCAGACCTGTAGGCCTCTGCTGATTATACACGACCCAGGTTTGTTGCATCAGATTTCCATTGGCTTTGTTTGGATCAAGTGTTACTCACGATAAGGGACACTGAAAAATCTAATCAACGTCGAATAAAAAATATTAGTGAGGTTTCATCAAACGTGTTATGTTCATGGGGTTATTGTGTTCAATAATGTTCAATACGAGTACCCGACTGCAAAGCCGCAATGAGCCGGCGAAGCCAAAGCCTCTTGCCACTATTTTACCCATCACTATGGCATCAGTAGGTTAGGTAGTTGGTAGTAGGTAGGTGTAGTAGGTAGAGTACCAAGTTCAAAACTTGAACTGGGTATGACACCATTTGCATTCTGGATGAGATAAAAATTTATAAAATTTCCTTCTTGATTAATTCGGTGAATTCCGTCTCAACTTCGGATATTTCCGGCCGTGAAAAACGATCCCCTACGGCCGCGAGATTTCTAAAAAATAATTCTTCGTCAATTTTAGAATATTTGACGCCATTTTCAGCCTCCGAAACGTAATAAGCTTTTTTGAAATATTTTTTCAAATACTCGAATCTCATTGGTTCCGTCCGGTGTTTGGTGATGATTTTCGTTGAAGATAACCAGGTCCCGTGCGGGCCCGGGGAACGAGGTTGGTCTTAAAGTATTTTAATTACAAATTAGAGGGGCATAAGATTGTGAATCAAACAAAGACGGGTGAAACAAACTCCTGTTGAACTTTTTTTCAATTTTTTATGCATACTTGCATCCGCAAGATGCACAACATTATTTGTCCGCACATTGTCCGCACAACATTATTTTCTTGCATCCGCAAGATGGCGGCCTCCATGGAACGATTTGGTGCGTCAAAGCTTCGAAATTCTCAAAGGATCCAGAAAAATCTGGCTTTTCAACAGAATATGTACGCATTCATTCACAACGCCGGCTTCGCCGGCTAATATTGTGAAAGGATTGCGCAATAAGGAAGAGACACTTGAGGTGCATCAACATAGTTTACTGGGTTGGCTGTGGGACTAAAATAGCTCTTTTTTATTTATTTTCTTAATTTGATTTTTATTCTTCTCTTAAAAGACTTTCCTTATCTACCTTATTTCCTCCCCTTCGATGCCTCTACATAATTTCATGCGGCAGAACTTAGTACGTGGCTTGAGAAGAAAATGAAGAAGAGAGTGGAGAAGATGAAGAAGCGTGGACAGCATGGAGTTTTTTGGGTTTTTTTGCCGTTGAGAGTGTTAGCGGGAAAAGTGAAAGGCGCAAACAAAGAGAGGGATGAGCACTCGGTTTTTGTGGCGAGGAACTCGACCATCTGTGGAGAAGTTCAGTGATCCTTCCCGATGGCTGTCAGTTGGAGGAACGGTTCGCGTAGGAGGGACCGGTGCAGAACTCGTGAGGAAGAAGGCCTATGTGGGCCTGGTACATGAGGCGTCGGATAGCAAAACGGGAGAGCACAGAAGCGTGTACTGCTCAGCGAGAATCGTCTTGCTGAACCCGAGGCAAGGTGCTGTTTCCTGGTGTTGGAAGAGTTGGAGGAGTTGCGCAGTTTGATTGGGTCATGGAGTGTGGGGATGCAACCCGGGAGGGAGAGAGGAAGGTGACGGTGCCATGTTTGGAGCCTGCGGCTGGGACGAGACCGTGGGGAGTCATCCAAAACAGGCTTGAATCCCTCCTCGAATCTCATTCTCATTCCATTACTATTTTTTCCTTTTATTTTATACCCTGACAAACATTATTTTGTTATTTTGCTTATGCCTCCCCCCCCCCTTTGGGATTAGATGGGGATATCTGTTGGGGTGTTTGATTGTGGTGTTTGTGTTGTCCCGACGCCTGTCTGGCCTTCTTTAATTAATTATTTATAAGAGGTGTTGTCATGGATAAGAGGTGTTAGGTTATTTATTTAATAGCCCATTAAATGTGTTTTCCAATTCGCGCTGTTTATCTTTTAAGAGTGCTTTAAATGTGCGTTTCCCAATCGGCCCATTACTGGATTTTTGTCGCAGGTTGTGACCACAGGGTGGACATTCTTGTTCCATCAACGTTACAAGGATACATAAGGAACTTTGGTGCAGGAGGCGGCCACTTGGCCCACCATGTCTGTGTTACATTAGGCCATGGACTTCCTGCGAGATCGACTCCTTATGGCAAGGTTTTCCGACCCGATGGTGCAGAGGTAGCACACTTACCTTAGTGATGTCTCGTCTGGGTTAGGTACCCGGTTCGACTATGAAGTGTCTCATTGGTACTTCGCAGGCAGGGAACGAGAAAAAGAGAGAACGAGAGAGAACGAGATTAGGGTCCCTGTGACTTGTTCGCCGATATGATATTAATTTTGTTCCACTGCCCACACCATGAGTAGCACGTGTTTTTGGTTACAAGAAAATTGTGAATTTTAAACATGCTGTCATCAGCTTGACGAGCATAATATTAAAGCATCGTCTGCTCATGATCTGGGGAATCGCGGGAAGCCATGCAGAGTAAATGTTATTTATCCCCTTTCGTCACACCTCCGTCCGCACAACATCACCCACACCTCCCCTCCTGGATTCTTGATTCCTCTGCTCAACATAGTAACGAACACACCTGGGGTTGTGCACCTTCCATTGCCAGGTTGGCTGAACCTCTGCTAAAATGGTCATGGGGACCATATACTACGTAGTGTGGTATGAAGTGTTCTTAAAAGTAGCTCCCGTATAATTTTCGTGCTAAAATAGATTATGATTTTTCTTGCTTATCTGTATTGAATTGGGGTCAAACTATAGGGAAATTATGGATTTCAAATTTTCCTGGCCCTGGGTCCCCTTCTGGGGGGGCCCTTTCCGCCATATGACCCACCGGACCAAGCTCCACTTAAAATGAACTTTCATGAACCTACTTTCATTATCCTAGAGTAGTTTAGGGTTTTTTTTGATGATGCTGAATCCGTTTTTGACACTTTTAAAGTGACATATACAGACATTCATTGACCCCCTGTCATGGGCAAGATCGGGGAGAGGGGTGGAATAAGGGGGGGGGGGCGGGGTGTTCCGTCAATGGACCCCCGCCCTGTAATAACACTGCGCTTATCTTGGGTAAATAAGAAATCAACGTGTCCGACGTTATCAGTTGTTTGGGGGATTTTTATGCTTCCGCCAACAAAGTCGCTGGAGGCATTATGTTTTCGGGTTGTCCGTCCGTCCGTCCGTCCGTCCTTCCTTCCGTCCATACGGTCTAAACCTCGTTTATTTCAGCAACCACATGTCCAATTGAGACAAAACTTTCAGGGTAGGAGTGAGACACATGCAGAATGTTTTTATGATAATTGTGATGTCACAGGTCACGTGGTATGGCAGCCATCTTGGATTCAACGCAAATAATTAAAAAATTATTTCTCAGAAACCGCTGAATGGAAAAATTTGAAACCTGGCACATTGTCAAGTACTCCCAATGGGGAACAAAAGCATGATAATGATGACATCATAGGTGAAGTGGTATATCAGCCAAAAATGTTTTCATCGAATTCCTTATCCTAAAAATCTGAAATTGCATGCACATGATCTATGGCCCATTTGTATTGAAATATTAAATTTATGACATCATAGGTGACTTGGTTTGGCAGCCATATTGGATTGAAGGAAAATATTAAATAATTATATCTCTGAAACCGCTCACCCTATCGATGCGAAATTTTACAAATATCATCTAACAGCACTGTTGCATATAGTTAGAAAATGATGATGTCATAGGTCACGTGGTTTGGCAGCCATCTTGGTTAGAAAGACGAACCTTATCCGATCAACACGAAACTTCACAAACGTGATCCGCTACCCATATATATGCAGAGTGATGGCATCTACCCGTTGTGGGACTATGCGGAGGCATATTGGCGACACAGCCACATTGTTCTCGTTTTTTTATGAAGATGAGTCAATAAATGACACATCCTGAGTGATCTACACAGTATATCATCAAGGGACCCGACTTAAACGGAACCATCTGATGAGATGATCCAGCGATTTTTGCACAAGACTATATATGAAATAAAAACTGAAAATACCAATCACAATGCACACCTTTATTATTGGGTTTGTTTCACAATGCAATCCAACTAGGATATAAAACATGCTTTACAAGAATTGTTGTAAAAATTGGCAGTGTACCTTCGGTTTGTCCTTTTTTGATAAACTCAGAATGTTTTAATTTACACGAGTACATATAGTGATATTAAAATAAAAATCCAAACAAAGAACGTAATTATTTATCATCGTTGTCCTTATCCACATCAATCATCATCACATTTAAATGTTTGCTGATTTATTCATCATCCTCATCGTCATCCTCGTGGGTATAATCCTTAATTACGTTTCCACAATCACTGCCATAGCACTTACAGAGAGAAGTACAGTGAAGTCTGTTCTTGAAGCAGTTGCACCTACCTTTACACCCGGATTTACATGCACATTTCGTCAGTTCAATCACAGCTCCAGGGGCGGGAAGGGCGAGACACCTCACTGGAACCTAAACACCTTCCTTAACATTCCAACCATTTTCTTCAATGGGGGGAAGTCGGAGAGTTGGTAGTGTATGACCTATCACGCATGGCAATGTAATTTGCACGTGCAATATGTGGTAGTAAGGCAGCACGGTAGGAGGTAACATCTCTCCCTCCAAGTTCTTGGAACAAAACATTTCCCATCTTCGGGCTGATAGCGTTGTGGGACCTGCCGAGCAGTATACGCGGCAGATGAACTGCTCCAAACCCTTGACCTGTGGTGCTAATTCGCCATTGACCAGGACACTCGGAATAGGACCTTCACCAAGCACCCTGAAGCAGTTGATTGCTGGGTCATCATCTTCAAGCTTCATGTAGGCACCAACCCAGGTCTTCTTGGAAACACCCACAAATTTCCCACCCCAGTCAGCGCCGGTGAAATTGTGGAGTCCAATGAGTCCTTGGCATTTGTGACGTTCAATTACTTGCACTCGCTCTACCACATCAGTTTCTCTGTATTTTATGCCCTTTCTGGTCAAGTACTTGAGGCGAGTTAGAGCTCCAAGTCGACCATGAGAGACCAGGTCAAGAAGAAGCATGAGAACGTCAGTGTCTGGTGACCAAACACATATCTCCCGCCAAGCGTTCTTGGCTACATATGACAGGACTTGGTGAGTGTTACGGATCCGTCACTTCCGCCTTTGTTGGTATTATATACTTGTAGGATTTTTAGTTTCAGGTAATACTGTTGTTAACATTTTTGTTTGAAATGGAGATGACATTAGTAAAAGGTGAAAATAATTGTTTGTGAAGGAAAAAGGAAGACGTGGCAAACAAACCGGAAGAGGAGAGTGGAGAATCGAGATGGGCAGAGAGATGAGACCATGATTGAGATATCATGACCATGATGAGACCATGATTGAGATATTGAGCCATGATTTGGCCATGATTGAGATACAGCCGTTAATTGCGTCGAGGCTGTGAGCGGTCTTTTTTGATATTGGTCGCGAATGAGTTGAGGCTTCCCGGGAAAGGGATTGCCTGCGACATCGTCACAAATTGCGAGTGCAATTAAACCTGCGTCTCAGGTTTTATCACCAAGTGTGAGTCATCGTTGGAGGGAGCCAGAGCCTCCATTACAGGCCTATATGCAGGGGCGTATCTACGGAAAATAGTGCCTTTGGCAAGCGCTGAAATTGCGCCCCTGTCCAAACATCTGACACCCATCTTTTAGACAACTTTACCATAAAATCAGCTCAAAAATACAAGTCAAGCTCGTTAATCTTTTAATTAACAAATTATGGCACTACATGAAAATTACAACTGCACCTTCCTTGCTTTCACTGATGCAAATTGGTCTATGATGTGCTCAAAGTCAGTTTTTTTCAGTTGTTTCTCTTTCTACACTCAGCAGAGCAAGATCACAGAGTCTGCCTTGACCCATGGTGGCTCTCAAATACGAAAGTATTAGTATTAACTTGCTGAATGGTCTCTCACAGCTGGCGATGGAAACTGCGATGGTTAGCATTATCTGAATAGCAATGCGAAGATTGGAGAAGACGCTCTCATCTCCATACTGAACAATTAATTCGAGAAGCTCTTCAGGTCTTGATATTTTCATGTTGGCCCGACTTGATAGCAACATTCTGCAATCCAAAATTTCTTCATATAGCTGCTGTCCATCAACATCAGAGCTGTACAAGTCCCCCAAATTTTCGCACTTCTTCTTTAGGTCGTTACTGTCGGCGCCATAACACAGTCCCTCGACATCGAGAAGGAACCCAAACTTGGCGTCAGTGTCATGCAAACGAGCGAACCTTTCATCCATTTCTCTGTGAAGACGGTCGAGTGTTCCCTTCATGACTCTTTCCATTTCCTCCTTGGCTGTTAAGCCAGCGTCTCTCGAGTTCTCATCAGCCATTCGTTTATTTCGTCTCTGACGTCTTTCAACTTCAATATTCCATTCTTGACAGAGACCGAGTCCTTCTTTGAGTGACTCACTGACCAACACTTCTCTTTCATCATCAAAATGATCTTGGAGGGCTTTCAAATCCAGGGCAGCATCGTGGAAGTTCATGCTAGGATCCTGCAGCCTCTTTTGAATACGGTCAATGAGAAGGAGTACTTTGTTCCAAAATCCTAGCAAAGTCAAAAAATCGTAACTCAACATGTGGTTATACAGCTGCCTTGCATCACTTCTTGTTTCACTGGTCTCGTTTTCATTGTCTATCATGTCCTGGCGAACTTGAAGTATCTCCTCAACGTACTTGTTGACGGGCTTCACTGCTTCTATCCTTGCACTCCACCTGGTTTCGGACTCCGACTTAACAACCACAGGCACGGCGTTTTTGAGTTTTTCCCAGCGTTGTGTTGAACGAGAGAAGAACACGTAGAGAGCTTCGATGGTTCCAAAAAACGTGACCATCATTGTATCCTGCTTGGCTGCATGTACACCCACCAAGTTGAGTGAGTGATTGTCGCAATTCACAAACACTGTCAGGTTGTTTTTCTCACTTATTCTTTGATGAACACCATTTCTGTGTCCAGCCATCACATCATAGCACTGTGACTGACAATCTTGGAGCTCCATTTCGTCCTTCTCTAGCTGTTTCAAGATGTCTTCAACCAAGCTCTCAGCATCCTTCTGGCTTATCTGGATAAAACCAAGGAAGGACTCTCTAACACGGACTGTTTTCCTCTCAAAATCAACTTCCACGTACCTCACTACTTCTGACATCTGCTCACGGTGTGCCTGATCAGGAGTCGAGTCAAACATGAGACCATAGTACTTGGCTTTACGAATGCTTCTCAGTAAACTCTGACGAACAGTGGATGCCATCATGTGGATGAATTCGGTCTGGACACCCGGTGAAAGATAAGACGTGGAATTCTGGATGACTTTCCACACGAGTGAGGTGTTCTTTCATGACAGCATCAAAGATGGCCAGTAGTTTCAGTAAGCCAAGGAAATTTCCCACATTGGAGTCATCGTCCAGCTGAAGTGACTCCCCGTGTCCTCGCAAAGCCAGGTTCTGAGTCGCAAGAAATTTTATGCAGTGAAGGATTCTCGTCAAGATATCACGCCACTTCTGCTTTTCCTTCTCAAACTGTGACTGAAGTTCCGCATCAATAACTCCTCTGTTTTCAGCTAAATTTCTTTCCATTTCTTTCCACTGTGTGAAGCACTCCCGATGATTCTTAGCATTGTCATGAACACTAATCATTTCAGGTGCTTTCCACTGGTTGAATCCACTTTCCTGCTCCAATGAGGATTGATGGTCTGACCGGGAACCGGAATAGAGAAGTCAACAGATACAAAATGCAGACTTTTTAGAAGGGGAATAGACCAGCCATGAGTGAGTCACTTTTTTTTTCTTTTCTTTTTTTTCTTTTTTTTTGTTGTATACTGAATCGAGGCTCGTGAAAGTGCTAACATTTATTTCACAAACAAATCAACCAGACAAACAAAATATACAAAAAGAGGGAGCGGAAGACAAGATGGGGAGAGAAGGGGAAGCACACAACCACAACATTTGAGAGCAGGGAGAAGTGTGGGAGGGAGAGGGCTTGGGGGCAGGAGGCGTGGGAAGGGGAGGGGGGGGGGGGGAGGGAGAGGTATAAAACACAAGGGGACCGAAATTAGCGGGGGTAGAAAAGATCAAGGTTTTGGATGGGGGAGGATAAGAGATGGTGATGAACAGCTGTTTTAAAGACCTGGAGGGTGGAGTGGGATTGAAGAGAGTGAGGGAGTTTGTTCCAGAGGCGGGAGAAAAGAGGAATGAAGGAGTGAAGGTGAGCAGAAAGTCTTGATTTTGGCAGTTTAACCATAAGAGGGTTGCAGGCAGATCTTGTGCGACCTGTAGGAATATTTGTGGGACAGAGCCCAGAGAGGGCTGGGGGGGCAAGGCCAGAGAGGAGTCGGTAGAAGACGGAAAGACCACCAACCTGCCTGCGGTGAGTGAGTGAAAGGCCCTTGGAGTTAGCTTCATCGCGGGAGATTCCAATGATTCTGAACGCTTTGGTTTCAACAGCGTGAAGACGGGCTAGGTGTGAGGCAGGAGCACCAGACCAGAGGGGAGAGCAGTACTCCATAGAGCTGCGGATGAAAGCCTTGTATGTGGTGAGGAGCTCAGGTGTGCCAAAGAAGGACCGCACGACGGAAGATGCCCAGTCGGCGACTGGCTTTGGAGGCCAGATTTGAAATGTGGTTTTCCCAGGAAAGATCATGGCAAATAGTGAGACCCAAAAGCTTGAGTGACAGAACTTCTTGGAGAGGATTATTCAGAAAGTGGATGGGAGGGTTTTCCAGTCGGTCTTTTCGGAGAGACATCGTAAGAGTGTGAGATTTATCAGGATTGAAAGACATGTTCCATTTGTTTGCCCAGTCTGTGATTTTGTCCAGGTCTGCAGAGAGTGAGGAGGCTGCAGACTGCCGATCTGAGGGATGAGGAATGGAGCGACAGAGAGTAGAGTCGTCAGCAAAGAGATAGAGAGGATTTTCAAGAGAGTCAGAGAGATCATTGATGAAGACCAGAAAAAGCACAGGGCCCAGAACACTACCTTGGGGAACTCCAGCCTGAACAGGAAGAGGAGATGAGAGAAACCCATTCAGGGCCACACGTTGACTACGACCAGAGAGGAAGTCCGCCAGCCATGCGTGGAGATTTCCATGGATACCAAAGGAGGAGAGTTTGGTGAGCAGAGCAGGGTGCCAGACCATATCGAAGACACGTGAAATGTCAAGGGAGACGGCTCTAATTTCCTGTTTGGCGTTGAGGACCTCCATTTGGCGTTGAGGATCCACCTTCGGATTCTAACAAACTTGTCGCAGGTGCAGGCTTCCTCACCACGACCATTTCCCAATTTCCTCTTGAACCACGTTTTGTTCATTGAGCGGTTATTTGTTGGTAGGAAAGGCCCCTCACTGTTCTGGAAATACTTCGAACCCAGCTTTATTATTTCTGTTCTCAACGCGTCAGGCAGAATTGCTTTTCCAGTATCCTTGTCGAACTTCAGAAGTCCAATGTCATGCTGTTCAATCACTTCTGGTATGACAGTTCGAGGCTCTTCAACAACATCCAGTTCACTAGGTTCAGTGTCGTCAGGTTCAATCTCGTCAGGTAAAATCTCGTCAATAAACTCAACATCACCACCATCGTCTTCCCCTCCTGTCATGTCCACGTTCTCTCTGGCAGCCTCACTTTTAATCTTGCCATACTCGGATTTATCTGATTTGACTTCCTCCTTGGCTTGTGATGCATTTGTACTTGATCCACCTTCGGATTCTAACAAACTTGTCGCAGGTGCAGGCGACTCCATGGAACGTGTTGAACAACTTGTTCCGGGCTTTTCAAAGAAGGGCATGAAAAACTTGCTCGACTTCTTGGCTTCCTCCATCTCCAACTTTCGTCTCTTCCGTCCTACAGCTCCACTTTCCTTCTTCTTCGTGAAGAAACGTTTCATGGTCTTCTTATGCAAGGCTCTGAAATAAGGAAATGGCACTTTTAATAAGAACATTAAATTTCACAGATTTTGCACAAAATTCTAGACTACCTCCCTAGTTTGCGCAGGAGAATGGTCTTACTGCCAGTTGGCACTGAGCAGTGGTACTATGAGGTGTGTGGTCATGTAGCTCCCAGCACTGTATTTTTATCTAATAATTTATATGAGTGGTTTAACAATCTAGCCATCCTTGTGCTTCTCACCCATGATAATCAAAGACAGATCATACATCTGAAGAAAATTCTTTTTTCACTATCCGAGGATGGCTTGTCTGACTTTAATAGAAACTGCTCAGTGGCGCCCCCCTTCAAGTGGCGCCCAGGGCACATGCCATACCTGCCATACCTTAGGTACGCCACTGCCGATATGCCATTTTGTCCTCAAAGAGGTTGTCCACCTGGTGCTTCGTGTCTTGTCATTGCTATTCCCATAACATCATTGTGTTGATCACCGTTGGTGTTCCATATCGGCTTAATCCTTGGTGGACGTGAGGCGTGATTTCCACCCACGTTTTGGGGGATCATTATCCCATGAGCCGCCAGCTGCCCAAACTCTCACCTCGTAACTCCTCATCCACAGCCGCGCCAATACCTGCCTGTTGTTTTGCCGTTCTGGAAGTACCTCGATCTCCAACCAGCATGGGGATCCATGCACGGACTTTGGGGAATGTTACATTCCATTCACGTTGATGTGTCGTGAGTTTATTGCTTTGAGAGCATTGGGGAATGATGGTACCATCATATGTATTGTTCATTTGATGCAAGTGACATTTTCATTGTACTTTCTGTAATAGTGTTATTATTGTGTATGTGAGAGTTCTTAACAGAATTATTGGTTTTGTTCTACAATTGCATTGGTGTGGTTATACCATGGTTTATTAGAACACGCAAAATAACAAATCTTTCTGCCGTGTTCCCGCTCCAGACTCTGAGGTGCATGGTAACCGGGGTTTGGGGAGGTAATACGTAACAGTGAGGAATAAGCGTATCAGCCTCTTTGTGTGAATGCTCTTCTTCAAAGTCGTAGCCCTTTATCTTGTTGCTGAACACAACAACCAGCTTGGAGGCTATGTTATCGGCTAAGTTTTCAAGCAAACCCTGGGCGAGCATGGTTGTCAGTCTACTTTTGGTCTTTGAGGAAGATAGAATCTCTTTGAGAGACGTGGTGAGCTTCATTTCTGGGTGAATTTCAAATTCAGTGGACGTTACTGCTCTCTTCTGGCATGCCTTGTTCTTCAAAGACTGTTCCAGGTAACGGTCAAATACCACTCTGCCCTCATCGTAGCCAACCATCATCATCTCGATGACTGCCTGTTGAAGATCAGAAAGCTTGCGCATGGTCGGTGTTTTCCTCATGCCCTGCAGCACAGCCATTGTGTCAACAATAAGAACACGAGGTGGAGAACCCTCAGATGCTCTTTCAAGAGCACGGACAGATTGAGACAGTTGAGCCTTGACTTATTCAATGTTGAGGGGCAGGCTAATTGAGAGAGGTGTCTGGACAGTCTGCTGAAACCCATCGTCCTTCTTTGGTTGATGCTTCACCTGATGATCAGTTCGAGAATTTTGGATGAGGAACTGGCAAGCGACGTCAACAACTTTGTCTACTTCTTCATTGCGAATTCCAGAAACTTTGAGAACATGACAGCCAAAGAGGAGATGTGTGAGGAAGAACTAGGGTAGCGGAGGATTCTCAGTCTTCAAAGCTCCTGTTGAATGATCAGTTTCGGTACTCAATCATCTCCTCTCGTAGAATGTTTACCATGCTCTTCAAGTGGTCCATTGTGTCGTCATTATCCAGCATCGCAGACCGAAGTTCCATAGCAATGCTAACTGCTGTTGGGAGGACGAGATTGTCAGGCTCATTTTTGCATAGAGATTTGACGAACTGGACATTAGGAAGCCGTTCAGATATCTGTTTTTGTCTCCCGTCGCACCGCGGAGCGAAAGGGGGACTATGGTTGTCCCCTCCGTCCGTGTGTGCGTCCGTCCGTCCGTGTGTGAGTGCGTCCATCCGTCCGTGCGTGCGGACGTGCGCAAGCGAAGGACCGAATTCTAATTTGGTGTGTGGGTGCAACTAGGCATAAGGACGAACGCTATTGAAAATTGGGTCGCCACGTCAATATCCAAGATGGCCACCGCCATGTATGTCTGAACCTTGTGAGCAGAATATCTTGAAATAGAAACGAACTACTAACTTCTAATCTGTAGTGTGGGTGTATCTACGCATAAGGAAGAACGCTATTGAAAATTTGGTCGCCACGTCAAAATCGAAGATGGCCGCCTTGCGTCTTCCACTTTGTCAACTCGCATCACTTCACCGACGGGGGACCTAGGCGTAACGCTTGTTTCAGATGCTTGCGGTAGTTTTCTGTCTCATAACCTCTACCTGATACCTCTTCAAAATTGACAAGTATGCATCATTCACCTCAGCCATGTTTATGGTAACATCATCGTCAGAGAGGGTGTTTTGAATGGAGAGGAGCAGCTGTTCATCACATACAGAGCGAATGTGCTCGGCGTTACTGTAATCTAATGGAGCGAAGGTGAGCTGTGCATAACTCAAGCATTTCCTATGATAGTACTTTTCAATAGCAGAAGCATCCCTGGCGCTCTCTAACTCAGATACACAAGTTATTACACAGTCATCTTGAGGTCATCTTGAGTCTTATGTTTTATCTCCAGGAAGTTTTCACCCATGTTATCCGAAAAAAACACGATGAAGAGGTTCTGAAGCATCATTAGGACAAAAGCTGCAGGATGACAAGAAATACACCTGTGCCTTTGGTGTGGTTTTTGTCCTTTTAGGGCGGGATGAATCGGTTGCACTGAAAGGTCACCCAGGCCCTCGAGAAGAACATGCAGGGGAATCAGGCAGGGTTCCTTTACCTCTGAGCCTTTCAATCATGCTCTTGTTGACGATGGGTTTCCGACATTCAGTATGATAACACACAGATTTGTGGTCTGCTTCACTCAAGCAACCTAAGCGGTGACGAAGTTGTTTCATATCAAGCTGACCCAAAGATAATCGTTCATTACAGAAAACAATTAGATCTTCAATCATATCTGGGTTATTCACCAGTCTCTTGTTTGGGGTAGCACTCTCATTGCAGATGATGCACACACTGCTTGGCATGATGATTAGAATGTCTCACCTGAAACAGAAAAAAAACAGCATTAGCATGTTCCAAAAGTTCCTCAAAATAAAACAACATTCCTAAAATTGGTTCATAATCAGTGGAGATATACATGAGTTCAGTCCTGGGTTGGGGGGGGGGGATGGGCTCCTAGAAGACAGGGGGGCTCCAGAATGAGATCTAGGGACAGGAAAATTTGAACCCCATCATTTTTCAACATCTAGAATCCAAATCAAACTGAGATGACCCCAAAAAAAACAATTTTAGCACACAAATCCTATGGGATTACACTTCATACCACAATAATAGACCAGGATGCGTCTCAAGTACCGAGCGATTGCGAGGAGTTGTCGGCTGGTGTTGCCACTTGTTGCCAAAACTCACAACACAACAAAAAAAGGTCATCAGATGCGTTAATTAAAGCCGCTGTCACACCTTGACGTTTTAGCCAGCGTATGCCGACGTATGAAAAATTTGGCGAATACGCTGGCACGTCGAATACGTTATGGGTAAGTTTTGTTACGTTAAGAGCACGCTGAAGCACGCTGGCATACGTCGTAGTACGCCGAGCTCATCGACAAATTTTGTGCATGCACAAAATTTGTCGACGTATGCCAGCGTATGACTCACACGTTCCGCATACGCTGGCCATAGGTTGTAGGCACGTTAGGCGATCGTTGACACACATCGACACACGTTACTTGTAAGTTACTCATAAGTTGAAATACGTCGAGATAATGTCTAGCGTACCCGAAACTTATTTCTAACCTATGAGTAACGTGCTTTGAACCTATGTGTAACGTATCTCCAACGCATATTGATGTATGTAGACGTATTTGACGTCTTCCGGACGACCACAGAACTTACTGAACGTGTTTCTAACTTACAGCTACCGTATAATGGCGTATTGGCAGCGTTTAGGGGAATTGGTATAAATGGGGTTCACAGGAGGAACCCGTCAGTGTTCCAGACTCCATGGTGAGCAGATGTCCATGTCATCCGAGAGATGGAGGATCCGGCAAGGCTGAGACGAGAATACTGGGTTATTCAACCCCATTCAACCCCATACTGGGTAGCTGTCCTCCAACATCAACATGACCGCATCGATTTGACACTGTACCAGTTGCGTGCCAATAGAGCCAGGAGAAGAAGAGGTGAACGGAGGAGAAGGAACTGGGTGAGACGGTTAGTGCGGTTATGATTTGAATCGTCGAGCGGCAGCCTTTTAATAGGCTATGCCACGTGATCGTCGGCGATACGCTGCCGTGCGCTATGCATAAGTTAGACTATCGTTGGGCATAAGTTGTGAACGCCGACAACACGCTAAGCATTCGTTGGTATAAGTTATCTATAAGTTATCGAAACGTTCTGTGTACCTTACTAATACGTTATGCATACGTCCAACTCGTTATGAATACGCTATTATACGCCCAAAACTGAAAAAAAACATCGATAGTTCAGCGAACGCCAGCGTTTTAGATAAATTTTGATACGTCGGCATACGCTGGCTAAATCGTCAAGGTGTGACAGGGGCTTTAGCAGCATGTTTTGGGCAATAACATCCCAGCATGCTTAGGGCAATGTATAACAATTCTACACAGGCCTGGTTACCTATAACTATGGCTACCATGGCTGTAAGAGGGGATCCCTCAACTCCCCCATCCACAGAGCACATGTGGTTGCCCAATGGTTTGATGAGCATGACACTGATCTTATCAATATGTCCTGGTATTCTCAGTCACCAGATCTGAACCAAAACGAGCATTTATGGGATATTCTGGAATGACATCTGAAACAGCCCAATGGTGCCGCATCCCTCATGCAGAATTCCAGACCCTGGTGGACTCTATGCCACAGCGCATATAGGTCATACTGGCCACAAGTCATGGCTCAATGCCCTATTAGGTGACTTTATGATGGTCTTTACAAGTTTTTGTTCACAATCTGTATATTGAAAAGGTCAGAGGATTTGAACCAGTGTACTGATCCCAATCATGACTACTAATGTAACAGTGGACTATGGGTGGACACATGATCAAATATTCTGCCCGGATGGTGACCAATTTAGCGACGGATGGCCCACAGAGGCCTACGCCTGTCCAAACAGATCTAGCTGAACAGGGGAAGGCCGAAAAAAATCTTTACTTAGGTTTCCGATGTACAGAAACTAGCGAGATCTCTGGTGACTTTTAGCGGCTTCCAAGGTTCCTCGTGGCTCTGAGCGGCTTCGAGGGATTCAGCATCCTTGAGACCGCCAGTCTTAGCGTAGATCTTTCCTTATGTACGGTTGCAGTCCTGCTTTTCACCTTCCTCGAGTGGGAGAATTCAGTGGCTTGCAGAGCTGGTAAAACGATATATTAAGTAAACATATAGACAGATTACGAAGGGCACGATTTAAAGGATTAATGGGGGAGGAATGGTGGGAGAGCTTTAGACACGTTATGAAACATCGATCAGCTTCTGAACATACTTCAACAAATGCCGCATCATTTTACACAGAAATCAACACCTACGCTGGATGTTTATTAATGATATAACTAGTCTATCTTACGACTCCCATTACTCCCTTTGACCGTTCCGCAGCAATATATCTACCATATATATTGCAACAATAATGGGTTCTGTAAAGACTGACGTGTCTGCCAGCCGGAGGCGGGAATGGGTAAAATGTGTCCGCTCTTTCACCCTTAATTTGCGTACGCACCAGCAACCTGCCAACAGGAATAAGCCGAGCAAGCCTGTAGGTGATTTGCTTTTAAATTGCACCTTAAATGCACGATCCCAAATCACCCGTCTGATGATTTATTTACCCAATTAACTAAACTCTCATGGAATTATGCATCTGCCAATGGCCATGAAGCAGGTTATCAACAAGGTTTTATTGAACAACAGGAAATGGGTCGGTAGGAAGCAGAAGAGAACACGGCCAACAAGCAGCGAACTAAATGAATGTTAAAACAATTATCCTTCTCGCCCACGGTGTCTCGACAACTTAATTATTAAACTTCATGGCCTCTCACTCATACGGGAAACTCAGGACAGGGCAAGCGGTTGACAAGACAGATTAGAGAGACTGGTGGAACCTGTCCTGAGATCTCCACATAGTATAATTTTCTCCTCAATATGATCTCCACTTAGCGGGACCTATCTCCACACAGCAACTGCGGGATATTCACCAAGCGCGTACTCTTCACACACCACAATGAGATATATTCACTCGGTGCGTGATTTCCACACCACCAGCATTCTCTACCACATCCTCTGAAGCATTCTTTCTTCTCTGGTCACCCCACGAGGATCATGCTCCTGCGCAGATTGGCAGGGGCAGGTGGGGTCGGGTAAGGGGGGAAGCCATACATTTCCGTTCATGCACCAAACTTGCTGTTGGCAGGTAACGGCAGCTCTTAGATCGCATTTCTCAGTGTTGTGCTCATGCTATCATGAGAATGGGAAAACAAATAGGCAGATTACACGGGGAACATTGCAGAATGTATGGAGGGTAAATGGGGAGAATGGGAAAACAAATAGACATTACATGGGGAACATTGCAGAATGTATGGAGGGTAAATGGGAGTTAAAGAGGATAAACACGAACACTGGGGAAAGGAAGACAGGAGATGGGGAGAGGAGGTAAAAGGTGGAACTGACAAACCTCTTTTACTCTGAGAAAGGGTTAACACTCAAAACGTCAGCTTCTCCTTGTTTCCCACTACAGTTAGCATACCTCGATCAACATTCTGTTTGTTTAACCCATTGGTCAACCTAATTTAATGCTTAATATAACACATGATATGGTCAGGATGATTTGGCCCTAATTTTCTTGAATCCTTAAGAGCGACAAGTTGAAACCTTGATTCCACTATTTGGAATATTCATTTAAGAAGAAGAATACACATCGTTAAGATATTTCAACAATCGGTGGTGGATCGTGGGAGGGGGCAAGTGGGAATACTAAACAATAGTTAGTACTTTAATTCACTTATTGACGACAGAAAAGGTCATCACCTGCAATTAGGAATGAAAATATGAAGGTATGTTTCAATATAAAGGTATGTATGTAAGTTGAACTTTCTTTGAGCACTAATTGCAGAACTGTACAACCAGAGGCAGGTATCGGTGAAAACAGATACTCTACTATATTTCCTGCATTGTTTTCTGAAAGTGGAAGATGAAGAGTGATAATGAAAATTCTGGCCAATGTTTAGTTTATGCAGTGAGGGACTAATAGGTGTCATTATAATCAGTTGACGTGGTTAATCAGGCACATTGTGAAATAGTCTCAGAACTTTCCCTCCAGGTTCGTCAACACACCATGTTCTTAAAAATTTGTCATGCTGACACATGGGAGTAGAATTTCACTCTGGCAGGTATGCAGATATAGAAGAAAAAATGTAGCTGCAAATTAGATGCAATTTTTGGTTTTCGTGAAGATGGTTATAACGCACAGCCCACGCGGGCACAATCTGGCGAAATGTGTTGTCAGGTATCACATCGGTCAGAGAGGAATTCTGCTTTTGTGGTGCTGTCACAGATTGGTTACTTTGTTTGAGTGTGAGCAAGTGTGAGTGTGCAAGTGTGAGCAAAATAGCAGAATATAGACATCAGACTTTGCACACATACGCCCTTGGTGTGATTGTTTTTTTTTTCCATTCACTCTCGTCGTGCCTACCCATCGCTTCGCTGACAGCTTTAAATAGAAGACAGCATATTGTACTTCACAAACATATCACATGTATATCTGTGAATCTCACTGAGAATGTAAAATGAAATGAAACACCTAAAATGGACCGTTTATAACACGTACATGTTGTTGCTGTTATCATTGTGGCTGTGGTTGTTATTAGTCCCCTACCGTTGTACACCGGAGGGGACTATAGGTTTGCACTCCGTCCCTCCGTCCGTCAGGCAGTCTGTCAGTCCGTCAGTCCGTCAGTCCGTCACGCAAAGAACAGTTTTCCAGACTTTTTTTCTAAACGCTTAATGCTAATGATTTCAAACTTGGCACATGGTTTCCTTATGATAAGTTACAGGTCAAGTCCGAACTTCACGACGTTTCGATAATGTTTGACAAAGTTATGGCACTTTGAACTTTGGGAATTCTGATAATTCTGATGAGCCTTAACTCAGTGCCATTTTAAGTTTTAATTTCCTTTAAAAAAGATTTTCTCTGCAATAATTGGACCGATTGAGATCAAATTTTCACCATAGGGGGGACTCGGTCTGTAGAATATTTGAATGGTAATTATGACGTCACAGGTCACGTGGTTCGGCCGCCATATTGTTTTTCGTGAAAACACGAACACCCCTTTTTCTCTGCAACGGCTCAACAGATCGAGGCCAAACTTTGCAGGCAGAATCACATACCCATGACGAACAAAAAAAGTCAGCGAGCATGACGTCATGCATCACATGGTTTCAGAGTTATGACGTTTTTAAGCATGAACCTTTAAAACCGAGCTCCTCCCTCATTTTTGATCCAAGCAAGGGGAAACTTCACAGATCTGTTCAGCATGTCAGTCTACTAAAATGTCCTTTTGGAATTTTCGATAAGGCACGTGGTTTGGCAGATACCGTTAATTAAACGAAAATATTTTAAAAACTGGATATCTCTTGTTTATTCTAGAGTTCTCCTCAAGCCGCACCGCGCGCCCTCATCCTCGTCTCGCGAACGTCAACAGCGCGACGCAGCGTGCACTTTCTGGAGGGGCGGAGCCAAGCCGAGCAACATATATATATATATATATATATATATATATATATATATATATATATATATATATACATCGATCATTGATCGTGAACCGGAAAATATAATAAATTACTGATATTTAGCAACTCGAAAGGTTCTTTATCAACAACTTATTTTCTCGTGCTTCTGCTGACCTGTCTGCAAGGTGTATAAATCGAAGTCCCGAGTGCAAATCACAGGTGAGCCCGTCCTGAGGTAATTAGCGATTGGGAACGATTCAGAACCTGTGGGTAAATAACCTTGGTAATTTCCCCAACAGTTTTCCGGACGACAGACTGCTGGTAGGGGACATGTATTGCAGCGCAATACTCAGAATGCTTGTTGTTTGTGTGTTCCTTCCTTGTACTTTTATGTACCTTTTCTATTGCCTCGAGAACTATTACCATACTATATATAATTTTGTGTGCTACTTCAATGTTCGTCTGAAGAGTTTCTGTCATCATAGAATAATAAATGTCACCATTGGAACTGCTGTATTACCGTCCTTTCCGGCTTCTTCTTCAATTCAAAAAGAGGGCTTTCAAAACAGGCACCTCTATGATTTTTACGAAACAACAAATTGTTGTTCAAAGTAAATCGATCATTATATCTCCAACCAAGTAAGTCTTTCTTTTTTTTTTTTTTTCTTTTTTTTTTGTATACAAGATCGAGGCTCGTGAAAGAGCGAAAGTCTATTATTAGCGTTTCAACAACACAATTCCTATTATTCTGCTACAACAGGAACCGCAACATTAAAGCTCGAAGTCCAGCTTCTTCTTCTTCAATCTGGGAAAGATGGCCTTTTAAAACAATTATCTTCATGATTAAACGGGGCCAAATTTTTATTCCAGGTAGATTGATCATTTGTTTTCCAACCAAGGAAATCGATCAATAGCTTTCCGAGGTACCATTTGTATTATTCTATGACACCGGAAATGCTACATTAAAGCTCGACGGTGTGCTTCTTCTTACTCCATGCTATACCCTCTTCCTCAAACAAAAGGATCCACATAGAATGAAACATGACAAAAAGCTCTGCATCGACCCTCCCAAAAACACACACGTACACACACTAGACAACCTTACAGAGATTTTAAATATTATCCCTGGGAATATTAGCCTACTACAAATTAACTACACTTGGTAGCTGTCCAAAGCTCAGTGCCGATCCTAAAAAGACCGTCGGAACAAAAATTTGAAAACAACAATGTTCAAAGCTTGGTCCATGAAACGTGAAGCTTAATCAAAATTGCGGTGGATAATTTGAACCCTGGGAGCACTCCGTTCTACCTTTTCAACCCAAATTATGGAGTTAACAATCAACGCAACACACACACACACACACACACACACACACACACACACATATATATATATATTGTTACGTGCTCATCCCCGACCCCCTGGTCACGGTGTACCTCTGAGCCCCGAGAGGAGTCACGGCAGAAAAATGTGTTATTCTGTGTGTCAAAGATCAATGGAGAAGCCACCCCAATTGTTACTCACAAACAAATATTGTATTAAGATCACACAAGAATAACAATACAACAACAATAGTATTCAAAAGTACAATCAATATGTCCTATGATGGTACCATCAGTTTTGTAATATATAACTCACTGTGCTCCAAGTGAGTGAAACAAGAACATTCCCCAATGTCTCTTATTCCCGGCTTCACAACGAAGTTGATTCGCTTCAGCGATCGCCAGAACGATGTCCAATCGAGACCAGAATCCCGTGCGGATGGCAAATACAGTCACACAGCCGAAGCTGTACAAAGGTGCCCTCAAGGCGACTGGGAAATCCAAAGGCGCCCTATAGGCGACTGAGAGATCACACCCTCGGGTATGGATGAATTAACCATCAAAAAGCCACGTCACACACACGCCCCAGATCGACGTCTGAATGCGGTGAAAATGGTCGGAAAGAGACGAAACCGCGAGCGAAGCACAAGTCCTGCGTGAGTCAAAATGGCCGACGACCTGTTCTCGAGCCATAACGGCCCGGCGATAATTCTCCTCGGAATCCACCACCAAAAATCTGACACGCAGGTTGATCGGTCACAGCGATGACAACTCTGTCGCAGGAATCCCTTTCCCGGAAACCCGAAAGTTCGCTCGTGACTCTTGCTCGCCAACGTTTGCTCCAGACCGCAAGTAGCTCAGCTCCTTCTTGTCCGACTCACTTGCTCCGCCCTCTTTCTTTCTCCTCTTCCTCTTCGTCGTCCGGTTCCCGATCCGGTTTCCTGTTTCTTTTAACATTAACCTTTTACCTTTTGAAAACAGTTCATGAACCATAAACCTTTTGAACACAATAATGGTACCTGGATTCAGAAATATCTACAGTGGATGCAAACCACCACAACGGAAGTGACGAATCCGTAACAATATATATATTGTTGCGGATCTCGGGTTCGTCGACGTACTAAGGGGGGAATTAAGCCTGCTCCCCTCGAACTCTGAGTCCACGAGGCCGCCACCCACACTACACTCGTGGTGGACGGATTGCTTAGCGATTCCAGCTGCCGAGCCCGCAGCTATGCGTGGAAGGGTTAACCGCCACGACCCGAGTACCTTCAACACACAGCTGTGAGAACGGGGACTGAACCTTGCACGAGTCACGCTGGTATTGAACGCCTGAGCGGTTGTGCATCACATAGCTCGTGCCGTTACCACTATTGAACCCGATCGAGCGGTTTTAATTCGGGCAATGCTCGGCCAATGTTGAAAGGGCGATGACGGCCACGTTGGAAACAAACCACAGGATTTATTACAATGTACAGTTTCACAGAAAAATGACACAGCGAAGAATCTTAACGGCCTTACCTATGGTCCCAGACAAGGGCCCTCAGATTCGTTCGGGGAAGGGAAGGAAGAGGGGAATGAGCACAAAGTGTGGGCGCTTTGTGCAGTTTGCCTGGACGGGCTCCTTGAGCGGATACCCACAAGGATCGCTCCAACCCGGGACACCACAGCCGGGGATGGTCGCGGCAGGGGCGTTGATCACGGATGTGCACGTAACAGGAATCCGAGGAGCGTATCTCAGGGTCAGCGAGGCAGAGCGCGCGTGGCAGAGAGAGCGTCTATATGCAGGGAGTCCAGGCAGAGAGAGAGTCGGGGCAGCGAGGTGTAAAGTTACTGGAGGTTCAAATATATCATCTTCTATGTATTAACGTAGCGGCAGTTTTGCGTCCGACTGTCACGCTATGTCATTACGTCTATGATGTCATTACGACGGCTGACTCCAACGACCGACATTTTAATTTATTCGTTCACCCGCTCACTACGGGAGCTGCAGAAATGGTCATTCCTCTTTGGGATATATGGATTACAGTCGATCTATGGTCGGGTCTCAAGAACATTGGGTGTGTGTTCTTTTACCAAGTTTCTTGTGGAGAGCTCGCCAAGTGGTTTAAGCATTCGAGCAAGCACTCCATTCAAAACCGTTAAGGAATGGCTGGCTCGGCTTGGCTAGCTGCTTGGCAAATGAGCACAACCCCGGCTTCCTCCCTTTCAGTTTCGTGTTAAACAGCAGGAAAAAGGAGGTTCATTGGTGGTTTTCAAAACAAAACCTTAATTGGTGGGTTTCAAAAGGCCGCTACCAAAAACGCCACTTCAGCGGCAGGAAGGGTCATGTTATTTACCCAACAATTGTGGGGTATATAGATTACAGTAGATCTTCGCTCAGTTCTGTAAATAAAACTTACCTCACGGATGTCGGGATACCTCTGAATTTCTTTGTTTAATGTTATAAACTCCATTAATGACTGTTTAAAAAGCTAATCATATGTATTTGTGGTTTATAATATTTTACAAGCCCTGCTACGTCGCTGTTAGATTCCGGTCTTGTTTTTTTTGTATACAAAGTCGAGGCTCATGTAAGAGCAACGAATTAGAGGTTTTAAAGCGTATTGATGCTGGAGAACGAGCATTTGATATCGGAGAGTGCTTGGGCTACTTCCTGTGATGGCGGTAAGAAAATTTCATTGTAATGCCGACAAAATCAAAGAAAGTGCACAAAGTGTGACACCTTCAACTTCAAGTGCCACCAAGAAAAGCTAATTTTAAAATATTATTCCATTAAGGAATGTACTATACATGAGATGTATTTGAACTTTTAATGTTTTGTTTTTTTCTGACAATAAGTGTTCAAAAGAGAGAACACAAAACGGAATTTAATTTTTGAAACAAATTTTTCGTTTTTTGGAAACAGAAAATCACTGGCTCTGCAATTCGCAGTTTTAAAAACATGCTGCATGGTATGGTCAATTTGCGCTTCGTAGTAGCGTTTTGTGTACCCAGCAAGGAATTCCTTCTTCATCATTTATTAAAAGTATGCAAAATCACTGTTGTACTGTGCTGTACTGGGTTTATCGTCGGGTCAGGAATTGAACCCAAACCAGACATAAGATCGGTATCTCTTGCTGCCTATTGCAGAATCGTTACTAATCTAATTCAATCAACATTCCAAAAAAAGAAAGATGCTAACTTAACATGATAACTCCAATTGGCTCTGATTGTTGACGACATGGAACGTGGGAAAAGATACTAGAATATCACAATCAGATTGTTTTGACACTCGGTTTATAAATTCCACCCGTGAATGTTTGTCTTCGACTTGGAGTCACAAACTATGTTTCTTAGCGTTGCCTAGCAACCCTTGAGAATGTAAACAATCGTTTTGTTTTATAATATGTAATCATTCTGATCACTCATTCTTGATATACTTGATTGATTCAGCTTCTTGCAGAATGCAAGCACAATCCACTTAATCATATATAGAACCACCTTTCGAGGCCATTTTTCCCCACGGAGCGGGAGTTGGCCTTTTTCGGGCACCGGGGCCCCCTTTTTTAAGCAATGTTTTATGGCCGGATGCCCTTCCAACCCTGTTAGTTGCCTCTTGCGACACGCAGGGAATTACAAGTGAGCTGGTACTCAATTTGCCGACCTCGGAAGGATGATTAAATTGAGTCAACCGCTAATTCAACCGTTAATTCAGCGATCGACCGGGATTCGAACCCAGGATCCTAGGATCCCAAGCCGCCACCCTAACTGCTAAGCCAACACCAGGCTCCACTTAATCATATATATAAAGCTTATATTTACTATGTCTGCACCCATGATGCACCCCAGCAACTGCTTGCAGTCTGCAACATGCAACACACACACACACACACACACACACACACACACACACACACACACACACACACACACACACACACACACACACACATACACACACACACACACACACACACACACCCTCACTCACACTCTTTAGAAAAATGGCTTTCATCTTATTTGCATCCCGAGTAATGTATAAAATTGTTCTCATTATATAAGTTCTGATGAGATGCAGGATTGTATCACATGTTGGAAATTTCAATGAGGCACAAAAATTGGGAAAATCTCAGATAGTCCCTAATCCAAATCCATGAACTTTTCTACTCTTGTTAAGCACACCGAAATCCCACCTAATTTTCCAGTTTTGCCTTCTTGAAGTTTCCTTCTCCATGCATGCTTGTTTTGTGTCCCGTTTTGTCTCTTACATCCTGATCCGTTCAGTGTGATAGCTCTTCCATGAGCCTCGACTATGCATACAATTTTGTTTTTCATAGTATGGGCCAAAAAGAAGCATTAAAATGAATTTTAAAACATTGCCAACAGCACATTAAATAAAATGCTCAATAATGCATCTCACCCACTATAGGAGGTGAAATTCACTTACTAACTCTCACCTGGTCACTTCATCTATGCTATAACTATGTTTAAATACAATATAAATTTTGTTTCATTCGTTTAAACCACGAACGGAAGACGATTTTCGACCAAAAGTCAGACTGTAGCTCTTCCCACGTGGCATGTCCTCAACAACAGTTATATTTCTGTAGCTGTTCCCACGTTATCACTACAGATCACAAAAAATGTTGGTCAATGCAATAATGGACATACAGTGCCTTCACAAAGTATTCACACCCCTTGAATTTTTTCACATTTTGTTGTGTTACAGCCTCAATTTGAAAAGGATTAAATTGAGGTTTTTTTGTCACTGATCTACACATAATACCCCATAATGTCAAGGTGGATTTTTTTTCAAAACAATTTATTAATTATATAATTAAATAAAAGTAATTAAATACAAACTGCATAATTAAAAAATGAAAAATAAAATTTTTTGAATGTTTTCAATTAAAAAAATTAAACAAAATAATTAAAATTTTAATACAGAAATATCTAGTTTACATAAGTATTTCCCCCTGAGTCAATATTTTTTTTTTTTTTTTTTTTGTATACTGAATCGAGGCTCGTGAAAGAGCTGACATTTACTTCACAAACAAATCAACCAGACAAACAAAATATATAAAAAGAGGGAGCGGAAGACAAGAGAATGGGAAGCACACAAACACTTGAGAGCACACAACATTTAAGAGCAGGGAGATGTGTGGGAGGGAGAGGGCTTGGGGGAAGGAGGCGTGGGAAGGGGGTGGGAGAAGTATAAAACACAAGGACACCAAGGACTTCCAGGACAGAAGTTGGTATTTCAAAAAGTGGAATTGGGGTGAAATTATCGGGGATAGAAAAGATCAAGGTTTTGGATGGGGGAAGATAAGAGATGGTGGTGAACAGCTGTTTTAAAGACCTGGAGGGTGGAGTGGGATTGAAGAGAGTGAGGGAGTTTGTTCCAGAGACGGGAGAAAAGAGGAATGAAGGAGTGAAGGTGAGCAGAGAGTCTTGATTTTGGCAATTTAACCATAAGAGGGTTGCAGGCAGATCTTGTGCGACCTGTAGGAATATTTGCGGGACAGAGCCCAGAGAGACCTGGGGGGGCAAGGCCAGAGAGGAGTCGGTAGAAGACGGAAAGACCACCAACCTGCCTGCGGTGAGTGAGTGAGAGGCCCTTGGAGTTTGCTTCATCGCGGGAGATTCCAATGATTCTGAATGCTTTGCTTTCAACAGCGTGAAGACGAGCTAGGTGTGAGGCAGGAGCACCAGCCCAGAGGGGAGAGCAGTATTCCATTGAGCTGCGGATGAAAGCCTTGTACGTGGTGAGGAACTCACGGGTGTGCCAAGGAAGGACTTCGCACGACGGAGGATGCCCAGTCGGCGACTGGCTTTGGAGGCCAGATTTGAAATGTGGTTTTCCCAGGAAAACATTTGATTACATTGATTACAGAATTCATTAGAGCTTCGAGTATTTTGGGGTATGTCTGCATCAGCTTTGCACATCTGGATTTGGGGAGTTTCTCGATTTCTTATTTGCAGATTTGCTCAAGCTCTGTCAAGTTGGATGGGGAGCGTCGGTGAACAGCAATCTTCAAGTTTTTCCACAGATTCTCAATGGGATTTAAGTCTGGGATTTGGCTGGGCCACTCAAGGACTTTCACGTTCTTGTTCTGAAGCCATTCCAGTGTTGCTTTTTGCTGTATGCTTGGGGTCCTTGTCCTGTTGGAACGTAAATATTTGCTGCAGTCTGAAGTCTTTTGCACTCTGAAACAGGTTATCCTCAGGAATTTGCCTGTATTTGGCTCCATTCATTGTTCCCTGTATCCTTAAAAGTCTCCAAGTTCCTGCCACTAAAAAGCATCCCCATAGCATGATGCTGCCACCTACATGCTTCATGGTAGGGATGGTGTTACATGGGTGATGAGCTGTACTCGGTTTCTGTGAGACAAAGCGTTTTGCATTCAGGCCAAAGAGTTCAATTTTTGTCTCATCAGATACCAGAATATTTTACCTCAAGCTCTCAGGGTCTTTCACATGCCTTTTTGAAAACTCCAGGTGTGCTATCATGTGCCTTTTTCTCAGGAGTGGCTTCCGTCTGGCCATTCTCCCATGAAGCGTGGATTTATGAAGTGCTGCAGAGACTGATGTCCTTCCGGCAGGTTCTCCCATCTCAGCCAAGGAACTCTGTAGTTCTGTCAGAATGGTCATTGGGTTCTTGGTCATCTCCCTGACCAAGGTCCTTCTTGCCCGGTTTTTTTTTTTTTTTGTATACTGAATCGAGGCTCGTGAAAGAGCTAACATTTATTTCACAAACAAATCAACCAGACAAACAAAATATATAAAAAGAGGGAGCGGAAGACAAGATGGGGAGAGAAGGGGAAGCACACAAACAACATTTGAGAGCAGGGAGATGTGTGGGAGGGAGAGGGCTTGGAGGGAGGAGGTGTGGGAAGGGAGTGGGGGGGGGGGGGGGGAGGGGTTAGAAAAGTATAAAACACAAGGACACCAAGGACTTCCAGGACAGAAGTTGGTATTTCAAAAAAGTGGATTTGGGGTGAAATTAGTGGGGGTAGAAAAGATCAAGGTTTTGGATGGGGGAAGATAAGAGATGGTGGTGTACAGCTGTTTTAAAGCAGCTGTTCAGTTTGCTCAGTTTGGTCAGATGCTCAGTTTGGATGAAAACGGTTGCTCAGTTTGGTCAGATGGCCAGCTCAAGGAAGAGTCTAGGTAGTTGCATATTCTTTCCATGTCCTAATGATGGAGCTCACTGTGCTCTTGGGAACTCTCAACAATCTAGAAATTGTTTTATGCCCTTACCTAGATCTAGGCTTCCTCACAATTCTATCTCGGAGTTGTACGGATAGTTCCTTGGACTTCATGGTAGAGGTTTTGCTCTAACATTCACTGTCAACCTTGGGTCTTGGGGAAGGAGGGTGGGGTTAGTGGACCTTATATAGAAAGGTGTGTTTCTTTCTAAATCGTGTCAAATCAATTTAATTGGCAACAGGTGTTGTATCATCCTTGAGATGTCAAGTTGTCGAGACGTCTCAAGGATGATCAACGGAAATTGGATGCACATGACCTTAATTTGGAGTGCCATAGCAAAAGGGTTGAATACTGATTGCCTCAAGACAGTTCAGCTTTTCCTGTTTAATTAATTTGTAAACAACTCTAAAAAAATTTTTAAAAAATTCCACTTTGAAATTATGGGGTATTATGCATAGATCAGTGTCAAAAAATGTCAATTTAACCCATTTTCAATTCAGGCTGTAACACAACAAAATGTGAAGAAAGTCAGGGAGTGTGAATACTTTCGGAAGGCACTGTATATGGAGATCAAGTAAGAGACATTTCATCGGTCAGTTTTTCGGGAATAGTGTAGAAGTTTAACATATAGTTGTTATTTCACAGAAATAGAACTGTGAAACATTTCTGCCTTGAGTGGTGACAGGGAGCAAGAAGCCGTTTCCTTATTATAATTACATCGGGCCAAGTTGTTGGTGAGATTCTCCGCAGTGCTGCCTTGAGATTTGGCAGATAATGTTCTCTGATCGTCTGTTGAATTTTTTCACCATTATTCCTTGTATCTCACATAAGCACACCTCATGCTTTGTCACGAACACTTTTCACAAATTATTTATGAACCTATCACTTAACTGCTTGAATGATTCAGATCGCGTTACCTTTGTAAAAGTCAACTAGAGTTGACCTTGGTAAGAACTGGAAGGGATCGAACCTACATCGAAGGGCTCAGTTGATATTGGCTGAGGTTGTTTTTGTTAAAAAATAAAAAAAAGTCAAAAGTTAGCAATGCCTAGAACAAACTAATCCTTGTGGTCATGTCCAATACTTCAACTTCAGGTAGAAAGAAAACACATAATCGTCGCTTTTATTAAAGGGGAAACATTTTCAATGGAGAGACATAATAAGCCACAAATAAATGAGTCCAATATGCCATAATGTTTAAAATAAACAGATTGTATATATACAATATTATTTATATATATATATATATATATATATATACAGTCATGTGAAAAAGTAGGTACACCCCATGTAAAGTTTTGACTTTTTCAACACATTTCAACATACAGCTATTTGATCTTCGTTTCAACAATATTGATAGATAAAGGTGATATAATATAACAAATATCATGAAACATTAACATTTTGTAGTCCATTGTATAATTTAAATAAACATAAATGCAAATTTCGCATGTGGAAAAAGTAGGTACGGTTTGACGTTGGGAACAGCTTTCTGTACTGGTTGGGCTGTGGGGGGACCAATCGGTATGAGGTTTGGGATGGATGTAATAAGGAGGTTTGGGTTAGTGGGCCAGTCTGCTTCTGGGTCGGGTATCTGAGTTATTGATTCAGAATCAGAATCAATCCAGATTCAGTTAATTTAACGCAGTATGAATGAGTGTGACGAGCATGCAGCTAACGATGTGATGCCTGCATATTGCAAGCTTGCGGCCTTGCTTCTCTGTCCCGAGGCAACGTTTGGGGCAGGCAAGCCAAGCTCGGTCTCGTACACATGCCCGTACACGTACACACATCCATGTGGGGTGTGTTCACCGTGCTGTATATACAACTGGAGTGCAGCGGCAGCATGCGCTCGCAGGGCAAGCAGCCGCCATGTTGGAATACCCTTCCCTCGCTACAACGCGAGAGGTACGGCATAGCTGAGAGTGTTATAAATATGAACGCATATGGACTTCATGGGTTCCGTTGACGGATTGATTCACATTTGTTTTCCTTCTTTCCCTTGTCATAGATCCAGATAGGTGACTGAAAAAACTGAGAGTCTGATTTTAGTAAGTCAGAAGCATGAAGATGAGTTGGTCTGCGAGAACAACTGAGTCTCAGTGCTTCAATAATGGTATAAAAGTGTGGTGGTGGGGGGTGGGGGGAGGGGGTAAACTACAATTTGATATCCGCCCAGAAACAATTTCCGCTTTGATTGTATTTTTTTTAAGCAATAAGACTGAAAGAAGAAAAAGCAATAAGGAACCTGCACATTGAGTTAAAAAGCAATGAAACACACACACACACACACACACACACACACACACACACACACACACACACACACACACAACCACACACAACCACAAACGAACTACAGTTGGAGGCAACACGGGGTTCGGTGACGATCCTGAAAAGAGCCATTGGAACAAAACTCTGAAAAAGTTGAAAAGTCTGAAACAGTCTGTGAAAAAGTCTGAAAAGTCCATGAACCGTGATCCCTTACTGAAGAGTAGATGGATACTTTGGGTCATGGGAGGACTCTGTTCCACCACTTGAAACCCGCAAATGGAGAAAACAACCAACGACACACATAGTGAGCTCGAACTCACGTCCAATGGGATTTTAAACATATTATAATGGAGTAAACGTGAATTGATATGTTAGTATATTTATGATCAAAACGTCTTCTTCTTCTTCAAATATCTTCTATCTTATATATCTTATCTTATCTATCTATCTATAATTCCAGTAATCTCTGTGTGTATGTATGTATGTATGTATGTATGTATGTATGTCTGTATGTCTGTGACCGCTGTTTCTCGACAACCACGGGTCCGATATACTTTAAACTTGCCAGGTATATTGCTGGGGACCCGAGGATGTGCCTTTTCAAGGTTTCATATTAATCGGACAAGTAGTTACCGAGCTATGTCCAAAAAACGATTCAACCAATCAGAGAGCAGCGAGCTATCACGTGTGCCGAACGTGCCGAACAGACTCTGCCTCGGACGGCACATTTGAGAGCGTATTCATTTATTTCACGTTGGCAAACTATGTTGGCGTTAAACTATGTTTTAAAACTAATTAAAACTAATTTGCGATTCTTTTGCTTTCCTGCGCGTTTGTGCACGCTATGGCGATTTCTTTACCAAACTCCGCAAGCCGTTCGCTTTGGACCAAACCATTTCATGTAAATAGAGGGGGGGGATTGTCACCGTACTCGCAAGCCGTTCGCTTTGGACCAAACCATTTCATGTAAATAGAGGGGGGGGATATAATTTTAGATATATATATAGTACGGGCATGCCCTAGTCTATCTATAATTCCAGTAATCTCTGTGTGTGTGTGTGTCTGTGTGTGTGTGTGTGTGTGTGTGTGTGTGTTTGTCTGTGACCGCTGTTTCTCGACAACTACCGGTCCGATATACTTGAAACTTGCCAGGTATATTGCTGGGGACCCGAGGATGTGCCTTTTCAAGGTTTCATATTAATCGGAGAAGTAGTTACCGAGCTATGGCGATTTCTTTACCAAACTCCGCAAGCCGTTCGCTTTGGACCAAACCATTTCATGTAAATAGAGGGGGGGGGGGGTTCTGTGGTCGTTGCGAATGGACCAAACCATTTCATGTAAATAGAGGGGGGGGGGGTTCTGTGGTCGTTACTGCCACGTGGTTTCAAAGTTTTTTTTTGTTGTTGTTGTTTGCACGCATGCTTTTTTGCACGCACGTACGGGCACCCACGTACGGGCACGTCCTAGTCTGTCTATAATTCCAGTAATCTCTGTGTGCATGTCTGTGTGTATGTCTGTGTGTCTGTGACCGCTGTTTCTCGACAACCACGGGTCCGATATACTTTAAACTTGCCAGGTATATTGCTGGGGACCTGAGGATGTGCCTTTTCAAGGTTTCATATTAATCGGAGAAGTAGTTACCGAGCTATGTCCAAAAAACGATTCAACCAATCAGAGAGCAGCGAGCTATCACGTGTGCCAAACGTGCCGAACAGACTCTGCCTCGGACGGCACATTTGAGAGCGTATTCATTTATTTCACGTTGGCAAACTATGTTGGCGTTAAACTATGTTTTAAAACTAATTAAAACTAATTTGCGATTCATCGTAACTGCGATATGCGACCTTCCGGACAGTCAAATGAGGACGTCACTTCCGGACTTACGGATAGTCATAGTGACGACGTACTGATGCTGAACGTGGCGAGCAGACGCTGCCTCGGACGGCACCTCGAGCGTATTCATTTATTTGACGTTGCAATCTGTGTTGATTGTTGTAAGGTACGATCGATTGTAGTACATACATATTAATATTTTGTACATATTCATTACGGGCACGTCACGGGTACGGTACGGGTACGGTACCGGGTACGGTACGGTTACGGTACCGGGTACGGTACGGTTACGGGTACGCCACGTACGGGCACGTCCTAGTATTATAAAAGGAGCCTTGTCTGTCTGTCTGCTTGTCGTGTGATAACTTGAGAATGGATTATCGGATTTCAATAAATCCAACGACGGTGGATTCAGGTAGCTTCCGGGAGTGTTTGTGATCCAAAAAATGTAAAAAAAAACAAAAACAATTATGGGTACATGGACACGCATGTCAAAACTGCAAATGCCAACACGTGACGTTGGTTATCCTTGCACGGAGAGCAGGATCCCCCAGGAATCGTTTTTTTTTCTTCCCCCATAGATTAGCCATCGCAGCAAAGATTGGTATTTCCATCAGCGAAGCGATGGGTCTTATATTCTAGTTATATAAAACCGAAATACATATATGGTCCGGCCCGTGATGCTGTGAGGTGGTGAAGGGTGGTGAAGCTGTGCGACTATATACAGACTTGGCATTTAATATGGAATATTTTTTTTGTGGGGGTGAACTTACTTTTCAAGATGTCTTAGAACCAAAAGTTCATTGGAATTATGTTGAAATTATTCTAGATTTTGTTCATGTGACCTTTAAAAGAAACAAAAACCACATTTGACATTTCGAAACAAATAAATTGATCCTTGAAAGTGATGAAAACTCAGATCGAACTCAATTCATGGACAGTACTGTGTTAAACTTCTGTACGTTTTCCAGAAGTATCTCTTTATTTTGCACATTAGCCAAAAAAATTTTCACAAAAGCAAAAGTTAAATTACGACTGGGATTACGGACAGTAAAATTACAGTTCAGTACTTCGTGTAACCCCCACGAGCATTCAGGAGAGTACGTACACGTTGAGGCATGCTGTTCACGAGATTTGTCAAGGTTTGGACAGGAATCGCTTGCCATGCAGTTACAATAGCCTGCTGCAATTCACGCACAGAGGTCGGCTGCTGGACCAAGTGGTCGATTTGACGCGTTAATTCTGCCCACAAGTTCTCTATCGGATTCATATCCGGGGACATGGCAGGCCATTCCATATGCTCTACACCACGGTCAGCAAGAAAGTGTTGGATCATGCGAGCACGATGAGGCCATGCATTGTCATCTTGGAAGACAAAGTTTCCTCAAAAGGCTGCACGAGCAAATGGAAGCAATGTTTCTTCCAGAATGGCCCTGTACTTGAACTGGTTCAGGTTTCCATTCAGAACAACCAGGTCAGTTTTGCCCCCTGCATGAAAAGCAGCCCAAACGGTCACCCCACCACCTCCAGCTTGGACTCTTGGCACTGTACAATCTTTGCTGTAGGCTTCATGCACTTGTCTGCGCACTCGGACGCGGCCATCTTGACGATAGACCAGAAATCTAGAGTCGTCACTGAAGATCACATGATTCCAGTGTCCTGGCTGCCATTGACGGTGCTCTCTGGCCCACTGCAATCGGCGCTGGCGGTGTTTTCTAGTCAGGCGTGGCCTTCTCAGGGGACGCCCGGCACGATAGCCTGCTTGAACCAGTCGTTGGTTGACTAGCCTTCTGGATACAGGCACATTTGTCAGTTGCTGCCACTCAGCCCTAAGCCGATTAGCTGAGTTTGTACGGCCATTGCGGACTAACCGATGCAGCTGGCGATCATCCCTCCTTGTGGTTCTGCGGGGACGTCCTGGCCTTGGTATTGGAGTAGGGACACCCCTCTGAGCATTTCGTTTCAGGATCTTTGACACCTGATCTTGAGTGATGCCATACTGCCGAGCAATAGCGCGCTCTTTCATGCCGTAATTTCGTAAAGCCACCACTCCATGACAAACAGCATTGTCGAGTTGACGGACCATCTCCAGAGGAAGCGGCAATAACTTTTGGAGACGTGCAGCAGTTGTTTTCCACTAATACAGAACGCAACAACGCTTGTATACCCGACTGTGAAGCCAATCGTCAAATGCACCTGTCCGTACATTTTGCCACGCCACCTGTGATATAATCCTGTTGTTGACTTCTTGCTGCGACAGACAATCAGTGACATGGTTCTTTTCACAAATAAATCACCAAAGTGCAAAAGAAACTCACCAGATTGATATACTGAGTTAAAAAAGTAAACCCAAGTCAAGAAAAAAAAATATTCCATATTAAATGCCAAGTCTGTATATATATATATATATTGTAACGATTTTGAAAAGTGTAACGGGTTTTGGGAAGTGTAACGGGTTTTGAGGAGTGTAACAATTTTGGAGGAAGGGTAACGGATGTGAAGAGTATGGTTTTGGTATGGTAACATCCTGGTAATGTAAATAATGGTCGCAGCCGTCCTCCTAATTAATTTCATAGAACATACACGCAGGTCACGATATATCTTTTAAATAGTGTATTTCCTTATTCCATGTAGGCTAAGTATGTGTTTTCCACTAGATTGACTTTGCATTGTATCAAACAAAATAAGCGTAGGCCCTTCCAATTTCCCCAAAACCTCCCTTCCATTTGCCTTCCGCATTTTGGTCGGTTTTTCTCTTCAACCACCATTGGCCACGAGGTAAGGTTGGAGAAGAAAGGCGTGTCTCCACCTCGTCAGAAGAGGGCAGGAGTGAACCGGCCCTAACAGCCAATCAACACCGCGGTGAGTGACCCGGTAGGCGTGCCCTCGGAGCCGGCGGCTTAATTCCGCCGGAGGTGATAAAAGCGAATGTAAGGGACTGCTTTGAGGGATGACTGGAGAGGAGCAACGAGGCTGCACCAAGGAGAGGGCTTGAGAGATACGCTGGGGGATGACCTGGAAGAGGAGCGCAATCCACCGCAAGCCCTACCTACCTGCCTGCATGCAATATCCCCTGTCGTTGGAGAGACGCGCTGAACGGAGGGAGACGGCTCCACCCCAGGAAGAGGAGCAGGTGTGCCGAGCCAGCGCGTGACGGCCGCGGATACGCGACGGAGGTTTTCCCGCCAAAACCGCGAGGGGTTGAAAGCTGCTGCCTCCGACTTTGCCTTCCTCTCAAGCAATCAACCTCGACTCCTCGAGCCATTACCTGCCTGCAATATCCACCGTGTGAGTGTGAACGTCCTGTCCTACTCGTTTGTCTTGGGGATTAAGTAAATGAAATAGAATAAGTTAACAATGCACTGTGTGACTGCTCTTTTCCATCTATTGCTGTAAATAATATTGGTCGCTCTAAAATATTGCTTGTGTGTGTATAATAAATCTGTTCTTCCTCCAAACTCTGTCTTTCTTCTCTCTTCTTCTCTTTCGGTCGCTTTAGAGGTTTCCCAATTGAATATCTGTAGCGCGATTAGTCAACGTTCGGTTGGAATCGGGTTCTAATCGGGGAGTAACTGTTCGGACGCGGTTAAATACACCACCGCTCGGTAAAATAACATCCAAAAACCGTGTCCGTAACAATTGGTGTCGAGGAGTCGGATTCGGACCCGGGACTAAATTTGTTAGGCCCAAATTTAAAAAAAAAAAATCTTGGTCAAAATTACGAGCTGCCAAAATTGTGTTGTTTTATAAAACCCGAATTTTGAGATCGCGCCATGGACAATCAAGGCGATCGGATGTCGGTGGGGGAGATAGACGGGTTAGGGGTAACCCAGGAACCAGGGGAAATGTATGTGGAAGAAAGGGAGGAGGAGAGCAATGAGGAGGCGGTTGAGGGAGTAGCAGGCGTGCAAAATGGCGTCCTCGCGCACGTGGGTGTAGCGGCACCAAATTTTGCCACGCCCGCGACAGTAGCAGCGCCGCCGTTGGATTCGGACCTTTTGTTGCTACAAATCGGTGCCCTTATGGACAAAATGAGGGACGAAGCAAGGGCTGATAGTGCGAAAATGGAAAGCAGAATGATGGGGGTAATGAGGGACGAAGCGAGGGGTACCGGTGAGGGGTTAGACAATAATTTTAAGGAGTTAGACAAGAAATTTGAGGGGTTAGACAATAATTTTAAGGAGTTAGACAAGAAATTTGAGGGATTAGACAATGGGATAGAAGGGGTGAAAAATGGGTTAATGGGGGTAGAAAACAGAATGGCCGCTCAAGAGAATCAGTTAGAGGGGGTGAAAAATGGGTTAATGGGGTTAGAAAATAGGATGGAGGACAAATTGCGGGAAATGGGGGAACAATCCGCCCGGGAAATCGAACAGATGGGGAACCAGATGGAGGAAATACGAAGAGGGATGAGTGAGGAGGTCTCGGGGCTACGCGAGGAGGTAAAGCGAGGCGAAAAGCGTATCGAGAAAGAGGTGAGAAATAATACGGTAAAGTTACAGGGGGGAATAGAAGATCTGACGAAAGGAGTAGAACAGCTGACGGTGGGACAAAAAGAACTAGCGGACCAAGTGGAAAAGAACACTGCAATCATCGGGGGTTTAAAAGCGACACAAAAGGACATTAAAAATGAATTAATAGCGACACAAAAGGAATGTCAAATGGTACATGAGGGATTGACGAAGAGGTTGGAAGAGGTGACAGAAGTAATGGAGACGAAGGACCGGGAGGTAAGGACGCACATAGAAACGGTTAAAGTAGCAATGGAGGAAGAAATCGAGGGGGCGCACCGGGAGCTGAAAGAGGTAAAGGAAAAATTAGAGGAGGTGGAAGAAGGGGTGAGTGAAATTAAGAAGAGACGGAGGGAAGCTAAGAGGGAGATAAAGGAGGAAGTCATGGAATATGTACAAGGTCTGTGTTCAAATCATGATGCGGTGCTCACTAACCAAATAAAAAGTTTGCAGGCGGCAGAGGAGGTGCGACGAGGTACGGAGGTGAGTGGCAATGTACATGATGTGAGGGGAGATTCAGTCGGCTTGGGGGGTGGTGTAGACCCGGGTGTTCGTGAGGGACCAATGGTAAGATGTATGACTGGTCCGGAGTGTATGGACAGAAGAGGTGTGCAAGGAGGTTTGGCTATGGGAAGTGAGGGGGGTGCTGGTGAGCAAGGCTGTGGGGGTATGGCGTGGGTAGCGGGTTGCGGAGGGGCGACCCAGGCATCGACACCGGGAGGGGTAGTGTTTGGAGGGACGGGGGATGCGCGGGAGCCCCCCGGGAATAGCGTACTGTGGGAGCCCGAACGGGTTGGTCCCGTGTTGATCCCGCAAGGAGTGACGCGCGGGGTCCGACCTTCGGGCGCCCACAAGGTCCCACTCGCGCCGTATGACGGCAAGAGTGATTTGAGGGCGTACCTGGCGCAGTTTGAGTATGTGTGTAAAGGCAACGGTTGGAATCCGGACGAAGGTGGAGTACACCTGGTGGGGGCACTGCGCGGTGCGGCGGCGGAGGTGCTGACAGCTTTACCACCGGGTGCTCTCACCCTGCCAGCTCTCCGTGCGGCTTTAATTAACCGTTTCGGTATCGAGCAGCAAAGCGAGCTTGTTAAAGCTCAACTTGCGCAGCGTAAACGCAAGCCCCAGGAGACCATCGGGGAACTTGCTCACGATATTCGCCGCGCAGTAGGGATTGCACACGCAGACATGGCAGCGAGTTCCCAGGAAAGCCTGGCGCTGGATCATTTTATTCAGGCCCTTCCGGATCTGGAGCTCCGACAACAGCTCGCCATGTGGCGCCCGCAGACCATGAGTCAGGCGGCCGACGCTGCAGCCCGTTGGGAAGCAGCGAGGCCCCTGGCCCGGGGAGGCGAGCGCCATGCAGTGGCGGTGCGTCAGATGGGGCCCGTGGTGGGGGGCGGCCCCCCAAGGGGGCCCGCCCCCGACGGGGGCCCTGATCTGGAAAGCATGGTCCAGAGGTTAGTGGATCGGCGCCTGGCGGGACCTGGACCATGGCAGGCGGCCCCAGCGGTGGCACCCGGTAGTCCCCGACAGAGTACCCCAATTCGGACATACAGGGGGGGGAATTTGGAATACCGGAGGCAAGCACCTTACCAGGTGAGGTGCTATAACTGTGCTCGGATGGGTCACCGTGCGTGGGAGTGTCGAGCTCCGCGCCGGGACGTTTCCCGCCAACCGATGCCCTCAACTCCGCCCAGTATCGATCGGCCTAGCCGACCACAGACACCCCCCCGCCAGGGCCCGGGAAACTAGAACGTGCCGGGCATGCAGGGCGGTGTTCGGCAGTAGGGGATGGAGAGAAGCCCTCGTTGACGCGACAGGTCATTCATTGTGGCCAAATTGGGACGGGTAGTTTGACAATTCGGTGCAAAATTGCCGGCGTGGGGGTAGACGCCGTGGTGGACACGGGAGCCAGCGCCACGATCATCAGCCCCGTGGTCCTTAATTCGAGTGCAGACGGCTGGGGTAAAATCCAGCGTCTGGAAAATCATAGTTTGCAGTTGGCTACCGGGGCAACGGCTCCGATCATAGGGCGTGGTTTTGTGACCCTCAAGTTGGGATCGGTAAAGCAAGAGATAGAGGTTTGGGTGGCGGAGGTGTGCGACCCATGCTTAATAGGGTTGGATTTGTTGACTGCCAGCGGTTGTAAAATCGACTTGAGTCGGGGGATCCTGCGATGGGGAGTGGAAGAGCTACCATTGGAGGGGGTGAGCACGGCCGAGAGGGTGGAGCTGGAGGCTCCTGAGGCCGTGACCATCCCTCCGGGGGCCGAGGCCGTAGTGCCGGCCCGATGGTCAGCTCGCCCGACATGGCAGGAATCCTGCGGCCTGGTCGAACCGGTGGCAGCGCTATCCGTACCTGGTTTAATCGTGGGCCGTACCCTTGTAAAAACGGACGGGCCGGTGGTGGCCGTCCGAGTAATTAATATTAGCACAGAACCACGCACTATAGTGAGGGGCACGAAGGTAGCTGGCTGCACCCCAGTTAGAGAAGTCGCGTCAGTGAGGGGCGAGAACGTCCAGCCGAGCCGGCCCCAGGGGGAGCCTTCAATAAGTTCTAGGAATTGGCCCGATCCCATTTGCGAGATGGTAAATCGTAGTAGCGTAGAGTTGGGAGGTACCCAGAGGGAGGCCTTACACAAACTGGTTGGGTCCCATTTGGACCTCTTCTCCCTGTCCACCGAGGATATTGGACGTACGGGCCTGGTGAAACATCAGATCCACACCGGTGAGGCCCGGCCTATTCGTCAGGCCGCCCGACGGCTCCCTTGGAGCAAGAGGGCGGAAGCTGACGAGCAGGTTGAAAAAATGCTCGACGCAGGCGTGATCGAGCCCTCGGGAAGTCCTTGGATGTCACCTGTTGTGCTGGTCAAAAAGAAGGATGGGACCACGCGGTTCTGCGTGGACTATCGCCAGCTAAACAACGTGACACTCAAGGACTCATATCCCCTGCCAAGGATTGATGACACCCTCGATGCCGTTGCAGGCTCAAATTGGTTCACAACTTTGGACCTCAAGAGTGGGTATTGGCAGGTGGAGATGGATAGGGCAGGGAAGGAGAAAACGGCATTTTCCACAGGTAAGGGACTGTACCAGTTTACTGTGATGCCGTTTGGTTTGTGTAACGCCCCCGCCACCTTTGAAAGATTGATGGAGCATGTACTAGGCGGCATGCCATGGCAATCATGCCTGGTGTACCTGGATGACGTCCTGGTACATGCCCAAACGTTCCCCCAGGCAGTAGCGAATTTGGACCAGGTGTTCGGGTGCCTCAGACAGGCAGGGTTGAAGCTGAACCCGAGTAAGTGCACTTTGTTTGCAAGAGAGGTGGCCTATCTAGGTCACGTGATCGGCCGCGAGGGGGTAAAAACGGACCCAGACAAAATTAAAGCGGTAGAGGAGTGGCCCGCACCATGTACCATCAAAGAGGTGCGGGGATTTTTGGGACTCTGCTCCTACTACCGGCGCTTTGTGGCGAAATTTGCGGAGTTGGCCCGTCCCCTCCACCGGCTTACGGAGAAGGGGACGCGATTTAATTGGACACCGGAGTGCCACGAGGCCTTCCAGAAATTGAAGGGGTGTCTAACATCCGCACCCCTTCTAGCTTACCCCACTAGTAACGGGGCATTTACCCTGGACACGGATGCGAGCCAGGAAGGATTGGGCGCAGTTTTGTCCCAGACACAGGAGGGCGTGGAGAGAGTGATTGGTTACTATAGTCGGGCCTTAAGTAGGCCCGAGCGAAATTATTGCGTCACTCGCAAAGAGTTATTGGCCATGCTGGCTGCCATGAACCATTTCCACCCGTACCTGTACGGGCGGAAATTTTTGGTTAGAACTGACCATTCCTCCTTGCAATGGCTCCTTCGGTTCAAGGAACCGGAGGGCCAAATTGCAAGGTGGTTGGAAAAGTTGCAGCAGTACGATTTTGATGTGGCCCATAGGGCCGGGAAGGCCCATGGTAATGCGGACGCACTCTCTCGGCGTCCTTGTCTGGGGGAAAACTGTAAATTTTGTGCGAGACACGAGGAGAGGGAGCAATTGGGCGATTCCGCCCCGATTCTCGTCGTCCGGGCAACCCGGGTGAGAGGGCCAATTTTGCCACTAACCGCGGACGAGGAATTTGGAGAGTTGGCTTGGAGCACGGCCCAGCAGGAGGATCCTGTTCTGGGGCCGGTGTTCCAATGGGTCAAATTGGGGCAAAGGCCAAAGGGGGAAGAGGTCACCCCCCTCGGGGCGCAAACAAAGGCATATTGGGCTCAGTGGCAGACCCTGGAGTTGAAAGGCAACATCTTATATCGCAAGTGGGTGGAGGTTCCCTCTGATAGAACTTCCTGGCTGGTGATAGTCCCTGACAAATTCAAGAACGTCATATTGCAACAGGTGCATGGTACCCGCTCCGGCGGCCATTTGGGCAGGACAAAGACAATATCTCGGGTCCGCCGGAGGTTCTATTGGGTGAATATGGGGCGTGACATACAGGACTGGTGTCGGAGATGCGACGCCTGTTCTGCCAAAAAGGGACCAGCACGGAGGATGAGGGCCCCCCTTCAATTACATCAGGTGGGGGCCCCCCTTGAGCGGGTGGCTATGGATATTCTAGGACCGCTGCCCCGCACCCGCCAAGGTAATAAGTATATCCTCGTTGTAATGGACTATTTCACCAAGTGGCCGGAGGCCTATGCCCTCCCCAACCAAGAAGCAGGGGTGGTAGCACAGGCCTTCGTAGAAGGATTTGTATGTCGGCACGGGATTCCACAGGAGCTGCACACCGATCAGGGTCGAAATTTTGAAAGCCCATTGCTAAAAGATGTGTGCAGACTCCTGTCAATTCGGAAAACCAGGACCACGCCCTTGCGGCCACAATCTGACGGGATGGTGGAAAGGTTCAATCGAACATTGATCCAACAACTGGCATTGTTCACCACCACCCGTCAGGATGACTGGGACGAACATCTCCCGTACCTGTTGATGGCCTACCGAACTAGCCAGCACGGGGCCACCGCATGCAGTCCAGCGTTGCTTATGTATGGGCGGGAGTTACGGGCTCCCGCCGACTTGCTATGCGGTCCCGTGCCAGACACCACGGATACACCGCCGAGGGAGGGGTACGCACGTCACCTGGAGGAAGGCATGGAGCGGGTCCATGCCTTCGCCCGCCGCCAGCTCCATCTGGCGGGGGCCAAGATGAAGCGCAGGTACGACGACCGGAGCCAGGGGAGTCAATACGCTCCGGGGATGAAGATTTGGTTCTTTAATCCCCGGAGGCGGAAGGGAAGGTGCCCAAAACTCACCTCCCCCTGGCAAGGCCCAGGAGTCGTCCTGTCGCAAATCTGTGACGTGGTCATTAAGATCAAAATGGGGCCACGGACCCCCCCTCGGATCGTCCATGCCGACCGGATAAGACCTTATGCCGGCGAGCAGGCGCCCTCATGGATCGCCTCGGCTCTAGATGCCGAGGCAGGACCCAGTACCTCTTGCGACGGGGGCTCGTAGCGTCAGAGGACTGGGGGGATGGTAGTAGGAGATGCCCCGCTGTGGGGGGGATGGCAACTCTGTCATCCCTCACCAGGGGGGCAAAGGAGCAATAGATTATGGGGTGTATGGCAGTGAAAACTAGCCCGGGTGGGTTAGGTTATATTGGTAGGGATCTAGAAGAGATTGACATTAGGTAACGTTAAGGTTAGTTAGTGACTGATACCTGTAGTGGGGACGCAGGTAGATTAGTGTGGATGATAATGACGTGGGAGCGCAATAGTTTAAAGGGACGACTGGGAAGCGCAAGTTTCAGAAGGGAGTAGTTAGCTGAGATGATGCCGTGTGTGTGAGGATTGAACAGGTGAGAATTGGACAGGTGTGATTGCACAGGTGTGCAACTGAACAGGTGTGTGGAGCAGTGTATGAGGGAGTAGTGGTGATTGTGTGTTGTGTTGACCAACTGGTCCAGGAAGAGGAGGAGGGTGCAGGTGGCACCAGGTAGGATTGCACAGGTGTGCAACAACAGGTGTATGTGGTTGTATGGAATAAATGGTAAGGAGTAGTGGAATGGATGGTAGTGGAGTGAGAATGGTGGAAATTGTGGAGTGGAGTGGATGGTGCAAAGGTGTGAATGGGGGAAGAGTGGACCCCCATCACGGATACCCGGGGCGGGTAGTGTAAGTGTTAGGTAGAAGGGTACAGGTAAATTGTAGTTGGATATTGGCATCTGTGGTGCGGGTGACAGAATGGTATGTGGATGGGTGCGTTGGTGTTGTGGAAATGGCTGGGCGTGTAGCCTGTTAGTGTGTGTAGTTGGTTGGGCGCTCCACCACTGTGAGGATGTCGGCCAGGTGAGGCCGCAGGTGGGCTCTGGGAGCCGGTAGTAGTTGTTGTGGATGGGGCCCGAGGATCCGGAGGACGGACCCGGGTAGCCCAGTGCCAGAGGGCACCGAGTGGGGTGACAGAGCCAGGAGGGGCCTGCCCCAGTTAGATAGGTTAGGGTGAGGAGCTAGGTAAGCTCGGGTGGCAACTGCAGTGGTGGAGGTGTGCAGGTGGGTAGACCTGTTGGGAGAGGTACACGTCGCAGCCCAGAAATTGTGCTAGAGCACCGGGAGATGAATCGGGGGAGTGAGACCCCAAATTGAGGAGCACCACAGTTTGGCCAATGGGAATTGGTTATTAGAACCCATAGTGTAAGTTGGCCAATGGATTGGCAGGGAAAGACCCCGGGTAGTGTAAAGTGTGTTAAAGTCATTTAGAGGATAGTTAGGATGAAGGATCTCCTCGCACCATCTGCATCCACTCACCTGAGGTGACAGGTACTCCACACCATGCCATGTTTTGATTATTTTTTATGATGCAAATGTTTGGATTGTGAGACGCATCATGACGTGGGTGTGACATTGTGCTTTGATGTTCCATCTCTGCCTCCTTATGAGGATTGATGATGAATTTGGTGATGGCAAATTTTGAAGTAAAGGGATTGTGGGGACGAATTTGGTATAGGGGAAATATGGGGAAGACGTGACAGTAGTGACGAATTTGTAAATGTGTAGATTTTTGTACATATGGGGCGAGAACAAGGGTAGGGTAGGTGACAGGGGGGTGACGTACGGTAGGGACGAGCTTTCTCACTTCGCCCTCCGTACGCATTTCACCTTGCATTGCCTTGTTTGACGTGTACCCTTGTGACCTTACCCCTCGCTCAATTGTCTTTCTTTTGTCTCCCACATGACCTGTGCGCCATTGGGTGCCGAGGGGAGCGTGCGTGAGGTGGCCATTGTGCGCCCGAGATTCCCAGAACCAGCACGCATTGCGTTGATGTACCACTTTATGGACCGCTGTTCGGCGGCCAAGTACCACTTGATGGACCCCAGGTTCTGGGGCAGAGCACCTCTGTTGGAGACCGGCCATAGTGGCCAGGGAATCTTGCTTGCGGACCTCGGTAAGGTGGCACCTATGCCAGACAGGTGGACCACCCTTAGTTGGCCCCTGAGGCCCTAAATAAAAATGGACACAAGTTGTGCTTTTTTTAATATGTCCAAATAGGCCGCATGAAGCCAGAAGACGTCGGGAAGAACATCGGCCCAGCAGAGAAGGAGAAGACCACCACCAGTTGTTTTGTTGTGTTTATTATGAACCATGGTAACCGCACCGGATGGTGTTTTTGGGTGCTTTGTGGTGTTTGGGTGCTTTTGGGTGCTTTGGTGGTATTGGTACTGGTGCATCGATGCAATGCGTGCTGTCTCCTCCCTCCCAACAGGAATTTCTTTCTCTTGTTCCCTAAAAAGAAAAAGAAAAAAACACACAGGTCCTGGGTTGCGTTGTAAATAAGAAATCACGTCATTGTAAATAATGCTCCCCCCCCGTAAATGTATAGTTTCAGAATAATTCCGTAATTCGGTTAGCTGTGGGCTTGAGTCTGTTAGACAGGATGCAATGCAATAGGGGGACATACTTATTTGTGTTTTAAAATTGTCACACTCAGGGTCAGGTTAATTGTAGAGGGAATTACACCTACATGTCACACTCAGTTAAGTCTAGTAGGCCCGAGGACGTGCCTGAAGAAAGGAGGGTGCAGTGTAACGATTTTGAAAAGTGTAACGGGTTTTGGGAAGTGTAACGGGTTTTGAGGAGTGTAACAATTTTGGAGGAAGGGTAACGGATGTGAAGAGTATGGTTTTGGTATGGTAACATCCTGGTAATGTAAATAATGGTCGCAGCCGTCCTCCTAATTAATTTCATAGAACATACACGCAGGTCACGATATATCTTTTAAATAGTGTATTTCCTTATTCCATGTAGGCTAAGTATGTGTTTTCCACTAGATTGACTTTGCATTGTATCAAACAAAATAAGCGTAGGCCCTTCCAATTTCCCCAAAACCTCCCTTCCATTTGCCTTCCGCATTTTGGTCGGTTTTTCTCTTCAACCACCATTGGCCACGAGGTAAGGTTGGAGAAGAAAGGCGTGTCTCCACCTCGTCAGAAGAGGGCAGGAGTGAACCGGCCCTAACAGCCAATCAACACCGCGGTGAGTGACCCGGTAGGCGTGCCCTCGGAGCCGGCGGCTTAATTCCGCCGGAGGTGATAAAAGCGAATGTAAGGGACTGCTTTGAGGGATGACTGGAGAGGAGCAACGAGGCTGCACCAAGGAGAGGGCTTGAGAGATACGCTGGGGGATGACCTGGAAGAGGAGCGCAATCCACCGCAAGCCCTACCTACCTGCCTGCATGCAATATCCCCTGTCGTTGGAGAGACGCGCTGAACGGAGGGAGACGGCTCCACCCCAGGAAGAGGAGCAGGTGTGCCGAGCCAGCGCGTGACGGCCGCGGATACGCGACGGAGGTTTTCCCGCCAAAACCGCGAGGGGTTGAAAGCTGCTGCCTCCGACTTTGCCTTCCTCTCAAGCAATCAACCTCGACTCCTCGAGCCATTACCTGCCTGCAATATCCACCGTGTGAGTGTGAACGTCCTGTCCTACTCGTTTGTCTTGGGGATTAAGTAAATGAAATAGAATAAGTTAACAATGCACTGTGTGACTGCTCTTTTCCATCTATTGCTGTAAATAATATTGGTCGCTCTAAAATATTGCTTGTGTGTGTATAATAAATCTGTTCTTCCTCCAAACTCTGTCTTTCTTCTCTCTTCTTCTCTTTCGGTCGCTTTAGAGGTTTCCCAATTGAATATCTGTAGCGCGATTAGTCAACGTTCGGTTGGAATCGGGTTCTAATCGGGGAGTAACTGTTCGGACGCGGTTAAATACACCACCGCTCGGTAAAATAACATCCAAAAACCGTGTCCGTAACAATATATATATATATATATATATATATATATATATATATATATATTACATACTGTATGAACGTTGGTTGCATCCTGTATATTAATTACTATTAATATTATCCTAAAAGGATAATATTAATTACTATTAATATTACTATTAATATTATCCTAAAAGACCCGAAATGCCCAGAGGTCTCTAAAGACCATGTTGACCCTTAAGACCCATTAGACGAGCTTGCACTCTTGACTATTTTGAGCTTTAGACAAGTTGGACCATTTTAGTTTACAAATAAATAATATCACCAATATTACAAATACATTTGTGCAAAAAAAATGTGTAAATGTCAATGTAAATCATGTAAATCATGACCACAGCAACTCACTTAGTCATTATCCTCAGTTAAACAAGCTCGTGCCTCTGTAGCGACATGTGGTGAGGCGAGCGTAGCGAGCCGATTCATGCTATTTTTTTTTACAAATCTTCCAATAAATGTTCAAATTGTGCTCCCTAGAGTCGAGAACAAAAATGTTAATATGACAAACGAAGTTGTCTCACATTCTGGAGGATGTTTGGTGTGATTGCTGTGCAGTGTGTATGCAGATTGTGTTTGAGCTCTTCCAAACGTTTTAGGCTTCCATAGTATACGCATGCCTTTAAATAGCCCCACAAAAGTTCCCCTTCTTCTGATGGTTGAAACCTCATGGAATCAGCCATCTCTCGTAGTTATCTGAAACAAAAATAACACATAAACATTCCCATGGGATATGACTTCTGACTCACTCTTTATATACAGGATATACAGTCGTGGCCAAAGATATTGGCACCCTTGCACTTAGTTCAAATAATGCACCATTTCTTCCAGAAAATTGTTGAAATTAAAAAAAAAATTGTGATCCACATGTGGATTTCTTTGGTTTGCAGTAGAACAAAACAAAAAAGCTGAAAAAATGACAATCTTAGCTTATTCCACACAGAAATCCTGAAATGGCCCAGACAATATTATTGGCAACTTTTAGAAGTTGTTAGAAATAATTAGATTTCAAGCAGGTGATTCTCCTTTACTATGGAATTGAACTCACCTGTGGTGAGTTGCAGGTGCCTGCAATATAAAAATCACTCATTCAACCAGTTTAAATAGAGAAAAGGAGTCATTCTGCTGACCTTTAGACACAAGGTACGACAGTGTCAACTTGCACCATCCGTTGCCAATTCAATGAAAGGGGGTTCTATGGTAGGAGACCCAGGAGGACCCCACTGCTGTGAAAGCCTGACTGGGGTTTTCCAGAACACACCTGAACACGCCAAAGTCCTTCTGGGAGAATGTCCTGTGGACAGAAGAGACCAAATTAGAGCTCTTTAGTAAAGCACATCATCTCTATGTTTACAGAAAACAAAATGAAGCCTTCAAAGAAAAGAACACCTCTACAGTCAAACATGGAGGAGGTTCAGTGATGTTTTGAGGTTGCTGTGCTGCCTCTGGCACTGGGTGCCTCGAATGTGCTGAAATCAGGAGATTACCAAGGCATTTTGGAGCGCAATGTTCAACCTAGTGTCAGAAAGCTGGGTCTCTGTCAAAGGCCATGGGTCTTGTAGCAGGACAATGACCCCAAACACACTTCAACAAGCACCCAGGAATGGTTCAAGACAAAATGCTGGACTGTTCTGAAGTGGAAAGCAATGAGTCCAGATATAAATCCCATTGAACACCTGCGGGGAGATCTGAAAACATCAGTTGGGAGAAGATACCTTTTAAATCTGGGAGAACTGGAGCAGTTTGCAAAAGAAGAGTAGTTGAAGCTGCCAGTAGAGAGGTGGAGGAAGCCCTTGACTGCAGTTATTTTGTCCAAAGGTTGTGCTGCCAAATATTAAGTCTATATTACGTCTAATCATCAAAATAATTTTGTCAATGCCATTTCTTTTTATTTTCTGATTTAAAAGGATATATTAAGTTCTGAATCAAAAACAATGATTTTGTAATATTAACAGTGAAATAAAGAATTGTGGAGACCAAATACTTTTGTCAATTTCAACTTATTTCTAGAGAAAGTTATTTGAAAAAAGTGCAATGGTGCCAATATTTTGGCCACGACTCTATTTGTGTGTACATATATATATATCCATATATATACATATATATTGCAAATATGGTGGAATCTTTGACAGTCCCAAATCCCAAAATACCATATAATAAAACATATTGTCCCTTTCATCTCGTCCCAAACTTATTTCCCTTTTCTTCCTCCTCCATCAACACTGTGCTCAACCTCCTTTATCTATCCTGTCATCCTCCATTCTCTTCCCTTTATCATGTTTAATTTTCTTCCTTCAACCTCCACACCTGTCCCACGTCTCCCCTCGACCTACGTCATAAAGAAATTTCCCCCCATTAAAAACCCCCCTGTTAACTTTGAAAATGACAATTGCAGGTGATTGCTGGGTTGATGGTGAAAGGATTTGTTGCCATTTTTACATTCCGCAGGAGACTTAGACCCTACGAGCTCAAGCCCTCTCGTCCATCATTGTGTCCCACCCGGGGGTCGTGGGGTCTCCACATCGAGCTGCTGATGAGCTGCTGCCAGCTGAACCAATGAAAGTTTCCCCAAGATGGTTCCACAGCTGCGACACTTTATAAAGATATCATATTTTTGAAAGCGATACGATACGATTCGACACCAAATACACAGGTATTTTCAGGAAGGGTTGAGAGGAAGCAAATTAGTCATTAATTTTGTTAGTGGCCTTTGCCATGTTGGGTTCATGTTTTGGAGGTGGGAAACATTGAAATAATTAAGGAAAGGACAGGGAATAGTAAGAGAGTTGGAAAGGGGAATGTAGGGGTGAAATGGGGAGCAATTCAAAAATTCCCACTTTTTTTCTCTAAGTTGTATGAAAATGGATAATTGATCAAAAACAGGACAAACGATCGGACTCTGTCCAACAACATTATAGCAAATAGAAAATATCATTTGGAAAAAGGGAATATGAATACATAATAGTGATAATACTCCAGTTTATGATGCGCGTGAATGTGAAATACCAAGTAATCATCTTGTGTGTATTTTTTTTTATCTTGGGGATTAAAAATAAAATTGTCCAGGTGAATTACTTGGAGTTTTCCTTCTTTCGTGTTTGCACTTCATCAAATAAAAACGTGTGTGTGTGTGTGTGTGTGCGTGTGTATTTGTCTGTGTGTATGTATATGCAGGAGCCCCGTAAGGGGAGGAAAAGTTAGGATGATTCCAAGGGCCCTGCACTGACAGGGGCCCTAAAAAACTATTGGAACATTAGGTAAAAATTCTCAACATTAAATTATTAACCTATCATCTTTAATAGAACTAGGGCATGCCCGTACTATATATATATCTAAAATTATATCCCCCCCCCCCCTCTATTTACATGAAATGGTTTGGTCCATTCGCAAAGCCAAAGCGAACGGCTTGCGAGTACGGTGACAATCCCCCCCTCTATGTACATGAAATGGTTTGGTCCATTCGCAAAGCCAAAGCGAACGGCTTGCGAGTATGGTGACAATCCCCCCCCTCTATTTACATGAAATGGTTTGGTCCAAAGCGAACGGCTTGCGAGTACGGTGACAATCCCCCCCCCCCCCCCCTCTATTTACATGAAATGGTTTGGTCCAAAGCGAACGGCTTGCGGAGTTTGGTAAAGAAATCGCCATAGCTCGGTAACTACTTGTCCGATTAATATGAAACCTTGAAAAGGCACATCCTCAGGTCCCCAGCAATATACCTGGCAAGTTTCAAGTATATCGGACCCGTAGTTGTCGAGAAACAGCGGTCACAGACAAACAAACAAACACACAGACACACAGAGATTACTGGAATTATAGATAGACTAGGGCATTGCCCGTACTATATCTATATCTAAAATTATATCCCCCCCCTCTATTTACATGAAATGGTTTGGTCCAAAGCGAACGGCTTGCGAGTACGGTGACAATCCCCCCCCTCTATTTACATGCAATGGTTTGGTCCAAAGCGAACGGCTTGCGAGTACGGTGACAATCCCCCCCCTCTATTTACATGCAATGGTTTGGTCCAAAGCGAACGGCTTCCGGAGTTTGGTAAAGAAATCGCCATCGCGTGCACAAACGCGCAGGAAAGCGAATGAATCGCAAATTCGGTTTTATTAGTTTTAAAACATAGTTTAACGCCAACATAGTTTGCAAACGTGAAATAAATGAATACGCTCTCAAATGTGCCATCCGAGGCAGAGTGTGCCCGCCACGTTCGGCACACGCGATCGTTCGCTGCTCTCTGATTGGTTGAATCGTTTTTTGGACATAGCTCGGTAAGTAATTGTCCGATTAATATGAAACCTTGAAAAGGCACATCCTCGGGTCCCCAGCAATATACCTGGCAAGTTAAAAGTATATCGGACCCGTGGTTGTCGAGAAACAGCGGTCACAGACAAACGTACAGACGTACAGACAGACAGACAGAGATTACTGGAATTATAGATAGATAATAGAGCGATAAAACTAAAAGTTCTTTTTCTTTTCTTGTTTTTGGCAAAAGTAAACATCCAGAGAGCCTCTGTATTGCCCAATCCCCCCCCCCCCTCCTCTATTTACATGAAATGGTTTGGTCCAACCCCCAAACCAGACGCGAACGGCTTGCTCGCAGACAGTGAATTGAGCGTGAGCAGTGCCGGTTCAGGAGCGTCAGGTCTCAGATCTGGGTGTCAAAAAAGAAAAGAAAGACAGGAGAGAGAAAACGATTTATATAAACGATTATATTATTTAAACGATTTATATAAACATCCGTTCAATCATATCACACGCAAATCATCAAAATCTAAACAGTATCTTTAGAATTTCAATAAAAGTGACATCACTGTGCTGGTGTGCAGCTGTGTCACGTCCTTGTTCACCAGATCTGTATTCCTCGGACTGCCTCCGAGACTGGTGTGCGGCTGTGTCACGATCTTGTTCACCAGATCTGTATTCCTCGGACTGCCTCCGAGACTGGTGTGCAGCTGTGTTACGTCCTTGTTCACCAGATCTGTATTCCTCGGACTGCCTCCGAGACTGATGTGCAGCTGTGTCACGATCTTGTTCACCAGATCTGTATTCCTCGGACTGCCTCCGAGACTGGTGTGCAGTTGTGTTACGATTTTGTTCACCAGATCTGTATTCCTCGGACTGCCTCCGAGACTGATGTGCAGCTGTGTTACGATCTTGTTCACCAGATCTGTATTCCTCGGACTGCCTCCGAGACTGGTGTGCAGCTGTGTTACGTCCTTGTTCACCAGATCTGTATTCCTCGGACTGCCTCCGAGACTGATGTGCAGCTGTGTCACGATCTTGTTCACCAGATCTGTATTCCTCGGACTGCCTCCGAGACTGGTGTGCAGTTGTGTTACGATCTTGTTCACCAGATCTGTATTCCTCGGACTGCCTCCGAGACTGGTGTGCAGCTGTGTTACGATCTTGTTCACCAGATCTGTATTCCTCGGACTGCCTCCGAGACTGGTGTGCAGCTGTGTTACGATTTTGTTCACCAGATCTGTATTCCTCGGACTGCCTCCGAGACTGGTGTGCAGCTGTGTTACGATCTTGTTCACCAGATCTGTATTCCTCGGACTGCCTCCGAGACTGGTGTGCAGCTGTGTCACGTCCTTGTTCCTGCTTCCGATAGTCCTCATCTAGGCGAGCCTTCTTTCTTGCAACAGCTTCCTTGGACGTTTTCGTTAATGAGGCTTTCCGTTTGGGAGGCATTTTACCGGTTTATCTGAAACGGTACCCGCCCAGGAACACGTACCAGAGAAAACAAATCGTTTGCGCAATGGGCTCTCCGATATTGGATGTGTTCACGGTTTGAATTACGTAACGTAACGTTTGTGACGATGTTTGTGTTCACGGTAGTGTTTGACGTGACGGTGTGAACGTAATTTCGTAATGTTTTTCGTTTTTATTTTCGTAATCGTTTAATGAACGTTTAATGTTTAATGATCATTAAATGAATGAATGAATGTAATGAATAATGCCATGGCGTCGCGTTGGCAGCAGTGACAATATAAAAATGTTTACCAAGAACTTCAAAGAGAGAAAAGGAACTTTTATCAGCAATGTCGTCTATCCTGAAGTTCTAAGCTGAAGAAGAGGTACCGTACAAAATCATTCCATTTTTTTTCCTAAAGAAAAGCGTACAGTTGATATCACTAATCACGATTTGAAACACGATGGAATAATATTTACCGATATGAACAGTGATGTGGTTTTTTTAATTGAAATTCTAAAAATACTGTTTAGATTTTGATGATTTGTGTGCGATATTTAACGGATGTTTATATAAATCGCGCCCCCCAATTGAAGCCCCGCCATTAGGGCGGGAACCGTTGCTCGTCATATATAATGGCGATACAACAATTTTTACTGCTTTGCTTTGAAGGACGGGAATGAAGGGGGAGGAGCGTGTTAATATGTCTGGTTGAAGGGTTAGGGTGGTGAGAGGGCTTTAAGCCAGATTTTAGTCTTACAGCCGCCATGTTGGTGCTCATCGTCACTGCGATGCGAAGCAAAAGACGCCTCAGAGCTGTCACATTCACAGTCGCTATGTCGTATGTACTCCCAATACGTGTTTCCTTCATTGTAAAAACTACCAAGTCAACAGTTAAAAAGATTTTGAGCCGATAGGCCAAGTAAGTTTAGATAGGTCTACTGACTACTGATCTAGTATTGATAACAATGTCGCGAACTGACTTACGATGCTAAATTGGACACTATTGTGTATATTGGTACAACCGAATAGTGGACACTATTGTGAGCAGCATTGAGCAGCCGTTTGACAGATCAGCAACATCAACATTGTATGCTGATCTCTCACTTCTTCACCCAAGGAACTTTGATCAAGTGCCATCGGGAGCTATGGAAGATCTGCATAAACATTTGCTGAGATTTGATGATGGTGTCACTGCGGAACAACTACGAAAAGAACTGCGAAGCCTTGGATAACAATGGTCAACACTGAAACAATCAGTAGCAGATGCTTATACAGTGCAGGAGGACAGTGAGTCTGAACAGGACAGGAAGTCTCTGTCAAGTACATGTAAGTCATGTAAAGCCTGTCCTCTCTGCTGCGACAAGGTGCTCCTCAAGTTAAACCTCTTCACTGATGCCTCCAAGAGCATTGGGCTTGCCTACAAGCTGCTGCTAATGCTGCCTGTGTCACAAGTGGCATGTGAACGGAGAATAATGCTTTGCTTTGAAGAGAATCAAAAGCCGTCTGTGAAGTACAATGACACAAGAACATCTTTAGGCGTTCATGTTGATGTCTGTGGAAAAAGGGATCTTGGCCAAACTTGAAACTAAGCATATCATTGATGGTGTGGCTGCCAGAAGCAGCGAACTACGCAGGCACCTACTCTTTTAGACATGACATGTCCTTGTGTTACTGAAAATAAATTTAATTTTTAGTGGATTTAATTTAGTTTTTTTTTTCAAGCATTTTGTCTATTTTCTCAGATAAGCAACATATTAATGAATAATGGGCCGAGCTAGGTGAAGGATGCCTGGCCCGGTTTTAAGATCCAGTCCGCTACTGCTTGTGTGGGTATCAGTCTTGCATCAAATAGTGAATCCCATACTGGATGCAGAAATATAAGCATTGTTTCAACCTCCTGGCAAAAATGTCGGGGAAAAAATGTGCGCGCGTGCTTCATAGGGGCCCATTGTGATATATTTTCATGGGGCCCAAAATCCTTGGCGGCGCCCCTGTGTATATGTATGTGTGTATGCATATTTGTATGTGTATATGTCTGTGTATATGTATCAAAGGGAGGTGCACAGCACCCCTCCCTTTATATAAGGGATCGTTTCTCTGTATGCAGCTTCAACATGGGGACTGAAAATACGTTTCTCGGCTTCTACTGGACGAAATCTGCTGCAAATTTCAGAAGTATATACTTTGGACATCGAGGTAATATGTTTCAAATTTCAATAACGTTCGTTTCCGCATTCTTGAGTTATATTTAGAAAACCCTCGAAATCGCGTTGGTGTCCATCCGTCCGCCCAAAATGTGTTGGCGCTCTTATCTCAAGGTGTGAAACATTGAAACTAGCTGAAACTTGGAATATACATCGGCCAATAGGTCTAATTAATGGCGTTCGAAACAAATTCCACCTAAATTCCATATTTTTTGCTTTTAAATTAATATATATGTATATATATATATATATATACATAAATAAATAAATATATATAATACATATATATATATATACAGACTTGGCATTTAATATGGAATATTCTTTTTTTCTTGACTTGGGTTTGCTTTCTTAACTCAGTATATCAATCTGGTGAGTTTCTTTTACACTTTGGTGATTTATTTGTTAACAGAACCATGTCACTGATTGTCGCAGCAAGAAGTCAACAACAGGTTTATATCACAGGTGGCGTGGCAAAATGTACGGACAGGTGCATTTGATGATTGGCTTCACAGTCGGGTATACAAGGGTTGTTGCGTTCTGTATTAGTGGAAAACAACTGCTGCACGTCTACAAAAGTTATTGCCGCTTCCTCTGGAGATGGTCCGTCAACTTGACAATGCTGTTTGTCATGGATTGGTGGCTTTACGAAATTCTCGCATGAAACAGCGTGCTATTGTTCGGCAGTATGGCATCACCCAGGGTCAGGTGTCAAAGATCCTGAAACGAAATGCTCAGAGGGGTGTCCCTACTCCAATACCGAGGCCAGGACGTCCACGCAGAACCACAAGGAGAGATGATCGCCAGCTGCACCGGTTAGTCTGCAATGGCCGTACCAAGTCAGCTAATCGGCTTAGGGCTGAGTGGCAGCAACTGACAAATGTGCCTGTATCCAGAAGGCTGGTCAACCAACGACTGGTTCAAGCAGGCTATCGTGCCAGGCGTCCCCTGAGAAAGCCACGCCTGACCAGACAACACAGCCAGCGCCGATTGCAGTGGGCCAGAGAGCACCGTCAATGGCAGTCAGGACACTGGAATCACGTGACCTTCAGTGACGAGTCTAGATTTCTGGTCGATCGTCAAGATGGCCGCGTCCGAGTGCACAGAGAAGTGCATGAAGTCCACAACGAAGATTGTATAGTGCCAAGAGTCCAAGCTGGAGGTGGTGGGGTGACCGTTTGGGCTGCTTTTCATGCAGGGGGCAAACCTGACCTGGTTGTTCTGAATGGAAACCTGAACCAGTTCAAGTACAGGGTCATTCTGGAAGAAACATTGCTTCCATTTTCTCGTGCAGCCTTTCGAGGAAACTTTGTCTTCCAAGATGACAATGCACAGCCTCATCGTGCTCGCATGATCCAACACTTTCTTGCTGACCGTGGTGTAGAGCATATGGAGTGGCCTGCCGTGTCCCCGGATATGAATCCGATAGAGAACTTGTGGGCAGAATTATCACGTCAAATCGACCACTTGGACCAGCAGCCTGCCTCTGTGCGTGAATTGCAGCAGGCTATTGACACTGGATGGCAAGCGATTCCTGTCCAAACCTTGGCAAATCTCGTGAACAGCATGCCTCAACGTGTATGTGCTCTCCTGAATGCTCGTGGGGGTTACACGGAGTACTGAACTGTAATTTTACTGTCTGTAATCCCAGTCATAATTTAGCTTTTGCTTTTGTTGAATATTTTTTTGGCTAATGTGCAAAATAAAGAGATACTTCTGGAAAACGTACAGAAGTTTAACACAGTACTGTCCGTGAATCGAGTTCGATATCAGTTTACATCACTTTCAAGGATCAATTTATTTGCTTCGAAATGTCAAATGTGGTTTTTGTTTCTTTTAAAGGTCACATTAACAAAATCTAGAATAATTTCAACATAATTCCAATGAACTTTTGGTTCTAAGTCATCTTTAAAAGTAAGTTCACCCCCACAAAAAAAAATATTCCATATTAAATGCCAAGTCTGTATATACATGTCTGTATATGTATATATGTATATGTCTGTATATGCCAAGTCTGTATATTTAATGTAAATACAGACTTGGCATTTAATATGGAATATTTTTTTTGTGGGGGTGAACTTACTTTTCAAGATGACTTAGAACCAAAAGTTCATTGGAATTATGTTGAAATTATTCTAGATTTTGTTAATGTGTCCTTTAAAAGAAACAAAAACCACATTTGACATTTCGAAGCAAATAAATTGATCCTTGAAAGTGATGTAAACTGATATTGAACTCAATTCACGGACAGTACTGTGTTAAAATTCTGTACGTTTTCCAGAAGTATCTCTTTATTGTGCACATTAGCCAAATATTTTTTCAACAAAAACAGAAGCTAAATTATGATTGGGATTACGGACAGTAAAATTACAGTTCAGTACTTCGTGTAACCCCCACGAGCATTCAGGAGAGCACGTACACGTCGATACATGCTGTTCAGGAGATTTGCCAAGGTTTGGACAGGAATCGCTTGCCATGCAGTGACAATAGTCTGCTGCAATTCACGCACAGAGGTCGGCTGCTGGCCAAGTTGTCGATTTGACGCGTTAATTCTGCCCACAAGTTCTCGATCGGATTCATATCCGGGGACATGGCAGGCCACTCCATATGCTCTACACCACGGTCAGCAAGAAAGTGTTGGATCATGCGAGCACGATGAGGCCGTGCATTGTCATCTTGGAAGGCAAAGTTTCCTCGAAAGGCTGCACAAGCAAATGGAAGCAATGTTTCTTCCAAAATGACCCTGTACTTGACCTGGTTCAGGTTTCCATTCAGAACAACCAGGTCAGTTTTGCCCCATGCATGAAAAGCAGCCCAAACGGTCACCCCACCACCTCCAGCTTGGACTCTTGGCACGATACAATCTTCGTTGTGGGCTTCATGCACTTGTCTGCGCACTCGGACGTGGCCATCTTGACGATAGACCAGAAATCTAGACTCGTCACTGAAGGTCACGTGATTCCAGTGTTCTGGCTGCCATTGACGGTGGGTGCTCTCTGGCCCACTGCAATCGGCGTTGGCTGTGTTGTCTGGTCAAGCGTGGCTTTCTCAGGGGACGCCTGGCACGATAGCCTGCTTGAACCAGTCGTTGGTTGACTAGCCTTCTGGATACAGACACATTTGTCAGTTGCTGCCACTCAGCCCTAAGCGGGTTAGCTGACTTGGTACGGCCATTGCAGACTAACCGGTGCAGCTGGCGATCATCTCTCCTTGTGGTTCTGCGTGGACGTCCTGGCCTCGGTATTGGAGTGGGGACACCCCTCTGAGCATTTCGTTTCAGGATCTTTGACACCTGACCTTGAATGATGCCTAACTGCCGAGCAATAGCACGCTGTTTCATGCCAGAATTTCGTAAAGCCACCACTCCATGACAAACAGCATTGTCAAGTTGACGGACCATCTCCAGAGGAAGCGGCAAAAACTTTTGTAGACGTGCAGCAGTTGTTTTCCACTAATACAGAACGCAACAACCCTTATATACCCGATTCTGAAGCCAATCGTCAAATGTACCTGTCCTTACATTTTGTCATGCCACCTGTGATATAATCCTGTTATTGACTTCTTGCTGCGAAAGACAATCAGTGACATGGTTCTTTCAACAAAGACATCACCAAAGGGTAAAATAAACTCACCAGATTGATATACTGAGTTCAGAAACTAAACCCGTCAAGAAAAAAAAAAAATTCCATATTAAATGCCAAGTCTGTATATATATATATACACAGTCAGGTGAAAAAGTAAGTAAACCCCATGTAATGTTTTGACTTTTTCAACATGTTTCAACATGCAGCTATTTGATCTTTATTTCAACAATATTGATAGATACAGGTGATATAATACAACAAATATCATGAAACATTTACATTTTGTCGTCCATTGTATAATTTAAATAAACATAAATGCAAATTTCGCATGTGAAAAAAGTAAGTACATCCCTACATTTATCACTACTTCAAATAACTAAAATTAGAATCAGGTGCACCAGCTCAGGTGGAAATGATTAGAACATCGTTGGAGAGGATCTTGGAGGAACATGTCTTATTTAAACCTCAGACATTTAGTTTGATTTGCTCTCGGTTGTTGAAGTGTGCGGCGTCACCATGCCTCGATCAAAAGAGCTCTCTGAGGCCTCCAGAAAGAAGTTTATAGATGCCTACGTGTCCAGGAAGGGATTTAAAAAGATCTCCAAACAATTTGAAATCAACCATTCGACTGTCCGGAAGATCATCTACAAGTGGAGAGATTCCAAACAACTGCCAACTTGTTCAGGCCAGGCCGCCCCAGCAAGTTCAGCCCAAGAGCAGACCGTGAGATGCTGAAAGACGTCTCTAAGAACCACAGAATGTCATCACCGGACCGACAGGTAGCTCTTGCAACTGTTGATGTCAAAGTGCACGAGTCTACCATTATAAAGAGGCTGCACAAATTTGATCTGCATGGGAGGTGTGCCAGGAGGAAACCTTTGCTGTCCAGAAAGAACATCAGGGCAAGACTAAAGTTTTCCAATGAACACAGAGGCAAAGACCAGCACTTCTGGAACAATGTGCTCTGGACAGATGAGTCAAAGGTAGAGCTATTTGGCCACAGTACCAGAAGACATGTTTGGCGAAAACCAAAGACAGCATTTGACCACAAGAACCTGATACCAACTGTAAAGCATGGTGGTGGAAATATTATGGTTTGGGGCAGCTTTGCTGCATCAGCGCCTGGGCAGCTCACCATCATAGAATCCACTATGAATTCTTCATTGTACCAGAGGGTGCTTGAGGATAATGTGAGGCCATCTGCCGGGGAGTTTAAGCTCAACCGAAGGTGGACCTTGCAACATGACAATGACCCTAAACATACCAGTAAATCCACCAAGGAATGGCTGAAAATAAAGAAATGGAGGGTTCTGGAATGGCCAAGTCAAAGCCCGGATCTAAATCCCATCGAGATGTTGTGGGGGGATTTGAAACCACCTGTGCATGCAAGAAACACCTCAAACATCGGACAGCTGAAAGAATTCTGCATGGAGGAGTGGGCAAAAAATTCTCCCAGTCGATGTCAGAGACTGGTAGACAATTATAAGAAACGCCTACTTGAGGTCGTTTCTGCCAAAGGGGGCAATACCACCTTTTGGAGCCAAGGGTGTACTTACTTTTTCCACATGCAAAATTTGCATTTATGTTTATTTAAATTATGCAATGGACTACATAATGTAAATGTTTCATGATATTTGTTATATTATATCACCTTTATCTATCAATATTGTTGAAATGAAGATCAAATAGCTGTATGTTGAAATATGTTGAAAAAGTCAAAACTTTACATGGGGTGTACTTACCTTTTCACATTTTTTTTTTTTTTTTTTGTATACTGAATCGAGGCTCGTGAAAGAGCTAACATTTATTTCACAAACAAATCAACCAGACAAACAAAATATACAAAAAGAGGGAGTGGAAGACAAGATGGGGAGAGAAGGGGAAGCACACAACCACAACATTTGAGAGCAGGGAGAAGTGTGGGAGGGAGAGGGCTTGGGGGCAGGAGGCGTGGGAAGGGGAGGGGGGGGGGGGGGAGAGGTATAAACAAAATGTATATATGTATGTGTGTGTGGGTGTGTGTAAGTGTGTGTATATGTGTACGTGTATCTATGTGTGTACGTATACGTGTACCTTTGTGTGTGTATGTGTAGACACCCAAGCTGGGATGACTGTATATACACACTTTATAACTCTTCAAAAAAAAATTCCCCAAATCTAATGTGCTCGGTTTCATGGCCTAACGGATAAGACATCAGACACCCAAGCTGGGGAGTTTAGGTTTGAGTTCCATCTGGGTTGAATAAATTTTTCTTCTTACTTTTTGAAGTATTTTATATCGACTTGAATAATCAAAGTGAGGTGCAAAAAATTCATTTTTCACAAGAATATGTTTATGTATATGTGTATGTGTGTATGTGTATGTATGTGTGTGTGAGTGGGTGTAAGTGTGTGTATATGTGTACGTGTATCTATGTGTGTACGTATACGTATACCTTTGTGTGTGTATGTGTATGTGTATGTATGTGTATGTATCTGTATATGTGTGTATGTGTATGTATATGTGTGTGGGTGTGTGTACGTGTGTGTATGTGTACGTGTATCTATGTGTGTATGCATACGTGTACCTGTATGTGTGTGTATGTATCTGTATATGTACGATTGTGTGTGTGTGTGTGTGTGTGTGTGTGTGTGTGTGTGTGTGTGTGTGTGTGTGTGTGTGTGTGTGTGTGTGTACGTACGTGTGTGTATATTTTACGTGTTGCGATCAATGATCCATGCACGTACACTGTAACCACAAAAGTCTGTTTGATGGCAAATGTAACAGAAATGTTAAATATCACCCTTTCATGTAAAAGTAATGCATTTCAAAACCATTTCACCAAGAACACTTAGTTTGACTCGAGGCATGAAATTCCATTTACCGTTACACGGAGCATGATGCTAATGAGGATAATATTATTTTATTCGTTTCATGGTTAAAAAGAAACACATGCTCCCCTAACGAAGAAGAATCTGTGCTTTGGAGTGACGTCACTGGTGTCTCCAGTCGGGTGAAAGTCCATGAGGTGCGGGTGCCTACACCTTGCTCTCAGACTGAAGACCGCAGGTAGGCGAGTATTTATACTCCCTAAACCAGTTTATTGCCTTGCATTGAGATGGAGCATTGCCATGCAGTGCTTTTCCCCTGACATTGCATTGTTGCACACTCCTCCTTTCCTATTCCATCTGCAGGCGCTGCATGAAGTCATCGCCAGGCACCTAAGGGGGCCCGGCAATGACGCGCGCTGAAAGGGAGTACTCAGTTTTCACTCTGGTTGTTTTCTTGTTTGTTTGTTTGTTTGTCTGGGCGATATCTCAGCCATCCTTTGAGCTAGGAAGCTGACATGTTGGCACAGTAGTGAGCGAGTGCATTGGCAAAAACGGTATTTTTGTGCACAGTTCCTTTCCTATGCCATCTCCAGGCACTGCATGACGTCATCGCCGGGCACCGAAGGGGGCCCGGCAATGACGCATGCTGAAAGGGAGTACTCAGTTTTCACTCCGGTTGTTTGTTTGTTGTACACCGCTCCTTTTCTATGCCATCTCCAGGTGCTGCATGACGTCATCGCCGGGCACCAAAGGGGGCCCGGCAATGACACGTACTGAAAGGGAGTACTCACTTTTCACACCAGTTTCTTGTTTGTTTGTTTGTTTGTTTGTTTGTCCGGGCGATATCTCAGCCATCTTTTGAGCTAGGAAGCTGAAATTTCGACACAATAGTGAGTAAGTATTTTGGCAAAACGGTATTTTTTGTTTTTTGATTGATCAATTAATTAATTTGTGACTTAATTATTATCGATTAAGTACTTACGAGTATTTTCCTTTCTCTTCTGGGCAATATCTCAGACACCTTTTGAGCTGGGAAGCTGATATTTGGACACGACAACGACCAAGTGATTTGGCTGTAAAGGGTATTTTGGGTTTACTGATTAATCAATCAATCGATTAATTACTTAATTATTCGATTAATGACTTAATTTTTTTTTGTTAAGTTACAGATTCGGATGAAACGGTGGGGGTTTCGGTGTTCTATTAGCCAATTGATTAATATTTTAATTATTTTACGATTACTATTTATTTATTGTCGTTATTAGTCACTTATTTATTTTCTTTCTCTTCTGGGCAGCAATATCTCGGATACCTTTTCAGTTAGGAAGCTGATATTTGGACATGACTGTGAGCAAGTGATGTGGCTATGAAGGATATTTTTGATTTAATGATTAATCAATTAATCGATTAACTATTTATTGAATAGTCGATTAATTTATTCTAATTCTCTCCCCATACCGTCTCTATGTGCTGCATGGCGATATTGCCGGGCGTCTTGGGTGCCCCGGCGATGCCGGGCGGGAGGATGTTATTTATTTGTATGGCATGGGTGCGGTGTACTTTGAATGTATCTGTACTTGTTTTGCACATTTTTTCAGAAATTGCTTCCTTTCGGGAAAGGTGTGGTCATTGTGGATCACATGATCATTTTGTTGTGCATAGCATTTTAATTCGGCAAATGAATCCAAGGAGTGAATAAGTTGGGAATTTTTGCACTCACCATGAGAGATCTTCAAAATTCCTTCAGCTTACGATACACTTTCAGGCCTACAACACCAAACAAGTACTAAAAAAAATAACTTCCTTCATACCAATGATATCCTCTTACTTTTTACAGGTGTGCAAAATGTTGATCGTGGAAAGTCAGCTGATTTCGATTTAATCAAGGTAACTCGATGTTATCAACATGCCATGGACAACGAAAGAAAAATCGTTTTCCATCAAAATCTACCTGACATCGAAATCCTTCAACACTCAATTAAATTCAGGTTCAACAAAGAGTTTCACACTCAGTTTTCAGGAGTCCATATTGTCCACCCCATGCATATTTTCTGTCCATGTTGTTCACCCCATGCATATTCTCTGTCCATATTGTCCACCCCATGCATATTTTCTGTCCATGTTGTCCACCCCATGCATATTCTCTGTCCATGTTGTCTACCCAATGCATATTCTCTGTCCATGCTGTCCACCCCATGCATATTCTGTATCCATATTGTCCACCCCATGCATATTCTCTGTCCATGTTGTTCACCCCATGCATATTCTGTATCCATATTGTCGACCCCGTGCATATTCTGTATCCATATTGTCCATCCCATGCATATTCTGTATCCATATTGTCCACCCCATGCATATTCTCTGTCCACGTTGTCCACCCCATGCATATTCTGTATCCATGTTGTCCACCCCATGCATATTCGGTATCCATATTGTCGACCCCATGCCTATTCTGTATCCATATTGTCCACCCATGCATCTGCTGTGCCCATATTGTCCACTCCATGCATATTCTGTTTTCATATTGTCCAACCCATGCATCCTAGGTGTCCATGTTGTCCACCCCATGCATATTCTGTATCCATATTGTCCACCCCATGCATGTTCTGTATCCATATTGTCCACCCCATGCATATTCTGTATCCATATGTCCATCCCATGCATATTCTGTATCCATATGTCCATCCCATGCATATTCTGTATCCATATTGTCCACCCCATGCATGTTCTGTATCCATATTGTCCACCCCATGCATATTCTGTATCCATATTGTCCACCCCATGCATGTTCTGTATCCATATGTCCATCCCATGCATATTCTGTATC
>NC_136265.1:133293812-133316312 GCF_964187855.1 Myxine glutinosa | reverse complement strand
TACGTGCGTGATTGTATGTGTGTACATGTGTGATTGTATGTGTGTTCGTGTGTGTGTGTGTGTGATTGTATGTGTGTGATTGTATGTGTGTACATGTGTGATTTTATGTGTGTACATGCGTGATTGTATGTGTGTACATGTGTGATTGCATGTGTGTGTGTGATTGTATGTGTGTACATGTGTGATTGTATGTGTGTACATGTGTGTACATGTGTGATTGTATGTGTGTTCGTGTGTGTGTGTGTACATGTGTGATTGTATGTGTGTACATGTGTGATTGTATGTGTGTACATTTGTGATTGTATGTGTGTTCGTGTGTGTGTGTGTGTGTGTGTGTGTGTGTGTGTACGTGTGTGATTGTATGTGTGTACATGTGTGATTGTATGTGTGTACATGTGTGATTGTATGTGTGTACATGTGTGATTGTATGTGTGTTCGTGTGTGTGTGTACGTGTGTGATTGTATGTGTGTACATGTGTGATTGTATGTGTGTACATGTGTGATTGTATGTGTGTACATGTGTGATTGTATGTGTGTTCGTGTGTGTGTGTACGTGTGTGATTGTATGTGTGTACATGTGTGATTGTATGTGTGTTCGTGTGTGTGTGTACGTGTGTGATTGTATGTGTGTACATGTGTGAGTGTATGTGTGTGTGTGATTGTATGTGTGTACATGTGTGATTGTATGTGTGTGTGTGATTTTATGTGTGTACATGTGTGGTTGTATGTGTGTATGTGTGTGATTGTATGTGTGTCTGTGTGTGATTGTATGTGTGTGTTCGTGTGTATGTGTGTGTGTATGTGTTTGTGTTTTTGTTTGTGTGTGTGTGTGTATATGTGTGATTGTATGTGTGTTCGTGTGTGTGTGTGTACGTGTGTGATTGTATGTGTGTACATGTGTGATTGTATGTGTGTGTGTGATTGTATGTGTGTATATGTGTGGTTGTATGTGTGTATGTGTGTGATTGTATGTGTGTCTGTGTGTGATTGTATGTGTGTGTTCGTGTGTGTGTGTGTATGTGTTTGTGTTTTTGTTTGTGTGGCTCCCCGAGGTTCTGTGGAAGGAAAAGCAGCATCAAAAGAACAGTGCGGTGTCATCTGACACGCCCTGATGTTTTACATTGAAAAAGAACACATATGCTTAATAATGTTTATTTCTCTTCCTAGTTGTGCCGAAGTTTGATGGAACCCGCAGTCAAAACTTCAAATGAAAGGCACCATTGGAGTGGGAACAAGGGGAAAAAAAGTTTGCTGATTATTTTAATCTGTCTTCACTCTGACATGTATGTGTGCTTTGGTTTTTCGAAAAAAAGGATACGATCTGGGAAAAAATAATGAACGTAATACTTCGTAAACGTAAAACGAGAGGTTTGAGGAAACGTGCGGGGATGGCCCAAGGGGGGCATTGAACTCGGGGAAACTCCCTGTGACGTCATAGGCACAAATTGCTCATGGCAGATTGCAAATCATTTGCTCGGGTGTTTTGAATTTTCCAAACCACTTGAAAGGGAAAGTGCGGTAATATTTCGTAGCCATGGCGACAATAAGCCTTTGTTGCCCCTCTGGGGTAGTTTGGTCCACATTGGAAACTTCTATTCTCATCATACATCTATATCAACCGCACGCTTACATCGAAAATCCGTGTTACACGGCTATGATCTTTGAGGTTATTTTCAATTCATAAACGACAGGTGAACCTGTACAAACCAAATTCTATAATATCATAAGCATTAGAGGAGTTGCAGCACAAAATTAGGTGTTTGCAGCAGGCCTTGTCCTGATGTTTCAACTTCTTGTGGGTTTAACCGTGTCTGTGAATAAGGAGTTTGAAGTTGGATGAAGGGCATGGATGGGAAAATGATGGGATTTTCAACGAGTCTGTGGCGGTTCATCCGAGTGCAGAGAAACGTATAGGGCAGCCCCGAAGGAGGAAGAGCAGGCGGCCATGCTTATAGACTTATCTTCACGACAGATGCTCTTACCCTGGCAGGTGAAAACCGCCAAAAACAGACGGTCGTCAGATGAGCTGGATTTGAACCCGAATCCCACGAGACCGCCCGTGTTGGCACAGTGGCGGATCCCCCGGTCACGTTTCCAGCGTGGGAGGGAAAAAATTAATGGGGATTTCGAAACGCTCGCGAAAAATGTCGAGCGAAGGAGATCGTGGGATGCCAAGGCCCCGAAAGTCCCCAAGCGGGATCAGGGGGTCTAACGTGCTTACCCGAGCGAAGAAGGACAATTGCTGGGCCGGATATTTATTGATCATATAAATTACAGATTCCGCTGGAAATTGCAAATTAGTAATAAATTGGAATAAAATTTGAGCTTTTAATTGTTACTGAATCTCAAAGTGTGAAACAATTTGTACGAAAAGGATATTTTATTTTTTTAATGTTGAAATCGCTTTCGGTGATGTTTGTTCGGAGAAGTATTTTCAACGGCATGACAGGGGCTCAAACTGAAAGACCCTAATATCTCAAGGCAGCCACTTTAACCGTTAAGCCAACTCCAGGTTTACAATTAACCACCTGTGACTATAACCAAGAACACAGACTGGGCAAACATGTGGAACATGTCTTTCAATCCTGACAAATCTCACACTCTTACGATGTCTCTCCGAAAAGACCGACTGGACAACCCTCCCATCCACTTTCTCAACAATCCTCTCCAAGAAGTTCTGTCGCTCAAGCTTTTGGGTCTCACCATCTGCCATGATCTTTCTTGGGAAAACCACATTTCCAAGCTGGCCTCCAAAGCCAGTCGCCGACTGGGCATCCTCCGTCGTGCGAAGTCCTTCCTAGGCACACCTGAGCTCCTCACCACATACAAGGCTTTCATCCGCAGCTCAATGGAATACTGTTCTCCCCTATGGGCTGGTGCTCCTGCCTCACACCTAGCTCGGCTTCACGCTGTTGAATCCAAAGCTTTCAGAATCATTGGAATCTCCCGCGATGAAGCTATCTCTGAGGGCCTTTCACTCACTCACCGCAGGCAGGTAGGTGGTCTTTCTGTCTTCTACCGACTCCTCTCCGGCCTTGCTCCCCCAGCTCTCTCTGTGCTCTGTCCCCCAAATATTCCTACAGGTCGCACAAGATCTGCCAGCCACCCTCTGATGGTTAAACTGCCGAAATCTCGGCTCTCTGCTCACCTTCACCCCTTCATTCCTCTTTTCTCCCGCCTCTGGAACAAACTCCTTCACTCTCTTCAATCCCACTCCACCCTCCAGGTCTTTAAAACAACTGTTCACCACCATCTCTTATCTTTCCCCATCCAAAACCTTGATCTTTTCTACCCCCACTAATTCACCCCAGATCCACCTTGTTTGAAACTCCAACTTCTTTCCTGGAAGTCTTGGCAGTGTCCATATGTTTTATACCTCTCCCACCCCCCCCCCCCTTCCCATGCCTCCCCCCCAAAGCCCTCTCCCTCCCACAGTTCTCTCGATGTCTCCATGTCTCTCGGTCCCTGCTCTCAAATGTTGTGTTTGTGTCCTTCCCCCTCTCTCCCCATCTTGTCTACCGCTCCCGATGTTATTTGTTTTGTGTGTCTGTTTGTCTTTCTGTGTGATTAATGTTCGCTCTTTCACGAGCCTCGATCTTGTATACAAAAAAAAAAAAAAAAAAAAAAAAAAAAAAATCTCTCTCCAACACCCTATTACACAATCGTTACTAATCTAAATTCTATCAACTTACCGAAAAGGAAAGATGCTAACTTAACATGATATCTCAAATTGGCTCTGTTGTTAATCACGTGGAATTTGGGAACAGCTACAAAAACGTCACAATCACTGTTTGTTTTTTGACTTCCGTTTATAAGTTCCAGTTCCACCCATTAACGTTTGTCTTCGGCTTAGAATCATAAACTCCGTGTCTTAGCGTTAGATTAGCTTTTATAATGTCTGCATGTAGGATGAACCGCAGTATCTGCTTGCAGTCTGCAAACATGCCCCATATACAATGTATATTTATATATATATATATATATATATATATATATATATATATATATTTGTATATTTATATATATATATATATATATATTTATATATTTATTTGTATATTTATATATATATATATATTTTATTTATTCATTTGTTTATTTATTTATGTATTTATTTAAATATTTATATATTTATATATATATTTATATATATTTATTTATTTATTTCTTTATATATTTATATATTTATTTATATATTTATTTCTGTATTTCTTTATATATTTATATATTTATTTATATATTTATATATTTATTTATATATGAGGGGGTTTACCGGGGGGTCAAAGTGGATCCAGGTTTGACCTCCCCCCAAAATAGATATTTGCTTTCTTCTCTGAAAGTACACACACTATTTCGATGAAACCACACCACAACCTTAATCACCCGTGTTGTACCAAAGTTTGTTCCTGGCATTTAAAAAATCGGGGTCTAAGGTGGTCTATGGGGGGCTTGCTCCCCAAAATAGGTATTTTTGTTTGTTTAAAGTCTTATGATTATGTTAGTATGATGTACAAGCTGCCCTGTCTTCTAGCAACCATTGAAATTGGTTTAAAATACCTTCAGTGCAGTATACTGTACTGTTTATTCCAGCAGGTGAGCGCCAGGGGTATTGCCCCAATGTTTATTTTTAGAAGTAAAACCTCAAGACACATCTGCTGTTCCTCCACTTTCAGTTCGAGCTCCAGGAAAGCAAAAGAGAAATCTCGTGCCAATTAAAGCACAATATTTGGAGCGGAAAGCGCATACGTTCGTTTCATTGGAAATCATGAAACATGGGAATCGTTCATCCGCTGGCAATTAAATTCAAAAGGAGCGAATCACATCCTTTTCGTGTTAATATCATTAAACAGGTGAATTGGTTTTGGTGCAAATGATGGCCTAAAACGACCGCACAAGGTAAGTGGAGCACGAAGGTGAACACAAAAACAAACATAAAATGGATGCCATGCAAAATGGATGTTGTGAACCTTCAACGTCGCAGGTTTCTCATACGAAATGACATTTATGTTCTCTCACCTTGTGCTGCCTATGGTTGGTGTTGATATACGGGGACTAGAGGCATGTAAGCCAGGTGTTGGCCGGTTAAGGTACCTGGCTTGAGATCTTAGCGTCCTGAATTGGAGGCCCTGCTATACCGTTGAATTAACACCAGAGGGTTGACTCAACCTGTAATCTTTCCGAGGTTGGCAAAATGAGTTCCAGATGACTGCTGATTGATGGTAGCCCCGCCCCCTGAAAAATGATGCAACCAGCGGCCACAGGCTGCGCACGAACCACCACTACAGGTGTGCTCTGTCTCTTCTCAGTAGGTGTGGTGTTCAGGACAAGGTCACAGAACGACACAGCACCGCATTCACATCGACCATATGCACCACGGCCCCGGGTTAGGGCCTAGCTCTATGTTTGCCTTAGAAATCCGCGCGGAGGCCCAGGCATCACTTTCCATTGCCGCCCACACAGGAAACCTTTTGTGTTTTCAAAGACCACCGCTGGATTTCCTTCCTGGTTTTTCATGGTTTGCTGACCCTTCCATTATGGGATAGATGCGCGGGAAAAGGTTTATGTACCTGAGTGGAGTGAATAAAGTAAATACGAGGTGCTGGCCTGAAATTCATCATTGGCTGAGATTGCAAAAACATATTATTATTTACTTTAAAACATACTGTATATGTTGTAAAAGATCAAAAAATATTATCCTTTTGGAAGTCCAGAGGTAATTAATACGTTCTCGAGAGTAATTTAATACCATCCAGGTATATACAAGGTACATATAGACAAAGGAGGGTGCCATTAGGCCCATCATGCCTGCATTGCATCATCAATACCATGATTCATTCAATCTGCTACTTATTTACCGTTTATTACACTTGATCTCATTGACGAAGTAGAGGCGAGGAGTGTGGAGGGGAGCAGGGGTATCACCTGGGTGGTGGATTTTTACCTCTTCATTTCTGTAATAATCACAATTGCTACCCATGTATTCAATTACCCATCCAGAGCAAAACTACCGACCAGTCCATGCCTCGAAAGGTATTAGGTACCTATCTGATTCCAGTTTAAACCTATCAACTGTTTCTGCTGCCACTGCCTTTCGGACCAAAAATCACGAACCTGAACCAAAATCTAACCGGCTTATGCTCGTCGTCGAACCAACCTGTCCACAAAATTTTGTCATAAATGATCCACAACTTTTTGAGATATGCTAAAAATCGTTTTTGGTCCTCTTAATTGTGAAGACTCACTTAAATTTTTTTATTTTTATTCTCTTATCAGTGGTAGCCCCGCCCCCTGAAAAATGATGCAACCAGCGGCTATAGGCTGGATCCGAAGTCCGGATCCAGATCTTCACCAAAATCCAAACAATTCGTACTTGTCACACACCCAAACCTGTCCACCAATTTTAATCCGAATCCGTCCATAACTTTTGGAGATATCCTGCACACAAACAGACAGACAGGAGTGAAAACATAACAGGTAAGGGCGGAGTTAACTAGAGAGTTCATAGAACACGTTACCCCACGCAGTGTTACCGTATATCGGCCGACTTCAATTTAAATAAAACAATGATTTTAATTATCGTTAAAATAAAATTCCAGAAGTTTAGCGCTATTGAAGGAGTCTTATACATCACCCTTAAACACAACCCTATTTAACATATCCAATGCCTGCTAAATATGGGAAGGGGAGGGCAGGGTTTGGAAGTGACAAGAAGGCGATTTGTGTTATACAGTGTTCATGTAATTCGATTTAAATAAAATAATGATTGTAAAAGTCATATAAATAAATTAATTCAGAAACCTACCACCATTTTACCAACATTGGTGTAATGTCTATGACACCTCCCGATCTAACGCATTACATTAGTTATTCTTGCCTGTTGTTTGTATCATTTATGAAGTCGCTAAAAAAGAGTAAGTTTCCTGTTGGTTCACGAGTTATCAAACAGTGACCACTATATTCGTCATGGGTGTGTGTCTGTCTGTCTGTCTGTCTGTCCGTCAGTCTGTCCGTCAGTCTGTCCGCAGCATAACTATCCGATGATATCATCCGATCTTGATGAAACTTGGGTGGGGGGTTGATATCATGATCTAGTTGTGTCCTGCCTAGAGTGGGCATATTGCGCCCATTGTGGGCGGAGCCACGCCCGAAAAAGATGTCTTATTAGGAGGTAATCGAGTTCAAGGTACATCTTCTCCGAGGGGTTTGGCGGACTCTGACAGTGGTTTCGATATTTGGTTTGGCCAATGTCATGTGTCTAGCCCCACGGAGCTCGATTTTTCATTTTCGCCCCAAGGTCAAGGTCACAAGGTCACGAAATTTAGAAAAGTCGATTTTTGATGGTTTTATTACATTGTTCGCTTCCTGATAGGGTGAAATGTCGTACATGATCTTATATTATCACATACATCATGAAATACAAGTTTTCCAACAAATTTCAGAATCTTTGACTTTTGAAGGTCACAAAGGTCAAAGTTTCAAAGTTGTCGGAATCTAACAGAATTTTCGGCATCGTGTAGCTAACTAACCTCATAACTGATTATACCTTATTTTATATCTCATTACAAGGTCAGTAACCTTCGTTTTGACATTTCCGGGCCTGGCCTGTCCGGGCCTGTTTCGGTTATAGTCCGTCCTTTGTCATTGAATACCGCTCGCTCGTGAACCATCGTTGTCTCCTGACTTGGTTGGAATGATTTTCAATTTAGTTTGACTGCCAAACAGGTAGACAAGGTTAAAAAAAAAACTCACTCTCCCCTCTATGCATGCACTATCTGGACAAATTCAGAGACAAAGTACTGTTGAAACACAGGTTTGTCCACTGATTAATGTTCCAATTCGTGTAAAAATATATTACAATCAATTTAATAAATAAGTTCTTCCTCGATCATAAACTGATGTTTACAGACAGATGGATGATGGATGGACAGACATGAACCAATTGCTTAACTCTGTTTTCCTATTTATTTGTACATGTGCGCACACACATGCATGCTCATTTGCACACACATACACACTCATTCACAGACACATACACACATGCACTCATTAACACACACGAACAGGCACACACACACACACACACACACACAAACACACACACATCCACAGACACATACACACATGCACTCATTAACACACACGAACAGGCACACACACACACACACACACACACTCAAATATACACATACACTCATTCACACAAACACACACATTCACACATATACACACAAACACACACACACATTCACACATATACACACAAACACACACACTCATTCACACACTCATTCACACACACACATTCGCACACACACACTCATTAACAAACAAACACACACACACACACACACACACACACGCACACACATGCTCACACATACACACACACACACACACACACACATTTACACACACATACCCACACCTTTACATCCACTGACGTTTACATGTCTCTACCTCCCCCTTCTGGAATCATTTTTTTTCCATTTTAAATCTCGACAGGATGGTGTCAACAGGTAAACAAATAGTGATCTGCTTTTGGGCGACATCCAGAAAGAAAGAAAAATTCCACACGTGATTGAATGTTAGTTCATTAAATTAAAATGTGACATTTTATCAAAAGCTGTATCGAAACATTTCACTAAATTCTCAATTCTTCATTATTCCAAAAACTAAAGTTAATGTGTTATGATTTACAAAGTACAGCAAAATCAAGGAATTCAAAAACCTACAGGGGCCTGCAAAATAATTCCCCCCCACCCTCCCCCGACCCACCTCCCACCCCCATTTCCAAAGTTTTTATATTCTGATGCCACTTGAGCTTATTTTATGATGATTTCAAATCAAATTTAAGAAATAGTCTTCACAAATTACTCCAACGTGATAAAGCTAAAAATGCAGATAAAATGTGAATAAGTTAGATTAACAGAGAAAATCAGATGATTCTCAGTTACATAAGTGTTCAAACCCTTTGCCTAATTAACCATTACTCACTGAAAAGGGGCAAATTATTGTTTGAAAGGTTACAAAATAAGTGTAATCGTTTGATGTAATCAGTGGTTTAACTTAAAAATTAAACTCACCCACCTATTGAGGAGTTTCATGGTGCAACTCACTTGGTCAACCAACAAGGTCAAGGAGCTTTCCAAAGAAGTCAGACACGAAGTGGTGGAGAAGCACCATGCAGGAGAGGGTTATAAGAAGATTTCAAAGTCACTCATTTATCCCTTTAAGCACAGTGAAATCCATCATTAAGAGGTGGAAGACGTATCATACCACCCAGACTCCACCCAGATCAGGTTGCCCATCCAAACTCAGCAGCCGGGCAAGCAGGAATTTGGTTTGGATGTCACTGTAAATTTAACATTGACTTTAAAAGATCTGCAAGGCTCTGTGTCCGAGATGGGGGTCGATGTTCATCAATCAACAACATCCTATTTCCTTCACCAATGTGGTCTTCAAGGACAGGTGAAAAGAAAGAAACCATTACTGAAAAATATATATCTAAAAGCTCGTATGCAGTTTGCAAAAATATGAAACTATCATCTTAATGAAACTGCAGGCATGTGAAGAATGGTTTTGTGGTCAGACGAGACAAAAATTGGACTTTTTGGTCTAAATTGAAAGCGTTACGTCTAGCACAAGCCTAATACTGCAAATGACCCAGTTAACGCCATCCCTACTGTCAATCATGTTGGAGACAGCATCATGTTATGGGGCTGCTTTTCATCAGCAGGGACTGGCAAGATTGTCAGGATAGAAAGGACAATGGACAAAATAAAGGAGAATAAGTACAGGAGAATCCTTGATGAAAACCTGCTCGAGTCAGCCATGAATCTGAAACGGTACGAGATTCACATTTCAGCAGGATAATGATCCGAAGCACAAATATAAAGCCACACTGGAATGGTGAATAAGAAAATAAATGTTCTTGAGTGATCCAGTCAAAGTCCTGACTTGAACCCAATTGAACATTTATGGCGAGATTTGAAGATTGCAGTCCATCAACGATTCCCATCAAACTTGGCAGATCTAGAGCAATTTTCACATGAAGAATGGGCAAATATTTCTCCATCTCACTGTGCAAAGCTGGTCGAGGCCTACCCAAGAAGAATCATAACAGCCATTACTGTAAAAGGTGCTTCCACCAAGTACTGACTGATGGGGCCTAATACTTTTTCAACCAGTGAATTTTGATTTGTACATTTTTCCGGTATTCCTGACATGTAACCTTCAACTATAACAGAGTTTAGTTTGAACTCTTCATTTGGTAACAAAAAAGTTCATTTGTAAAAATTGTTTCTACATAAATCGTAATTCATATAAATGTGATGTTATTGGTAGGAGGTGAATACTTTTGCAGGTTCCTGTACATATTATGCATCTTTGTAATCAGTTCCAACTCCTAGAGGAAAACGACCATTTCACCTCATAGAGGAAATTCTAAGAGGAGAAGAATGCATTTGAGTGCATATTTATTGAAGAATGCATATTTACGAGCCTCGATAGAGGTTGGTGAAGCTAGAGGGTTTTAAAGAGTGATGATAAATAGTTCCATGAGAGTACCTCGTCGTTGTGTTTTGGCGATTTGATAATGCCAAATACCGTATAAATATGGGGAAATGTACCAAGGTAATGCCACTCCTTGGTTCTCTACCCTTGGATAGTGTTGGTGCAGCTTGCAACGTTTCAAGCCAAAAGGGCCATTGTGTGCATTTCACATTTATTTTTTCTGTTCAGACAGGCGATAAAAGCAAGAACAATGGCTCCCTCCACGTCTCCCTCCTTCCCAGATCTGTGTCCAGCTTGCTTCAACCTTTCAGGACGGCACCGCCTCAAGAAACTCCCATGAGAGGTAACAACACTCTTTGGGAGTATTCATTTATGAAGTACACCCTGGGTGAGAGATTAACTAATTAATTAAAATGGAAAAAAGGAAGTTAATGGAGGATGATGAAAGATAAAGAAGGTCTGGGACGTGTGGGGAAAAAAGGTTGGGATGAATGAGGCGTAAGGGGAGGTAAGGAAGGAGAGGTTTTGAAGCATACTGTGTTGGGATGGGGTGAAGGTGCTTCCACCATATCTGTGTGTATCACAAATAAAAGGCCCTGGACTGACAAAATGGACTACATGTGTACATACTTTTACCTGTTTCACCTGGCTTGAACCATGAACCTCGGCCTAGCTTGTTGGAGATCTTGGTGGTGAAGAGCTAAGAGAGCAGGATTTTGTGCTCTGTACAACATCAGACGTGCGGTGGTAGTCAAAGACTACTGGGTGATCAATTTGCCTGCAATGGGGAGGAGGAGGCGCTATGCCTGAACCTCCTGTTGAGTTATTTCAACTAATCTCAGGGTCTTGGATTCCACCACCTCTAGGGCTATTAGGTAGGATTTAGCTGTGCTCCATGATGTTGAACAGGAGACATTTGTCTGTCATGGTGTTGTCAATGTAAGCCGACAAAACATCGCAACACATTGTAATTCAAAAGAGTTTCAGGGACTATACCTCCACCAGAAGTTGATTTCAAAAGTAAACAAGAAAAAGAGCAATCAGAGATTGCAAACCCTCGCCAGGATGTATTTTCAGTGGTTTTTAAGGCTTTTGTGTTAAAACAAATATGATGGCTGAACCACGTGACCGATGACGTCATCATTATTTTTTTCTAAACTAATTTATTCCTAGATTATGCTCAAGAAATTTCATCTTGATTGGATGAAGTTTTGTACTTGTCGAATTATGACGTCATAATGGAGGCACCTATGACATCCTCATTAACATATTTTATTCCCCATGGAGAGTTCTTTACAATGAGCCATCTCAATTTTTTTCTATTCAGCGCTTTCGGAGATATAGAGATGCAAAGTTTTTCGGTTTTTCCAAGATAGCGGCCGAACCACGTGACCTATGACGTCATAATTATCATTAGAAACATTCCACAGGTGGAGTTGTGTTGCACCGATGGTGAAAATTTCACATCGATCGCATCAACGGTTGCAGAGAAAATCATATTTACTTTGTGAGGACAAACAGACAAACAAATGAAAAATCGGTCAGAGACCGAGGACTTGCCGGAGTATACTTTTTTTTATCGGCCATTTTGGACAAATATGGCGGCCGAACCGCGTGACAGGTGACGTCATCATTATTTGTTTTCTAAACTAATTTATTCCTAGATTATGCTCAAGAAATTTCATCTTGACCGGATGAAGTTTTGTACCTGTCGAATTATGATGTCATAATAGAAGCACCAATGACATCATCATTAACATATTTTATTCCCCATGGAGAGTTCTTTACAATGAGCCATGTCTCAATTTTTTCTGTTCAGCACTTTCGGAGATATGGAGGTGCAAAATTTTTCGGTTTTTCCAAGATGGCGGCCGAACCACGTGACTGATGACGTCATCATTATTTTTTTCCTCCACCAGTTTATGCCGACATGGCACTCAAGACATTGCATCATGATTGGATGAAGTTTTGTACTTGTCGAATTATGACGTCATAATGGAGGCACCTATGACATCATCATTAACATATTTTATTCCCCATGGAGAGTTATTTACAATGAGCCATGTCTCAATTTTTTCTATTGAGCACTTTCGGAGATATAGAGGTGCAAAGTTTTTCGGGTTTTCCAAGATGGCGGCCGAACCACGTGACTGATGACGTCATCATTATTTATTTTTTTCTCCACCAGTTTATGCCGACGTGGCGCTCAAGAAATTGCATCTTGATTGGATGAAGTTTTGTACTGGTCGAATTATCAAATTATGACGTCATAATGGAGGCCTTGGACCGAGAGAGTTAAAAATTGGGCACAGTCTATTCCAGGGCAAGACAAATATGTGTGTAAAGTTTGGCGATTCTACGTGCAACCGTGTAGACGTAGTACTGCGAACAAACAGACAAACAGATGAAAAATCGGTCAGAGACCGAGGACTTGCCGGAATGTACTTTTTATCGGCCATTTTGGACAAATATAACGGCCAAACCACGTGACCGATGACGCCATCATTTTTTTTTTCTCCACCAGTTTATTCATTGATGATGCTCAAGAAATTTCACCTTGATCGGATGAAGTTTTGTACTTGTCGAATTATGACGTCTTAATGGAGGCACCTATGACATCATCATTAACATATTTTATTCCCCATGGAGAGTTGTTTACAATGAGCCATGTCTCAATTTTTTCGATTCAGCACTTTCGGATATATGGAGGTGCAAAGTTTTTCGGTTTTTCCAAGATGGCGGCCGAACCACGTGACCGATGACGTCATCATTATTTTTTTTTCTCCACCTGTTTATCCCATCATGGCGCTCAAGAAATTGCATCTTGATTGGATGAAGTTTTGTACTTCTCGAATTATCGAATTATGACGTCATAATGGAGGCCTTGGGCCTAGAGAGTTAAAAATTGGGCACAGTCTATTCCAGGGCAAGACAAATATGTGTGTAAAGTTTGGCGATTCTATGTGCAAAGGTGTAGACGTAGTACTGCGCACAAACAGACAAACGGACAGACAGACAAACCAACCATCAACATACTTGACGGAATCTTTTCCGGCAAGTAACAAACAAACAAACGGACTCAAATGCAATACCCTCTCCTCTGGCGAGGGTAATTAGAGTGTGAATCACGTGATCTTAAAATAAAGGCAGAGTTAGTTCATGAGAATTCACAGGATTCAACAACATTTTTCCAGGTAATTGCAGATTCTTTCTTACCTCCCCTAGATCAGCAGACAAGGATGCACCTGAAGTCCGCATGTCATCATTGTGAGGGACCGTCAGGCACATCTACTTAGTGTTAAAGACTACGGAGGATTTTCCAGAGGACATTGATGTAAACCAGGAACAGGAACAGGTTACTGTTAGAACACTAGGTCCCAAGGGTAAGGACAAGACAAAGAATGTCATCCAAGGCAACACATTGTGAAAATAAATTAAATCCACCAGTCAGTCGACAAGAGAACTACGGATGAATTTGGTACAAAGGTATAAAGGTACCAGAGCTGGATGTCACATGATGTTAACATTGGGACAGAGATGTTCAATGGGACTGTTCGGCCCTCTTGCGTTCCGTTCACCTTTGAGATCACTGTGGAAGTACCACGTGCCAAGCCTCAGGATACATTTGGGCAGGAAGAAGACCAGCACATAATTGGGTTGAAAAGGATACTTAGATCCCATTATGAGCCCATAATAGTTCATTCTTAAAGGGTGGTACTGATTTGGCGGTTACTGCACACTTAATTACTGCTTTTGTTGTTGTTTTTGTATACAAGATCGAGGCTCGTGTAAGAGATAACATTAATCACAAAAAAAAAACGGACACAAAAAACATACAATAAAGGGAGTGGGAGACACCATTGGGAGAGAGAGGGAAGCAGAGAACGGGAAGCAGAAAACAGGGACATCGGGAGATCTGTGGGATGGAGAAGGCTTTGTGGGAGGAGGCGTGGGAAGGGGGGTGGGTGGAGAGAGGTATAAAACACATGGACACTGCTAGGACTTCCAGGAAAGAAGTTGGTATTTCAAAAAAGTTGATCTGGGGTGAATTAATGTGGGTAGAAAAGATCAAGGTCTTGGATGGAGGAAGATATTTTGCTGAAGTATTTCTTGACATCCAGACGAGTGAACGTGGACAGACGAGGGATTTCTACACCTGCATTCCACCGTATTTTTAGTTCTTTGTGAAAACTTTATTGGTATCATACCAAGGACTCTGTTGACCTTCTTGGCTGCTGAGACACACCAAGAGGAGGTTTAAGAGACCTCTGAATTGATACGCCCAGACATTTTTCCTCTTCAGTCTCCTTGAGCTGAGAATTCTTCATCTTCTAGATGTGCTGTGGGTTGTGGCTTCCTTCTCAGATCAAAATGCACCCATTTTCCTGGCCTAGTCTGGAGGTGGTTTATGTATTCAAGTTTATGTAGGTTTCAAATTCTAGCCATTCCAATAGATCAGGAAGCATAACTGCCCAATACCTGATCCGTGTATGACAGAGCTTGTAACATCCGCCCACTTTGATTTGGCAACCTGAGTGATTACTCTTTGTCTCCGACCTGATGACGATTGCCACCGACTCCGTTCACTGCAATTTGACAATGAGCTGTTTGTGTTGAACGGTGTCAAAAGCTTTGGCCATGTCCATGTGCATACCACATCAACTGGGATACATTCATCAATTCCCTCAGTAAGATTTTCTAAATGTTCCAAGAGATTTGTGGTGCGGGTTTCTAAAGCCACGCGGCGTCTTACAGATAAGCTTGTGTCTGTCAAGGTGATCTGTTGTTTGATCTCAATTGATGTCTTCTATTTTTATTTTTTTCATTGTTGAAGTTCACCTTAAACAAGGCTGAGAGCCACTAAATGTGAAGGGCTACAGAGATAAAGAAGAAGAGGAAAAACTGGCATAACCTTCACCTAGTCCTGAAGCAAGGAAACCTCTTCATGGGACCACTGCGCAGGAGGGGGTCACTTTGCCAGGTGGAAGAATAAGTTTTCCTGTCCCCATTAGGTGTTTTTTTAGGAGACACCTTCTCCGTACTGGATAGCCACTGGCTCCCTTTTGTCAGGTGTTGTTTTTAGTCCTGGCAGGTGTCACAGTCACCATCCCCACTAGCAAAGCCAGGGAGGGGGTGTCGGTTTAGTCGCCGACAACCCGTCCATGCGGCAGTTAGCACTGGGTTACACGTTGCCAGTGGCAGTCCAAAAAGACTTACCTGACCTCCAAAATAATAACCAATTGCATAAATTCCAAGCATAAATCCATTGCACCTTTAGCAAAAGAAGCAGAGCTTTTTCAGTAAAGAAGACCCCATTTAAGTTTTCCACCTTATGAGTTGCGTACTACATGACTCCTTCCTCGATGAGTGACAGATTGGAAGATGAAGACATTCTCAATATAACCTTGGCCGAATACCTCCTTTAAGCATTCATGCACATCCAAAATGGAGGAAGTTGAAAAATCCAGAAAATTACAGAAAGCCAGTTAGCCTGCACGCATTGATGTCGTCATGGTTACTCGAGGACAATGGCCTAAGACAGTCGAGAGTTCCCCCAAGGGCTCCGTTGTTTGTCTTTGGTCTCTACTATCCAATACTTCAGTTGAATGATGAAAGATGAAATCCCTGTTGAGAAACCTCATCTGTTTCCATCATTATTATCATCACATGACATTCGTCCCCGCAGGTCATGTACAACGTCCGTTGGAGGATTGTCCAAGGTGTTTTTTTTTTTTTTTTCAATATTGTGGATAAGACTATGAAGCACAGAAGCCTTGGTCCAGCTCTGCACATTTACAGACTTGCTGGTCACAGTCGTTTAAAGAAATCAGTTTTAGAATCCAAATGGGAAGAGTATAAATGACATGGAAGAATTTATTTTATGAAGATAAGTGTATTAATAAGCCCGGTTTCACTGGCATACATAAACTTTGAGAAGTGCAGATGGTTTGTCCCTCGGCCAATAATTAACACCGCTTAAAGCTTCTATTATGCAAAGCAATTCAAAGATGTGGCACGGTTAATTGCAGCAACATGAACAGATTACTGATCATTCAACATTTAAAGACAAAATGTTCCCTCTCTTCTCTCTTTTCAGGCCTTGACAAAAATCTCTCCTTTCTCTCTCCAACAGTACCATATGGCAAGCCCTCCTGACCCATCGACTTTCTCAACAACCCTCTCGAAGAGGTTCAGTCATTCAACCTCTTGGGTCTCACTCTCAGCCATGATCTCTCTTGGGCAAACCACATTTCAAAGTTGGCCTCCAAAGTCAGTCGCTCACTGGGCATCCTCCATCAGCTTAAGTCCTTCCTTGGCATACCTGAACTCCAATCCACCGACAAGGCTTCCATCCGCAGATTGATGGAGTACTGCTCTCCCTTCTGGGCTGGTTCCCCTTCCTCACACCTTGCTCAGGTAGACACCGTGGAAACCAAGGCGGTCAAGATCATTGGAATCTTCTGCGATGAAGCTGAGACACTTTGCCATCGCAGACAAGTAGATCAGTTGTCTCTCTGACTTCTTCCGCATCCTTTCTGGTCTTGCACCCTCTGTTATCCCCGTGCTTTGTCGTCGTCGTCGACCCACCCCCCCCCCCCCCCCCAGGTTTCTGCAGGGCACACTCAGTCCACCAGCAAGCTCTTTCTAGTGAAAGTCCTAAAATCCAGAATCACTGCGAGCCTCCAATCTGTTTTTCTTTGTTTTCCCCAACCCTATCGAACCAACTTCCACATTCTCTTCAATCCTATTCTTTCCTCCAGGTCTTCAAGACAACTCTTCACCACCATCTTTAGTTGATCCCACATCCAAAACCGTGTTTTTGTTTTTTCTGGGTCCATCTTATCCAATTCATTTCCTCCACCACTCATCCTTATCCGCATCCCTTGTTGTCCGTCTTGGTTTATTTTATCCCTCCGCCCCGCTGTTGGCATTTCCCAAGTTTCTCTTTCTTCTGTTCCTTTTGTTTTGTTATGTCCTACGTTCTAGGTCTTCCATGAGCCTCGAATTTGTATACAAAAAAACAGATATTTTATGTAGGCGCCTTTTGATAAAGCAGCAAATGTGGAATTTCACGTTATAAGAGAATTTTTTTTGAAGTTCTGGACATGATATAATAATAAATTGCGAGCGACTTTTCCGCCTTTCTGTGGGTTGCGGGCCAGCATCCTGGCACAGAAAGGAAAACCAGGCCGGAAAGGCCAACTAATCTGAGGCTGCTCAGTTTACACGTGCACTGAATAGCTCTTTATAAGCACCAGCTTCATTTCTCCCCCTGTTCCGAGCCCTCAAAGAGGCCTCTCCTATCACCCATGCCAATTTCAAATGAATTTCCAGCAATGTTTATGTGAGAACCCCAAAGGGACCAAATGCTTACCCAATGTCAAAATGGCTCACTTCCGATGGAAAAAATAATTAAAATTTATCTTAGGAACTGCTTGAGGAATATTTCTTCTCTGCTCTGTTATTATGTTCCATGGCCAGAGGGCCTGTAAGTAATTCCGCAGTTAATTCTTCCTCTCAGAGGCCGGTCCTTGACAAAGCACCTTGATATAATGACCACTCTGCCCTTGGTAGCTTCCAAATATTGAGTCGGCTGTTCTAACCTCGGCGCAGCCCCCCCAAACCCCCAAATGCCCAGGCCTCACAACCAGCTGGGCAGGCAAATTGAGCCTGTCTTTGTGCAAGTGACTGGACGACATCCGCTGGGAGAGGAAAGTGGCAGAGGTAATTTAGGTGTCAATTATTGGTCTTTTCAAACTCCGCTTAGCTCTACACATCCTGAGCTGCCAATCCAGACCAATTATGAAGATCCTGTATTCTGTTTATACGGTCAGGCCAGGGATTGGCCATTACTTATAACTCGTACAATTTATTTGACAATTCCAGGCTACTGACCATGTAGGAAGCCGATAGGCCAAGTTGGACGCTTGTTCTCAAGCTGGCCATTTTGGCATTATTTGCATCCTTAGGGAATAGTGACCTGCAACTTCCATGGTTTGCATCGATCTAATGAATGCGAATTTGGCCGAGATTAAATCATGAAATCAATCTGGCATGGTGCATCATTACAAGGGTGTATGCGTCGGACAAGGTACCCCCGTAGATGAGGGCAGGAATTGAGACTTTAGCCATGGTAGAGGAACATTGTGGCCTATTCTTCACCCAACTCGGTGGTGTAATGGTTGCAACACCCACTATGAGTCTGGAAGTGTTTCGAACCCTGGGCACAGCCATGCCAAATACTTCAAAAATGGTGTATGCTGCTTCATTGCTTGACGCTCACCATTTTAAAAAGGTTACAGCATGGGTGAACCACAAATAGAGCATGGGCGAACCACTGTAAGTTGGCAACTATTGTGCCAGCTTGATAGACCTAATTGTCTCCTGCGTCGGAGTTCCTTGTGAGGGAACCTTCTCCTCTCCCACCCAAGGTCCTCCTGAAGACGATGCACTTCCTGATTGCAATGGCTGGGACACAGCAGCAGGAGAGTTTGTTGACTGATCTTCGTTTCAGAATCGAATCCAGACTGTGGATCTCCAGTGGACTGAACCAACAGAACGTTGATCACCATAGTCTGCTAACCACCGTGGTAAGCAAGGAGAACCTGACGTTTCAGGCGTTAACCCTTCGTCAGAGCAAAAAAATGGCCTTTTCCGCCGACAAAGGGTTAACGCCCGAAATGTCAAGGTTGTTTTTCATGAAATATCCAACAATCTCTGCCATTAACAGTGTACCTTTAGGTACGAGAGTGTATGATCCAATTGTGATAACTTACCCCAAAACAGCATGGCGACCAACATAAGCTGCCTGATGCCCTGAATCGGCCACCTGCCTCCACCCAGCAATGCGGAGCCATCATAAGATCTGCAAAGGAGAGAAAGGGAAGAACGAGGTGGGGCGTACGGTTTGTGTTCAGGGAGCCACATGTTTGTCGCCAGGGGCCGCAACTCCCCGCTGGCAGCAGGTGCCTTTGGCCCATTAGGCAATTCCCGTCACGGGGCGGCCATTGATTAGAGGACTTAGGCCCAATGGTCATAGCTTGGCCTGCGGGTGACATGTTCGTGGCTAATGCACTTTAATTACCCCCCCCCCCCCCTCCTCTTAAGGCGGACTCCTATACGGCAGCCAAAAACAATAACGAACCCATTTTTCGCTCGTTGGGAAATAAATAACAATGTTCCAAATTTCATTACCTTGTCCGCAAACGAAATTTCAGATATCATGTTGGAAGGAGAGCGATGAAATATTTATGAGGGACACTTAAAATGCCAGTGCGTGGCCCTCTGCCACCAGAACAGGCATGTTTCATCTCATGGTGTGGCCTGTTGGTCACGAAGGTCACTGCCTGGACCAAATAAACACTGCTAAATATTCTACAAGCATTGCAGATCTTGTGAAAGAAGGTTACGTATGGCAGTCCCATTATACTATCCTGATCTCGACAATCCCATCTAATTCCCGATGACGTCTAACTCTTCATTGAGTTTTCCACGTTTATGAACCGGAAGTCGGCTTTCTGTTTTGGGCTTCTCCAATTAAACCTCATGCATTGCATCACGTGATATGACGTAAGCCAATAAAAGACCAAATACAGCATTGGAATCGCAAGGAGGAACTGGGATACTGGGATAGGCTAAGATGGAGGCATCAGGAGGATTCCGGTTTTAGCTGATGCTCTTCTACCCTCAAACCCATCCAGGTACAATCAAGTGAGTCTTACAAAACGTACAAACACACACTCACACCACAACGGAGAGAGGAACCGAGTGAGGCTTTGTTGGTTTGAGACGCGATAAAAGTTCCTCCATGTTGAATGGAGTTACGTCCTTTCTCCTGATTTCTTCAAACCTCGATACGATACAACAACGTCGTCCTCACTTCGTTGACCTGCTTCCCAGGTTCCCAGGCAGCCACCTTTGTTTGCCCTGAACTCGTGATGTCAGCAGCAGAAGTGTGTCACGTGCTCCTCGCCCTAACAAGCTTATCGGAACCAGATGCAGGACCTCGTTCCCGGTGTGAGATGCTAATTGTCGGAACGGCGGTGTTTGTGTCTCACAAGTGCTGAGACTGCACAGAAGCCCCAGCTGCAATCTGCGCAGTCGATCTGATTTTAAACGAGCTGACGTTTGTTGAGAGAGCAGGCGAGATGAAACGTCACAGTTACCTGTCTAATTCATCGAGACGTTCACATTTTCAAACTAACAATAATTTTTCAAACTTTCGGTCGATTCCTGTAACGTTCTAATGGCAATTTTCACTGATCTGGAAAAGCCTTGTACTTCACTGACGTTCCGCGAAGAAAGGTGTGGGGGAACATGTGGCACCTGGGATGCGGTTGTTACCCCAATCAAGGCTTTCGCTAAAGGTGCTAAAATATAGCCAAACATACTGATTGGTTTATCATTAAAACTACATCCCCAGGCATCTTCCAGTATCTGGTCAATCTCCTTACCTGCTGTAATCATGGAATAATCAATATTGTCAAAGGAGCCGTGTCTGTCTGTCTGTTTGTCTATCGCCTACAAGTCACAATTTTAAACTGATATTCATGAAACTTCAGGAAATGGTAGAAGGCTATTGATTCTGAGGTCAAAAGGTCAACATAGGCCAAAGGTCAACAACTTTGTCAAATTTATAAAAACATAAATTTTCATCCGATTGACTTGAAATTTTAAGATGATTTGCACATCAGGTCTGCAAATAAATAAAAAATATATTTTTGAGGTCAACATAAGCCAAAAGGTCAACATAGGCCAAAGGTCAACAACTTTGTCAAATTTATAAAAACATAAATTTTCATCCGATTGACTTGAAATTTTAAGATCATTTGCCCATCAGATCTGCAAATTTTTAAAAAACGAATTATTTTTGAGGTCAACATAAGCTAAAAGGTCAGCATTGGCCGAGAGGTCAACAACTTTGTCAAATTTATAAAAACATAAATTTTCATCCGATTGATTTGAAATGTTAAGATCATTTGCACATCAGGTCTGCAAATGAAAAAAAAAAAAAATTGAAGTCAACATAAGCCAAAAGGAAAAGGTCAACAGGCCAAAGGTCAACAACTTAGGTGCAATTTCTGAAATCCTCAATTTTTATCCCATTGACAGGATTTGCAACATTCGATTCGACATGAAACATCCAATTTACAGGAAATTTGAACATTTGTATATAAAGTCACTCAATTCTACCACGGATTATTTTTGAGGTCGACATAGGCCAAAAGGTCAACAACTTAGGTGCAGTTTCTAAAATTCTCAATTTTCATCCGATTGACTAGAAATTCAAACGGGATTTGCATATTCACACGCACGTAGAGCACGACTTGTCCTTCACAAATGACAGGCAAACTCAGCATAATATCCTTTAATGTATTGAAAGAAAGGGGCTTGCAGGATGGTCTAAGGGTATGCGCACTCCACTCTAAGCCTTCTGGCCTGGGTTGGAATCCCAACCCAACTATAAACTGTCATCCTAGTGTGTGTATATATATATATGTATATATATATATATATATATATATATATATATATATATATATGGTGGTGGGATGATGAAGTTGGAAAGAGGATTGACGAGAAGAGGAAGAAGTTCAAGGAGTGGCAGAAGGCGAAGGGTACGGGAGCAGAAACAGCAGAGCATGAAAGTTATAAGGCAGCCAGGAAGGCTGCAAAGAAAGAGGTAGCAAAGGCGCAGGAGGCATGTAGGAAAATGTTCGGAGAACGCTTGGATTCGGAAGAGGGTCAGAGAGCGGTATTCAGGATTGCAAAGCAGATAGCGAAAGAGAGGTGTGATGTGATGGGGGTGAGCTGCTTGAAGGATGAAGTGGGACAAATCGTTGTCGACCCAGATGGAATTAAAGGAAGATGGAAAAGATATATGGAAATGCTGTTGAATACAGAGAATGAATGGGATGGCAACATAGAGAGTAACCCAGTTTTAGGACCGGCAGAGAAGATAACTGAGAAGGAAGTTGAGGAAGCGAT
>NC_136265.1:133241312-133288812 GCF_964187855.1 Myxine glutinosa | reverse complement strand
CTGTTTTTACCCAAAAAGGAAGAAAAAGCGTTTTTGCGTTTTCTGGCCAAAAGTGTTTTTTTATTTATTTATTTATCCAAAATGAAGAAAAAGCGTTTTTTAGCCAAAAGGTTTTTTTGCCAAAAAGGAAGAAAACGTGTGTTTGGCCAATGCTGTACTGAATTGTCAATGTACAGAAAGTCAGCTTGTCTTTGACACGTCCAGAAAGACAGCTGGCCCAGGCCAAGTGTCCCAATAAGGTTAGGGCAAGAATTGGAATTTGGCCGACTGTGGGACTGTGAAGGATGCTGTGGGATTTTTAATGTCCACCGACTAATTATGGGAAGAGGGGACATCCAGTTTAACGTCCATCCGAGGGATGGCACATACATTGAAGATCCACCCTGCCTTCACCCTGCCGGCACAACACCAGAATGGCAGTTTATAGCAGGGTCGGGGTTCAAACCCAGGTTAGACAGGTTAGAGTTGAATGTGTGTAGCTCTAGGCCAGCCTACCAGCCCAGTGTAATGCAATTATAGTAGGTAGAAATAAAAAGATGAACAGTGCCATTTTAAATTCATGCTATTGTAAAATGATAGTAATATAAAATTTGTCATTGTCAACTGTAACATGCATGCACAATGCACATCCCTGTCCATGTGGGAATACAGGTAAATGGATTAAGTGCAGAGTTTACCAATATGGTGGGGCTTGTCTGCCAATCGTGATGAAATCAACTTCCCATGAGGCTCTGCAATGGGTGCACAAATATGGTGGTGCTCGCCAGCAAACGGAGATGAATTTTGGCACCAAAAGTAACCCAAAGATTATAAAAGTAAGAAATAGTATACGATGAAAGATAAAGTTGTCAGAAAGCCAGAGAGGCCACAGAAACGAGGGAAGAAATCACAGCCTCAGAGGAGTAAAGGGCTGGCAGAAAGCCAGGGCAATTCCATATTATCATATGTTTATTTTATTTTTTACAAAGTAAAGGGTTATGGAATTAACGAGTCTTTTCCCATGAAATGGTGATTTTTCTTGACGTTTAATTACACCCCCTGTAATGAAATGTGATTTCCACTCTAGAGCTCCATGGTCTTGGTTAGAAATACATAATAACGCACTCGACGCACGCGATATCGTAATTCATTCTACAAAAACTGAATTTTCATCATTCACACTAATGGTAAATAATCCAGAACGGCATTCTTCGATGTTGCGACGTCGACCGATATGCCCCGCCCACATTAATACATCATTATACATACCTGCACCAAATTTGATTTAAATCCCCACAACTGTTCTCGGGTATCACATTTTTACCTGACATGACCTCTGACCTTTGACACCAAAATCTAATCAGTTTATCTTTGCATCATAATATGTACTCATACCAAGTTTGGTCAAAATCCCATCCCTGGTTCATAAGTTAGCTCGGTAGTATTTTTAAACCTAACAGGACCTTTGACCTTTGACCTCCAGACCCCATAATCTAATCAGTTCATCTTTGCATCATCATATATGCTCATACCAAGTTTGGTCAAAATCCCATCACTGGTTCACAATTTAGCTCAGTAACATATTTTTTAACCTAACGGGACCTCTGACCTTTGACCTCCAGACCCCATAATCTAATCAGTTCATCTTTGCTTCATAATATATACTCATACCAAGTTTGGTCAAAATCCCATCACTGGTTCACAAGTTAGCTCGGTAACATTTTTTTTTAACCTTACGGGACCTCTGACCTTTGACCTCCGGACCCCATAATCTAATCAGTTCATCTTTGGATCATAATATGTACTCATACCAAGTTTGGTCAAAATGCCTTCACTTGTTCACAAGTTAGCTTGGTAACATTTTTTTAAACCTAACGGGACCTCTGACCTTTGAGCTCCAGACCCCATAATCTAATCAGTTCATCTTTGCATCATCATATATGCTCATACCAAGTTTGGTCAAAATCCCATCACTGGTTCACAATTTAGCTCAGTAACATCTTTTTTAACCTAACGGGACCTTTGACCTCCGGACCCCATAATCTAATCAGTTCATCTTTGGATCATAATATGTACTCATACCAAGTTTGGTCAAAATCCCATCACTTGTTCACAAGTTAGCTTGGTAACATTTTTTTAAACCTAACGGGACCTCTGACCTTTGAGCTCCAGACCCCCTAATCTCATCAGTTCATCTTTGCATCATAATATGTACTCATACCAAGTTTGGTCAAAATCCAATCACTGGTTCACAAGTTAGCTCGGTAACATTATGTTTAACCTAACAGGACCTTTGACCTTTGACCTCCAGACCCCATCATCTAATCAGTTCATCTTTGCATCATCATATATGCTCATACCAAGTTTGGTCAAAATCTCATCACTGGTTCACAATTTTTAGCTCAGTAACATCTTTTTTAACCTAACGGGACCTTTGACCTCCAGACCCCATAATCTAATCGGTTCATCTTTGCTTCATAATATATACTCATACCAAGTTTGGTCAAAATCCCATCACTGGTTCACAAGTTAGCTCGGTAACATTTTTTTAAACCTTACGGGACCTCTGACCTTTGACCTCCGGACCCCATAATCTAATCAGTTCATCTTTGGATCATAATATGTACTCATACCAAGTTTGGTCAAAATCCCATCACTGGTTCACAAGTTAGCTTGGTAACATTTTAAAAAACCGAACGGGACCTCTGACCTTTGACCTCCAGACCCCATAATCGAATCAGTTCATCTTTGCATCATAATATGTACTCATACCAAGTTTGGTCAAAATCCCATCACTGGTTCATAAGTGAGCTTGGTAACATTTTTTAACCTAACAGGACCTCTGACCTTTGACCTCCAGACCCCATAATCGAATCAGTTCATCTTTGCATCATAATAATATATACTCGTATCAAGTTTGGTCAAAATCCCATCACTGGTTTATATAAGTTAGTTCGTTAACATTTTTTAAAACTTAATGGGACCTCTGACCTTTGACATCCAGACCCCATAATCTAATCAGTTCATCTTTGCATCATAATATATACTCATATCAAGTTTGGTCAAAATCCTATCACTTGTTCACAATTTGCTCGGTAACATTTTAAAACCTAACGGGCCCTCTGACCTTTGACCTCCAGACCCCATAATCGAATCAGTTCATCTTTGCATCATAATATGTACTCATACCAAGTTTGGTCAAAATCCCATCACTTGTTCATAAGTTAGCTCGGTAACATTTTTTAACCTAACGGGCCCTCTGACCTTTGACCTCCAGACCCCATAATCGAATCAGTTCATCTTTGCATCATAATATGTACTCATACCAAGTTTGGTCAAAATCCCATCACTTGTTCATAAGTTAGCTCGGTAACATTTTTTAACCTAACGGGCCCTCTGACCTTTGACCTCCAGACCCCATAATCGAATCAGTTCATCTTTGCATCATAATATATACTCATATCAAGTTTGGTCAAAATCCCATCACTGGTTCACAAGTTAGCTCGGTAACATTTTTTTTAACCTTATGGGACCTCTGACCTTTGACCTCCAGACCCCATAATCGAATCAGTTCATCTTTGCATCATAATATGTACTCATATCAAGTTTGTTCAAAATCCCATCACTTGTTCACAAGTTAGCTCGGTAACATTTTTTAACCTAACGGGCCCTCTGACCTTTGACCTCCAGACCCCATCATCTAATCAGTTCATCTTTGCATCATAATACATACTTCTACAAATTTTGACTTCGATCCATTCGGATCCATTTCGCAATAACGAAAACCTATCAGGACGGACGGACAGCCAGACAGCCGGACGGACAACCTGAAATCATAATGCCTGCGGCGACTTCGTCTGCGGAGGGATAAGAATAGAATGCTACGAAGTTTATTTACTCATTTCCTATTCTGCGAACATAGCAGGGATATTTATCTTTCAAGACGGGTCACTTCAAAAGATGATAAGTTGGATTTCAATATCGCAGCCAAATTTTGCGATGACATTTCAGCGATTGAATAAAATTCCGAGATTTACCTGTCACAGAGGATTACCATCAATCCCACACAAAACACTTTTGACAATAATATGAGCTATATTTACAGTAAGTGCAGGCTTTATGTTTGGCTATGAGTATATAGATGGATTATCTGATATTTAGGTTTGCATGATTTTCATGGATTGTGGTTTATTACACGATACGGAATACTACCTGCGCGTTGCACCTCTTCAAGAGGACAATTGTTGAATAGCATTGTAAAATCATTATCTGCATCAGTAATGCTTAAACAAACGATACTGATTTTATTGTACACCACTCCTTTCCTATTACATCTCCAGGCGATGCATGACGTCATCGCCGGACACCGCATGGGGCCCGGTGATGACCACGCTGAAAGGGAGTACTCGGTTTTCACTCCGGTTGTTTGTTTGTTTGTTTGTCCGGGCGATATCCCAGCCATCCTTTGAGCTAAGAAGCTGAAATTTCAGCACAATAGAAAGCACGTGCTTTGGCAAAAACGATATTTTTTGTTTTTTGATTAATCAATTAATTGATTAACTAGAACGGCACTCAGTGGAGAGCATACCTCCGCCTGATTGGCCATATCACTCAATGGTGAAGAATCACTTAATAATTCTACTAGCTGGATCCGAATCTGGATCTTCACCAAAATTGAAACGATTCTTCCTTGTCACACACACAACCTGTCCAACAAGTTTCATCCAAATTCATCCATAACTTTTTGAGATATCCTGCTATGTGTCGTTTTTGGCCCGATCTCCCAATGTTGAAGAATCACTTAATAAATTAAATAACTATCATATCCGAATCCATTTTCAGATCTTCACCAAAATGGAATATATTTGTCCTTGTAAGACACCCAATCTGTCCACCAAGTTTCATCCAAATTCATCCATAACTCTTTGAGATATTCTGCCATGTATCGTTTTTGGCCCGATCTCCCAATGGTGAAGAATCACTTAAAAATTAAATAACTATCATATCCGAATCCATTTTTAGATCTTCACTAAAATGGAATATATTTGTCTATGTAAGACACCCAACCTGTCCACCAAGTTTCGTCCAAATCCGTCCATAACTTTTTGAGATATCCTGCTGTGTATCGTTTTTGGCCCTATCTCCCAATGGTGAAAAATCACTTTTAAAATTCCACTGGCCGGAGCCGAATCCGGATCTTCACCAAAATCTAATCATTTCGTTCTCGTCACATACGCTACATCTCTGCCAAATTTCGTCCGAATCGGTCCACAACCTTTTGAGATATTTTGTGGACAAACGGACAGACAGTCAGGGGTGAAAACATAACCTCCATCCACCTTTGGTGGCGGAGGTAATTACTTAATTATTATCGATTTATTAAGTACTTATTTATTTCCTTTTTCATCTCGGAAATATCTCAGGCACCTTTTGAGCAAGGAGGCTGATATTCGGACACGACAGTGACCAAGTGATTTGGCTATAAAGGATATTTTTGATTTATTGATTAATCGATTAATTATTTATTGATTAATGATTGATTATTTATAGTGGATGCATGTTCGCATCCACTAGAAGACTCTAGTCCTCGTGGATGCGCAGACAAAAAAACCTCTTTCGAAGCAAGCATTTAGGGACAGAGTTAAAGAAGTGTCAGGTATGTCCTCCATAAAACTAGGTAAAATGCCAAATGCTCATTCCATGACAATATGCATTATCTCGACAATGTGCCTCGAGAAGATTCCTCAAGGGATGAAATATCACTTTGAGAAACGTTGGTTGGATAGAGCAAGTTGGGGAAAACAAAATCTCCCCCTTTCCCTCCGCCATCTTTCCGGGCTATATATGGTCGGTATCCTAAATGTCCTAAATGTCCACACTCGAGGATTACCTGTGCTCATCATATTTTGAAGTGTGTTTAAGTTGTGGGCGTTGAATATCCCATGATATCCTTCAGGGAATTTCAAATGAAAAAATGCGTAAGAACGGAACAGAGACTGTACATAGACATGCAGGTAGGGGATAATTCCGCACATTTCCCATGCCAGGTGTGTCTTGCCCGCACATTATTCTATCAACAAGAGGGAGTGGATACCATACCATAATGTAAAGTAAATAAATTTATAAAAATTAATTTTAACCCTTATAGGAAAAATTCCAGATAGGAAAATTCCCCAAAAATGTGGAATGCTCCATCTGTTTTGTAAATCCTCCTTCATTTAATCTTGCTCCAAACCTGGTGTTGGCTTAACGGTCAAGGTAGCTGCCTTATGCTCGTCTGGTCTTGAGTTTGAGCCGCTGTCATGCCGTAACAGGGGGGGGGGGGGGGGGGGAACTGCATCAGAGACACCGCTGTGCTCCCATCAATGATGCAACCAGCAGCCACAGGCTGCACCCAAAATGATGATCTTGCTCCAACAATCCATGTTACTGTTGGAAGTGCTACAGGGCAAGAAAGTTACAAGACAGGACAACTTATGATCTCCTGGTGCACCACCGCTTATTCTGATAGGCCCTGCATCAAGAGCTCATCAGATTTGAAGTGAATATAAGTTGTGGGCGTTAAAGATCCCATGATATCCTTCCAAAAAAAAATTGGTTGTTGTTTGCCGGTGGCCCGGCATTCCGGGCAAATTCCCTGCTTGTTGTTAGCTACGTAATTACCAACACCTACAGCAGGTGGGTGTGCCACGACGTGAATATGGCACAAACATGATAGGCCAAATGACCTCTTCCTACCTCTTAATTATCCTACGACCTTAAGACAGCTCGGTCTACGCACCATCTTACAGTTAGCCCACGGAACACAAGAGGCAGCGGGATATGAAATTTTTAATTGGGTACAAGAGATGTGGAGTAGGTGGGCGGTGAGAGGGTGGTGGTGGTGGGTGCGGAGAAGACGGGTTTCATCAAGAAAGTTTGAAATATCTGGTAGGACCTTGCCAAAAAAAAGATGCCCTGCAGCATAATTTGAAATTTTTAAGTAACCCACAATGCCTTGGACTTGTAAGACATTTCATCTCATGCTCGACACCATCAAGCTATCAGGGCCATGAGCTGAGAAGGTAACAATTTTGCTTATGATTTCAACGTGTTCTTGAAACGGCCTCGGATTTATGAAAGTGCACCTTTCGGATGACGCCAATTCAGATTCCGGGGGAAAATTTAATAGAGGTCCTCCCCGCTCCCCCAAACGTGTTTTTTCCTATTTACAACTGCCTTAGAGGCTTCCTCGGAAATAATTCCTCCAGAGGTGCTTAGCAATGACCTATTTCGACTCTGGTTGCATGTGCCCTAATTGAGCATGCAAGACGCCCAGCCAGCTCCCCCCTGCAGCGGCAGCAGTGGTGGGGAAAGATTTCTGCAGTTGCAGGTAGCAAAATTAAAATGTAATGAGCCTCGCTCGCCTTATTAGGGCTCATGTCGCGAGCATGCAACCTTTGTTCTGCGACTCCGCCGAGTGGCTGTTGCGTCTTGCGATGTAAATGCGTTTAAATAATCGATGCCTATACCTAGCTCAGTTGCCGTGGCTTAGTCTTGGCAATAAAAAGTAAAGACCTACCACCAGGAAGCAATAGGTCTGTTTTCTGGAAAAGGCCAAAACACGATTGGTTGGCCTGGTTGGTGCTTTTAGCCGAGTGCATATTCTCTTCGGGGCACAAAATCTGTGACTTTTTGGGAGGTGGGTAGAGTGCTTCCCAGAGCGCCACAGAGGCACAGGGAGGGAGGAGGCTGTCAGAACCACAGTCACGTGACTTCGTCTTGATGGGCGCAGCCATCTTGGATTTCCCTTCATCGTGGCAGGACATGTCAATTTAGATCAGCCTTGCTTTCGGTTGAATTCATCCAAAATGGCAAATGGGGTGTTTAAGTCATTCTACCGGTAATTTGAAGCTACGAGAGGGCTTTCTAAAAAGGAGAAGGAAGGAATTGTTCAACTATAAGTTTGTAGAATTTGGAGGGAGCTGAAGGGCAACACTAACTTATTCACCGAGGTTAGAGATGCCACTAATAAAAAAACAAGACGACGTCATGCGGAGCACGATACTTGCAAAATCCGCCCCCCATCCCAAAGAAAAAAATTCCATTGATACAGCAAATTGTCCAATTCATCAACATTAAAATTGACAATCTTGATCAAAGCTCCGGTCAATAGGAAAAAAAGTGACGATTTTTCAGATGAAAAATGATGATTTTGGAAGGTTGACCTTGAGTTAACCTTTGACCTTTTGACCTCAAAATAGTTAGTTTCCCTATTTAGTGACTCAATGTGCAAATGCTGTTCAATTTTCAAGTCAATCGGTTGAAAATTGAGGATTTTTAAAACTTGGCCGATGTTGACCTTTTGGCCTATGTTGACCTCAAAAATAGTTGGTGGTTGAATTCAGTGACCAGATATGTAAATCCTCTTAGAATTCAAGTCAATCAAATGAAAATTGGTGATTTTAGAAATTCGGCCTATGTTGACCTTTTGGCCTATGTTTACCCAAAATATAATTTGTGGTTGAATTCAGTGACCAGATATGCAAGTCCTCTTCAAATTTCAAGTCAATCGGATGAAAATTGAGGATTTTAGAAATTTAGGAAAGTTGTTGACCTTTGGCCTATGTTGACCTTTTGACCTTTTGACCCCAAAAACAATATTTGGTGAAGTTTCGTGAAGATCGATTGAAAATTGTGACCTGTAGGCCGGTGACAAACAAACAAACAGACAGACAGAACCACAAACGCAACCGACCAATATACTTGAAAAATATTCGATTTTGCAAGTAAAAATAACAGAATGGAAGCCGATTGAAATTTTAAAAGTGCGACATTGCTCGAATTCGGAGAGTCACGTATTTTTTAGGGTGTGGGTCATGCAAAACATCACCGAACGTCACAGGGAAGGTGTCATAAATTTGCCAAAAAAAAGTCACATATTTTGTGCACAGCCCCTTATCACTGGGATTTCAGGTTTATTTCTAATATGAGTTGATTTGTCAGAACACCACCTGGGATTAGGGTAACTCAGTCTTGGAGGTCTACCTCGGTATATAACTCTATCTGAGGTCAACTATCGAGGATGCCTCTTCGTGGTGATTGTACTCCCCAACGCAAGTCTAGGGCCAAATCGTCCCCATTCTTCCCTGCTGTGCGGGTGGGTTTGTCAGGACAGCGTGCCGATCGGTCTCCATGGATTGGCCTTTTCCCTCTTGTATGTCTTCTGTTTTTTGGCTGAAACGTGAGTGTGCATTCCTCTAGTCTAGGCCAACCTGCCAACCCAAAATTGACTTACATGTAAATAACTGCACAAGCTTCTCTATGAGTCTTAGGTCACCATAAAAATGGGATGATAAGAACAATCACTCCAACTAATTAATTATTATCAAATTAATAAATGATCAATTTATTGATGGAACTTTTGGCAATCGGATTTATGATGTGGAAATGTGTTGCTTATTGATGGTTCAGCAAGAGCATGGGATTTTTTATTTATATATATACTAGCAGAAGTACTCGGCATTGCCGGGAGGGGAAAGGGAGGGGGAAGGGGAGGGGGAGGGGATGGGGAGAGGGTAGGGTGGAGGGGGAAGGGAGGGGGGAGGGTATGGGGAGGGGGAGGGTGGAGGGGGGAGGGGGAAGGGGTAGGGGGGAAAGGAAGGGGTAGGGGGGAAAGGGAGGGGTAGGGGGAGGGGGAGGGGGAAGGGGAGGGAGGAAGGGTAGGGGGAGGGGGGGAGGGGAAGGGGGAGGGGGGAAGGGAGGGGGTGGGGGAGGGAGGGAGGGGGAGGAGGGAAGGGGAGGGGAGGGATATAGATGGTTACTGGCAATTGATCACATCCACAAATGATGTAATCCACACAATTTATGTACTTTACATAACGTTAATAGGAATACATGGCCGTGTAGATGGGAAATACAGTTTGTTTGAAATAAATCACAAATATCAGATGAAAGTTTTTAAAATTTAGAACTATTCTCACTCAGAGTTAAACATCACCGTAATATTACGTGGTTGCTTCAACGTTTTCTGTGAATTATATGTCATCATTGTGAGATTTTTTTGTATTTTTTTTTTTAATGAGATTTTTATATTTAAAAAAACGGCAAAAAAGCATCAGAACAGCTGTGAAAAAGCATCAAAACAGCAGTGAAAAAGCATCAGAACAGCAGTGAAAAAGCATCAAAACAGCAATGTAAAAGCATCAACACAGCAGTAAAAAGCATCAAAACAGCAACAATTGTCCGGTGATTTTTCAATCACCGCAGCTAAATGTGTCGGAGTATTTAACTATTTTCCTTCGTGCCTTTTTTTGTGTGTTTTTTTTTTATACACATAAATACATAAAATCACATAAAATACACATAAATACACATAAAAATCAGATCAGAATCAGAATCAGAATCGATATTCTCACAATCATCACAACACACCAGACACGTAGTTAATTACGCAGTGCTTCCTTGTAAACAATGTTCTTTATCTTTCCTTGTTCGGATAGGATGTATAGATTGTTCTCTTGTCCTACCCGACTACATCCTACGTGTAGTTGGCCATGGGAGAAGCACGGGGAATCAAGGTTCAGTCCGACCACCTTGAGAGATTGTCCTTGCGCCTTGTTGATGGTCATGGCAAAGCTGAGCCGTACGGGGAATTGGAGCCTTTTGAACTCGAATGGCAGATCAGATGGTATGATTGGTATCCTCGGAATGAAGACCTGTTCCCCGCTATAGTTTCCCGTAAGTATGTTGGCCTCAATTACGTGAGGCATCAACTTTTTGATAGCCAGTCGTGTGCCGTTGCACAGTTTTGGAGGATCGATATTTCTCAGGAGCATGATTGGAGCACCTTCCAGATGGAGTATGTGGGGAGGCACACCCGGATGCTGTAGCGAATTGAGGAACTCTACCGTGTAATGGACAGTCTCATGGTCGTTTTGGATTGAGTCGACAGATCGGTAAGTTCTTAGATCCCCAGGAATAGGCTGCAGAAGATCCAAATTGATTTGTCCACTGCATCGTTCTTTGGGGTTAGAATTGCCCTTTCACAGAGCCAGGAATGATTTCGGTAGTTGGCGGGGATGTTGGGGAAGACGTTCGCCTTGAGTTCGTCAGCCGTGGTGACATTGTTGCCGCATGGTACGATGTCCAGTCCATCTTCAGGGCACGTCTCCAAATCTCCGTTTCCGATCTGTAACAGCTTCGCTGAAAAGGCGCCTGCGGCTACATCTCCATGAAGGGTGACACGCATGTTTGTGCTGAGTTTCAACTTCGTCACTTTTGACCATAGAGGAGATGCCTTTATACAGGAACGAAGTTCATCTGCCTTGGTCCCGCGTGGTATGACAGGCAGGGTCTGTCGGAAATCCCCTGCCATCAGAAGAGTAATGCCTCCCATGACAGTCTGATTGTTTCGAATATCTTGCAGTGTGCGGTCAACTGCCTCCAGTGCAACTCTGTGAGACATTGTGCACTCGTCCCAGACAATGAGTTGGCATTGACGAAATACCTCTGCGACAGCCGATGACTTGGAGATGTTGCACATTGGCTGCTCGATGTTAGTGAGGTTGAGGGGGAGCTTGAAGGTTGAGTGGGCGGTCCGGCCCCCGGGGAGAAGAGTGGCAGCAATTCCGGAAGAGGCAACAGCCAGAGCAATCATCTTTTTCTGCCAGATTTTTGACAGGAGGAGGTTCATAAGGAACGTTTTTCCAGTGCCTCCAGGTGCGTCCAGAAAGAACAATCCACCTTCAGAAGAGTGTATGCTCGCCAGCACTTGCATGTAGATCTGTTCTTGCTCCACTGTCAGTCTTGGCTCGTTTTCATTGATGTAGTTTTCCAACTCTTGTGCGTTGTATGAAGTCTCTCGGAGTACTTCCCGAGCCAGGTGATTCTGTTGTTGTCGCTGTGTTACAGGAAGGCCAATGACCTCCAGCGAATGCCCTCCAAGAGAAAGCAGTTTGTCTTCTATGAGTACTAAGGCTTCATTGTAGATCGCATCGGAGTAGTCTGCTTCAGCATGAACCTGTCTTGCCCTGTGGAGAATGTCCTCGCTGAGATCGTCACGATGGTTATTCCACTGTTGTACCGGATTGGAGAGACCGCAAGTTTGTAGCATGATGGCAAAGAGATTTCTCAACAAGGCTGGAGAGCGTGAGACTGCTGCTTCTTCTAGAGTGGCATCCCAGTGGCTGTCATCCTCCAGAAGGCCATGCAGGTGGCAGGCTTGGCGGAAGGTGTCGCAAACCTGGCCGTTGAACGTTCTCAGTTCTTGGAAAGAGATGGGTCCTTTGACATGATGGAGTAGAAGGCGCAGGAAGAAGCATTCGAAATTGTTTGGATGTACAGTGTAGACTCGTCCAATTGCATCTGAACGGCGAATGTCGGGATGTCCCACAACTCATGCTCCTTGTGTACGTCTTTTCCACGTCTTACTGCCAACCACCCAGGTGTAGTACTGTGGGACTTCATTGTAGATGAGTGTTTTGGCGAATTCGTCTTGTTGACACAATTGGAAGAATGCGGTAAGTGTAGTTGAACTTGGTGGTTCTGCTGCTTTTTGTCTTGCGTTGCCTTCTGTGAAATACACTCTCTGGCCATTCTCAAGATGTACGGAAAGGTGTACAACGGTTGGGTAGCGTTCGTGGATAGGGAAGTTGAGAACTCTCCAGATAGCTTCGTTACTACTGACGTAACGCCCCAGCTGATATGACTCGATCTCGTCGTTTTTGTTCCTCTGAAGGCCGAACATCGCCATGTCCGAACCTTTGTTGACGTATTTGCACACGTATTTGATTGATTTCACTGAGTTGCAGAACTCAACATTGAGATGAGGCGTGGCCAACGTGGCCTCATGCTCCCAGGTGATTGGCTAACTCGAGCTCGAGCGAGCCATAATGCGCTACGTTATGGCAAAAAATATGGATCTAAAGATGAAAGAAAAAAAAACCTATGTGGTGTGAATGGCAATGTTCCTCGCTGAAATGTGAAAAAACGCAATCGCTTTTCGCTCCGAATTACGTGCGAACGCGTAACTGTGAGTTTATGGCGGCAAGGAACATCACGTGATCGCTCTGAGCAAATCAGCGCGCTGCTCTGCCACCGGCTCAGATTCCATGTATAATATTCCTCGCTGAAAAAAAATATGGATCTAAAGATGAAAGAAAAAAAAACCTATGTGGTGTTCCTTGCTGAAATGTGAAAAAACGCAATCGCTTTTTGCTCTGAATTATGTGCGAACGCGTAACTGTGAGTTTATGGTGGCAAGGATGGAACATCACGTGATCGCTCTGAGCGAATCAGCGCGCTGCTCTGCCACTGGCTCAGATTCCGTGTATAATATTCCTCGCTGAAATGCGCTGAGGTAAATATGAATAAAAAATATGGATCTCGTCAAATATTTTGAGGTAGGCCATGTTCTTCCCAGGCTCAATGGCCATGTCTATGCCAAATATCAAGCACGTGAGCCTCTCCGTTTAGGAGTCTATCGGTAACATTACACACACTCACACACACAAACTGTGTTTTATATATATAGATTAACTCTTCATTACCTACACGAAACTCCCACTTATGAGGTTGCCACAACTAAGGTATGGTCTATCTCTGTATATTATGTTTACGCACATGCCTGGAGTAAGGGAAAGACGGGGTATTGTAAAGAAAGTGGGGAAGGGTGGTTGGGAGAATTCCTCTGATGGTATGTTATGAAAAGAAATCCCATTCACCAAAATAAAATGTGAGTGTGTTTACAGTCAATTCTTGCTTAAATTGCAGAGCTGCATTACCTGTGGCCAAAAAATAGTTATTGCAACTTGCTCTGCAGATTAAATCAGGTCAGGTCAGGTATGAGAGCATGTGCACTTTCTGCTGGTAATCCAGAGGTCTCCATCTGGCCATCCCCCAGGCAAATGCCCACCCCATCCCCATCTTCTTGAGATTCTGATTAACCTGCTGCAACCACAATACATGTGGTCAGCCTGTTGGCCTCCTCCACTCAACAGGATCCCTGGGTGAGAGAATCTGGTGAGTAAGATCATCGTCAAGAAAATGAGCCACATGTCCATACAGCCGCAGCCGACGCTCACAGACTGTACAGGTAACAAATCTCATCTGAGTCTCCCTCAGAAAATGCTCGTTAGACACAAAGTACAACCAGATCTATAAGGACTTATCCGAAAAGACCTGGTACCGAAGGTGTTACGTCTTTGTCTCAGATCCTTGGTCAGCGTCCAAGTCTTACATCCATAAGCAAGACTCGAAGCACCAAGGACTTAAAGACTCGGACTTTCGTCCTCCTGCATAGGTACCGCCAGTGCCACACCCCATGGTCCTGTGACTCCATGACTTCCAGGCCCGACCCAGATGTCTATCGACCTCTGGCTCACAACGTGTGAAAACGTGAATGTCTCTGCCAACGTAAGTGAACCTTTCTGTGCCCTCAACATCCTCGCCACTGACAGCTGCGGACATGATAGCAAGATCTAAGATGTCATTGAAAGGAACGGTAGAGAGGAAGTCCAAAATAGAGAGAGACTTGGACAAACAAATGGATGTGGGGAGGAATGGGGGTCAGGAGACGATGCGTGGGGTGGACAAGATGGACACAGAAGGAATCTCTCAGGAGGGAAAACTGGAAATTTGGAGGAAGTAGGGTTTAGTGGGGAGGGGGGGGGGGCAACGAGAATAGAAAATATCATGGTTTGGTATTGAGTATTTTACAAGTTGTCGTAAGTAAAAGTATATAATTGTTGATTTCTTCCATCTTTCAATAATCACTTTCGATCTTTTCCATTTTTTTGCAAAGTGGTCGAACATTAGTTTTGTGAACGCCATAATCATTTTTGTCCCATCTTTGAACTCTCCAAATTGAGCTCTCTATTTCCATCATGATTTTCCATTCTTCAGCATCGTTCGGAATGAAAACAAAATGTCATCTCTGAATCGTATTCCTTGCAAAGACATATTTGTACAATCAACAACGAGCATTCGCTTTATTACAAATGACATGCTAAAACAGAGAGTTATTAACAAGTGCTGTTTATTGTGTTACATCCTAAATGCCTGAGAAAGTGTAATTGAGGCTTTGTTTATGTGCAGATTACAGCTGTGCTTTACAGCTCCATCAATGGAGGGATGAGTCGCATGCATCATGCTGTTCTTGTGCGATTGTCCTGGATTTATGGCTCCCGCCATTAAGCTTGGACACCATGGAAATGCCTCTTTTATGAGATTTTCCTTTTCCATTGAAATTGTTTTCCACCAATCATCCGGGCGACAGTCAGAGTCGGACAGTGAGAGTCGAGGTAGGCTACTACGATTTATATTGCGGTTGCTGCGCCCAATAACTCCATGAATGAATCGAGTGATTTTCATTCAGTATTTTATTTGAGGTCTTTTAGGTCTTCTGGATATTTTGGGTCTTCAGGGTCTTTTGGGTCCTCTAGGTCTTGAAGGATTTTTTGGGGTATTTAGGGTATTTTTGGGTCTTTGTGGTATTTTGGGTATTCGGGGTCTTTTGCGTCTTAGGGGTATTTTGGGTCTTTGGGTTCATTTGTGTCTTCTGGGTATTTTGCATCTTCGGTTCCTTCTACCTCTGTGAAAAATATTCTTATTCTTTCATATGCTGCACATACAGCTAGTGGACCAAAAAATGGAAACACCAATGTAAAGTCACTTAATAGGGAAAGCCTGGTGTTGGCATAACTGTTAAGGTGGCTGGCTTGAGATCTTATGGTCTTGAGTTTGAGCCGCTGTCAGCCGTTGAATTAACACCAGGTGGTTGACTCAGCAGGTCATCCGTCCGAGGTCGGCAAAATGAGTACCAGATGACTGGTAATCGGGGCATTGCATCAGCAGCACAGCTGTGCCTCTAGAAAATGATGCAACCAGCAGCCACAGGCTGCACACGAACCACCCACTTAATAGGGCATTCGGTCACCAAGTGTGGCCAGTACGGCCTGTATGTACAGTGGCATCTTGCCACACAAAGGCAAGATATCGACACATAAGAGTCTACCAGCGTCTGGAATTCTGTAGGAGGGATGCAGCACCATTCTTCCATGAGAAAGTCAATCAACTCACACCTATTTGATGGAGTTGGAAAATGCTGTCTGTCTCAGGCATCGTTCCAGAATGTCGCATAAATGCTCGATTGGGTTCAGACCTGGTGATTGAGAAGGCCATGACATGGATAACATCAGTATCGTGCTCAATAAACCATTGGGTGACCGACCACACGTGCTCTGTGGATTTGGGGGTTTAATGTCCGAAGCCTTTCTTTATTTCAAAAAAAGTATAAAGACTCCCCAATACAAAATCAACAATCAGAAAACAAGAAATTGGCAAACAAAAAATTTGCAAATAAGATATAGGCAAACAAGATATCGACAAACAAGAAAGAGACAAACAGGAAATCAGCAAACAAGAATGAGAAAGCAAGATATCGGCAAATAAGGATCAGAAAGCAAGAAATCGACAAACAAGAATCAGAAAGCAAGAAATTACCAAACAAGAATAAGAAAGCAAGAAATCACCAAACAAGAATCGGAAAGCAAGACATCACCAAACAAGAATCGGAAAGCAAGAAATCCGCAAACAAGAATCAGAAAGCAAGACATTGGTAAACAAGAATCAGAAAGCAATAAATCGCCAAACAAGAATCAGAAAGCAAGAAATCACCAAACAAGAATCAGAAAGCAAGAAATCGCCAAACAAGAATCAGAAAGCAAGACATTGGTAAACAAGAATCAGAAAGCAAGAAATCGCCAAACAAGAATCAGAAAGCAAGAAATCCCCAAACAAGAATCAGAAAGCAAGACATTGGTAAACAAGAATCAGAAAGCAATAAATCGCCAAACAAGAATCAGAAAGCAAGAAATCACGAAACAAGAATCAGAAAGCAAGAAATTGCCAAACAAGAATCAGAAAGCAAGAAATCAGTAAACAAGAATCAGAAAGCAAGAATCAGAAAGCAAGAAATTGCCAAACAAGAATCAGAAAGCAAGAATCAGAAAGCAAGAATCAGAAAGCAAGAAATCGCCAAACAAGAATCAGAAAGCAAGACATTGGTAAACAAGAATCAGAAAGCAAGAATCAGAGAAAGTCAAACAAAATTCAATGAACAAATCTAAAATAAAGCCAAAAGCAGAAATTCCCCCGGCCCCACCCCTCCAAAAATATTTTCCCACGAAATCCCCTCCCCCCACACCAATCCAAGACAATGAACACCTAACTCGAACTGAACAAAGAGAAGGGAGAAGGAAGATCCTATCCCCCAAACCACGCCCAAAGTAATCACGGAAAAGGAGTTGATCAAGTCACTAAGTGGTTGACCTTTTCCCAATAAGAAGTTGTCCGGAGCCAACTTTCTTATAAAGCAGGGAGTAATGTAGACAGGCCGAGATAATCAATAACATATTCAATATGGCAATCACTTATGGGCAACATTTACATTAGTTCCATTTGGGGATGTTTAAGTTGGGTGCCTGCGAAATGGTGCATTTGGTGCCTTTTTGCGGTACATTTGGTGCGGTGCATTTGGTGCCTGCGAAAAGGTTGATAACCATACCAGATGGAGACAGAAGCCTCTCGAAGTAATCACCAACTTAGAATCCCATATATTTTCTTGTATTTCTGAATGGTATGATAGTTATGTTTTGATGTTGAAATATGCTTATTGCCTCATAGTCCCAATCTATCTATAATTCCAGTAATCTCTGTGTGTTTGTTTGTACGTTTGTACGTTTGTACGTTTGTACGTTTGTTTGTTTGTCTGTGACCGCTGTTTCTCGACAACCACGGGTCCGATATACTTTAAACTTGCCAGGTATATTGCTGGGGACCCGAGGATGTGCCTTTTCAAGGTTTGAAATTAATCGGACACGTACTTACCGAGCTATGGCGATTTAGCCGTTCGCCGTTCGCTTTGGCGTTGCGAATGGACCAAACCATTGCATGTAAATAGAGGGGGGGGTTCTGTGGTCGTTGCGAATGGACCAACCCATTCATGTAAATAGAGGGGGGGGGGGTTCTGTGGTCGTTACTGCCACGTGGTTTCAAAGTTTTTTTTTGTTGTTGTTGTTTGCACGCATGTTTTTTTGCATCCACGTACGGGCACGCCCTAGGATGTTTACACACACACACCCCTACACAATTTTTTTTTTTTTTTTTTTTTGGCAAGGAACGGGCACCCACGTACGGGCACGTCCTAGCTTATATATAGTACGGGCATGCCCTAGTCTATATATAATGGAGAAAGTGTATATATGTAATGTATGTGTATATGTATGTATGTATTGTTACATGGAAGGGGGAGATCCATAGCTAGACTGTGGTAAGTGTAACATCTTGTCCATGTGTTTTGAGTCGGTTAGTTTGACATGTACCAGGACTTGTCAAAATAAATTCCTTTATTACAGATGACGCTGAGGCAGCATATGTAATTTATAGACAAAATAGTCAGGGTAATATTGTATGCGTTTTTACGGTATGTGACCTTTTCTTCACTCCCCCTTCACCCCTGGGTTTGACTGGTTATGATTGTGACCTTTCTCTTCTCTGATGCCTCTTCTTCCTCTTCCAACCAATCCCCCCACCCCCCCCCCCTCACCCTTCCCGCCCCCCGAGATCGACCAAGTGGTTCAGCCCACGAGTTTAAAGCCTGTGATTGGCTGTGGGGCGAGAGGGAACTAGGAAGTTGATGCAGAAGAGGGGAGAGTGGCCATTTTGAGGAGGCCTCATTGCTGAGTTCCTTTTACTTGTTGTAGAGTTTCAAGCTGTAGTATCTCTCCCTGAAGGTGGTGTTTGATCAAACTCTTGCTGCCGTATCTCTACCTTGCGGACTATATTAGGGCCGATTGTCCCTGTGGGGCCTGCCTTGAGGCCTACGGTTGGGCATGCAGTGTGGGCTATCGTTGGGGTCTGCAGTGTGTCCTACGCTTGGGGCCTGCATCGAGTCCTACTGTGAGGTTTGGATTGTGGCTTACTGAGGGGGGGAGGGGGGGGCTGCATTGAATGCAGTGTTTGCTCGAACTCTTGCTGCGGCGTCTCCAGTTCGGATCCCCGATCTTGCCTTGAGCTAGATACTGGAGGATACGGTGCCGCCCACCTACTCTTTGTCTGGGTCTCTCCTCTTCTGACATCTTCCGGACCATCGGACTGTAGGTCCTCCACTGAGACTGGCCAGATTCCAAGTGGTTTCATCAGGTCGCCGCAGCCCTTTACACAAGCAGCACCCTCCAGCTTCCTGGCTGCCTACTCCTTCGGCTTCACCCTCGTGCTGGCCTAATCGGGTTTTCCCTTTTCTTCTTCCTTTGTTTTCTCTTTATGTATATGAATATATTTCCAATTGTTATAACCCATAAATAAAGCCGGTTTGATCACATGCCGGCTTTATGGGTTATGTGCTGCATTTGGTCTGCTGCAGGCCGTAACAGCATAAACACCTCTTGTTTGTGGGTGGGGCCAGGTGAGGACCTTTCATCACAGAAGCATACATGCCACACGTGTGTGAAAAGGCTGTTATGATATATCTGGTCAGTTTGTGCCAGCCGCAGAGATGTAATGCACTGCGTGGCAGGGGGAAAAAGATTGAAATTTCTTTTTATTGTCCCCCCCCCCCCCCATCCAACCCACCCCCATCCCCCCCCCCCCCCCCCCCCCCCACTCCTGTGGGTGGGACAGCCCAGAGGACTCGTATGTGTGTGTTATCATCTACTCCTTCGAGAGGATTTGGCCTTGGAATTTGAAACTTTCAAGGATTAATGAGGGCACCCTCAAGTTGTGCATTTGAAAGTTTCGATTGATTCCATCAAGTTTTGGAAAATAAAAAATAAAAAAAACCCATTTTGGCATTTCTTTCCTTTGGGGGAGGGTGGGTGCAATTTGAATTATCCGAGCTATATAACCACAATGTATTGAATATGCTCAGAAGCAGTATGCATGCTTTCACTTCATACACTACTCGCAATAACTATAAGTTAGGGATATTGTGGGAGTGAGTTAATTTTTGTTATAGGGGTTAGGGTTAGGGTATTGAAATCAAGAATGCTGTGTTTTTTCACACATTAATATCCATAGAATTAGGACCAAGAACTTTTTTCAACATAATTAATACACAAAATCAACCACACCGACGAACCTGCCAAATATCCCTAACTTATTGTGAGTAGTGTATACATAACCCGGGTTAATTTTATTTACGGGAGCGATTGAGGCAGCGGTCTGTTGCTTACACACTGCCCAAATAAAGGGTTGCATGCTTGGAACAAGATCCCCTCTAGGGTGGGTACTCTGCTATGGTGTTATTAGTAAAAATAATTACCTGACGCTCCCTGGCGGCTCCTGAAAGGTGCTTATACGGTGCTTATACGAGTAATATACATAATTAGTGGCTTAACCACTCACATGGAAGTTTGAATCCAGGGAGATAACTTCAACCAAAATGCAATCCATAGAGAGACGTCCACAGGTCATTACCAAACTATGGACCATAAACGAAAAGGATCAGAGTGTAATAGTCACAGGGTTTAGCACAAGTGCACATTAGCACCAGTGCTGGGCAATTCATTTTCTCCCATACAGAGGGGCAGACAGGAAAGCAGGATAAAAAAGGGCTTGAAGAGTTAAGTTATGTAGATTAATAAAACACATAAAGGGTTGGGGGGGGGGGGGGTAATGGAGTCATAGAAAAGTATAAGGATTAAAGAAAGGCAGAAAATGGAAAACGAGAAGAAAAAAGCAACAATTGAACCAGTCGCCTGTCCCCCAAAGAATAAATGAAAATGTGAAAGGAGCCAATTAACCTCGCAGGCTTAGCTGAACAAGGACAGAGCGACAGCCAAGAGGCTCCAGGATGTGCCAAGTGGGAGGTAGACATTTTTAACCCTACAACGTCATTTTTAGAAGAGTTCCATAGAATAGCACCCAGATATCTATTAGGCGAACACTTACTTATTGGGCAACCGTAACACTACCCATCAATTCATGTTTAAAGCCACTGAAGCCAGCTCATAAAATGATATCACAAGTCTGGAACTTTCATGACAGAATTACGTGATCGATGAAATGTGTCAAAGTGACATTTAGGAAGCAACCAGACATATTAAGGCCTGTATTTGCTGCTCAGTTTTTCTGTAACTTTTTGTTGCGCAACAAATTTATGCAAATGAATATGTACTGGTCATTTATACACAATATTGGAAACTTTGATATTTCTACAACTTTTTTGACACATGTGGCCTCAGCTAATTGGCTTACCAGATGGTATCACGTGAATGAAGAAATCATATGACAACACAAAATAGAGTTAATAAATGTTTGCATGAAGTTGTGCAAGGGAAAGTCGTCCAAAGTTGTGCATTTGGGTCGAGGGGAGAGTGGGGGGGGGGGGGGGGGGTGCAATATATATATATATATACTAGCTTGGCTCGGCTCGCTTCGCTCGCCTCACCATGCGTCGTTACTGAGGAACGGGCTTATTTCAGCTGAGGATAATGACTGTACCTGAGTTGCTGTGTTGTCATGATTTACACCAATCATAATACAAACAATTATTTTGCACAAATTTATTTATTGTGTTTGTGATATCACATTTTTATAATCAATTTAGGTTGAAGATTTAGGTTGAATGTTTTTTTTTTCAAGAAAGAACCCCTCAGCACATACCTAGGGGAGGGGTAGGTGCAGACTGGAAGTTTAGGACGATAACACCGGAACCACCACGTAATTTAAAAACACCTCACCACCAAGTAATTCAAAACACCTCACCACCACGTAATTCAAAACACCTCATCACCAACTAATTCAAAACACCTCACCACCACGTAATTATAAATACCTCACCACCACGTAATTCAGAACACCTCACCACCATGTGATTTAAAAACACCTCACCACCACGTGATTTAAAAACACCTCACCACCACGTCATTTAAAAACACCTCACCACTACACAATTCAAAATACCTCACCACCACGTGATTCAAAACCACCACCACGTTATTAAAAACACTTCACAACCACGGAAACAAAAGTTTGAGGGAGTCGTTAAGTGACAGCACAGACACTGCCCACATGTGTAGATATATAGATAAATGACTGTACCCGAGTTGCCGTTTTGTCATGGTTTACACCAATCATAATTCAAACAATTATTTTGCACAAATGTATTTGTAATATACGTGATATTGTGGCGGACACAAAAGCCCACTGGCGTGGTGACATCATTCCGCGCACCAAGTGGGCGGTGGCCACGCCCGAGGGGTAGGCGTGGCCTCATGATATACACCGGGCGCGCAGCCCGGAGCGTGCCAGTGTTACAGTGAGCTCCTGAAATAAAGACGCTTATAAGTTACCGCTTGTCCGCTTCCTCCTTGCTCGCAAGCAGCGCGCGTAACGCCGCGCTTTACTGGTGACCCCCTCGACGTTGGATCTGCCGGAGCGATCCTTCCACACGCGACGCCATTGCCATGGACAACTTCATCAAACTTCCCGAATTTTGGGAGGCTCAGGCCGAAGTCTGGTTCGTCCAGGCCGAAGCCCAATTTCAGCTTCGGCGCCTCACCAGCGATGACACGCGCTTTGCCACGTCGTCGCCTCCCTCGGGCCCGGCATGGCCGCTCGAGTTGTGTCCGTCCTTCGCCACCCACCGGACGGCCACAAGTATGAGGCACTCAAGCGGCTACTCCTAGCCACGTTCGGCCTCACGGACGACGCACGGGCCGACCGCCTCCTGGATCTCCCCGAGCTCGGTGACACGCGCCCGTCGGTCCGAATGGACCATATGCTGTCACTGTTGGGCGACGAAGCCCCCGGTCACATTTTATACACATTTTACACACATTTAACACACATTTATAAACACACACATTGGGCATGGGCACATTTTATAAACAATTGAAGTTGAAAAAAAAAAAATCCCGAAAAAATTCCCCCCTCCAAAAAAAAAAATTGGAATTTCTTTCCAAAAAATACACTTATGACATACCGACGGGAGAGATATGTGCATTCCAGAAGTTTGGTACGATTTCGCAAAGGTTTGAGAAAGTAGTTCAGTGACAAGACAACACATGATAGGACAGACGCTGTACAGATATATATATAGATATACATATAATTTCAACAGGAGGAGGTAATGGGGATGGAACAGCACGGGAAGCATGGCTTGGGGTGTGTGACGTATGTGAGTCCGGTGTGCGCATGCGCGACACACGGGACCAGGAACCTGGAGCTGAGTGCAATGCCAATAAAGCGGATATAAAGTTGAGTGCCTTCACTGGGCTGATTGTTTGTGCTTCCAGACATTACAAGTCTGGAAATATCTCCAGACATCAATATCTCCCCCTAACCCACCTCCCTCCCCCTTCCCCCTTAATTACAAATCCAACCGGTCTGGATGTCTAGATGTTTGGGAGGACCTACACAGAGGCGTTGTTACAGGCACAGGTCAAGGTGACATGGACAAATGTAACGGACTGTCGGCAGGCACAGGTACAGGAACTTCGGGCAGAGACACACCACTGACGGCTTCAGGTGCAGGCTCGGAAACAACAGTTGTTCTTTCGAACAACGGAACAATAACTAGATGAACCGCAGGATTTGCATTTTCCTCCAACTCAATATGCTCAGAACTTGAGTAACATGTAACTTGTTACTCAAGTGAACCTTGAGTAACATGCCTCAATCCTTGCTTGATGATCTGTACAGCACGCTCTGCCTGGCCATTAGAAGCGGGTTTGAACGGAACAGAACGGACATGTCTGATGCCATTCAACCTCATGAATCTTACTATAATTCACCAAATGTCCGTCTGTCTGTTCGAAGGTACCGTAAAAACTGCTGAACCGATCGCAAATATATTTTGGGTGGGTAATCCTGGGATCTCCAGGAGTAAAATAGGCTATTTAGTTTTCCCAATTTCAGCTTTGGTCTCCAGCATTCTCAGGTTTGGACTCCCGCATAACATTCGCGTTCGCATAACGTCCATTGTGACGATGTTCTCATTGTGACGATGTATGTGTTCACGGTAGTGTTTGACGTGACGGTGTCAACGTAATTTCTTAATCCTTTAATGAACGTTTAATGTTTAATGAACGTTTAATGCCCTTCGATGTCCGGGCCCGCACGTGCGCTACACTGGACGGGCCAGCGTGTACCTTGCCCTTTGCCGTCAGGCTCGGGTAAACCGCTGAGCCCCATCCGTGATGGGGACTGGGGCTTGAGACAGTGTCCCACGAACGAGGAATTCCCAGTAAGCGAGAGTCATCAGCTCGCGTTGATTAAGGCCCTGCCCTTTGTACACACCGCCCGTCGCTACTACCGATTGGACGGTTTGATGAGATCCTCGGATCAGCCCCTGCACGGGCCGTTCTCGGCTCGTGCCGGTGCACCGAAAAGATTAGCGAACTTGACTGTCTAGAGGAAGTAAAAGTCGCAACAAGCTTTCCGTCGGTGAACCTGCAGAAGGATCATTATCGGGACAACATGAGAGCGAGCGAGACGCGAGACGTACGTGGTACGTGATCGTCCATGTACTGTTTAGCCATGTACTGTTTAGATTTTGATGATTTGCGTGTGATATGATTCAACGGATGTTTAGACGAATCGTTTAAAATAAAAAAGCCTTCAATTTCTGATATTTTACCTTTTCATTTGGGCTTCCCAATTGAAGCCCCGCCCATAGGGCGGGTACTGTTGCTAGTTCCTGAAATTCCTGACATGTGAAACACGAACCATTATCACTTACCAACACATCTGATAGACCGTGAGTAGCGAACATGACACGTAAATTCTCAATGGTAGCAGCAGAAGTGCTGGTAGACATGATAGAGCATTCAATCCACTTGGAAAATGCATCCATGACAACAAGGAACATTTTCCCTAAGAACGGACCTGCAAAGTCAACATGAATCCTGGACTAAGGTTTGGAAGGCCACGACCACAGGCTCAGCGTCGATTTCGCTGGTGACTAACTGAGCTGCTTACACATATCACAACGATGAACACAAGATTCAAGTTCGGAATCAATACCAGTCCACCAAACATGAAACCTTGCAATAGCTTTCATCATAACAATACCAGAATGGGGACTATGTAGTTCAGAAACCAATCTCTCTCTCCCCTGTTTTGGCATGATGACATGTCTGCCCCAAACTAGGCAATCTGACTGGACAGATAGCTCATCTCTACGATGTGAATATGGTTTGTACTCCTCTGAGAATGGTATGCCGGACCAATCGCCAGTCATAACACTACACTTGACTACAGACAACACAGGATCTCTGTTAGACCACAACCTAACTTGAGCAGCAGTGACCGGAGAGCTGTCACTCTCAAACGCATTCATAGTCAATACAAGGTCAGCAGGTTGAGGAGCATTGTTGCGATCAGCAACAGGCACCGGCAGTCGACTCAGTGCATAAGCACAATTCCCAGTGCCAGGCCTGTAACAAATAGTATAATTATAAGCAGACAACGTCCATGCCCACCCCTGAACACGTGATGACGCATTGGTGTTGATGCCTTTGTTCTCTGAAAACAAGAAAGTGAGCGGTTTGTTGTCGGTTTCAAGCTCAAACTTACGACCAAATAGATACTGATGCATCTTGGTTATCCCAAACACACAGCCTAAAGCTTCTTTATCAATCATACCATAGGCTCGTTCGGCTTTCGTCAAGGTTCTAGAAGCGAACGCAGTAGGCAGTAACTTGCCCGACTCATTGGCTTGTTGCAATACACAGCCTACCCCATAGGCACTGGCATCAGCTCGACACAAAACAACACAGCACGACGACATCACCAGCGGCCGCCATATTGTTGGCCACAAAGTACTGGTCCAGCCTCTCCACAAAATCCGTCCAATCCTCCCCATCGGAGTATTCATGGAGAATGCCGATAGTCGCCATCGAGACACGAACGTGTCTTCACCTCGTCGCCACTTCTGATGTCTGGAAGCACGAACAATCAGACCAATGAAAGCACTCCACTTTATATCCACTTTATTGGCATTGCACTCAGCTCCACGTTCCTGGTCCCGTGTGTCGCGCATGCGCACACCGGACTCGCATACATCACAAGGTGGATGAAGCATGAGTGATGGGGAAAAGCATGTATGAAAGAGAAGGAAGATGGTTGAGAGGGAGGTGAGAAGAAAGGAGGAGGAGGGGAGATATGTGAAAGCAGTTGGACAGGACAGCAAGGTGCTTGGATGCGGTGGGTAGGTGTGCAGGTGAGGACCTTGAAGTGGCAAGAGATTTGGATGATGGAGCTAATATTGTTGAGTTTCCTGTTGCGGGCAACGTATGATGTGCTTCCGTCACCAGTAAACTTGAGATTGTGAGGGTTGTTGCAGGATGAGAGATGTTCTTTGTGTGGAGGTTTGGGAACGTGCAGCATGCACTGAGTGCATGCTCAGTGGCATTGGCAGCAGGAAGATGCAAGTGGCAGCATGATCAGGTACTGGCAGTGGTCGTGCAGATGGTGCAGCAAGAGGTGCTGAGAGAGAGAGAGGAAGAAGAAGAAGAAGAGTGGAGAAGAAGACCGATGGGGGAGAGGTGTTGTTTGTCAGAGAGGGCCAAGAGTTGGAAAGAGTAGGTGGAAAGCAAGAGGGCTGTCAGATGTTTGTGATTGGCAGGTGATTGCAGACCTAAAGCCACAATTTATATTTCTCAGAGGAGATCTGTGTGATGACAAGGTTGCAGCCTGACATTGTCATCTGGTCAGGTGCAACAAGACAGGTCATCTTACCGGAATTGTTTGTACTTTGGGAGAGAACATGGAGGAGATGCATGAGAGGAAAAGAGGAAAGTACAGTGAGCTGGAGGCAGAGTGCTGGGAGAAGGGTTGGCGAGTTTCTTGTCAGCCATTTGAGGTGGGGTGTAGAGGGTATATTGGCAATTCCTTTTCTGCATTTCTTGCTCGGCTTGGAGTGTGTGGGACAGAAAGAAGGAGGATGTGTGACAGAGTGGCCCAGGTTGCCTTGAAAGGCTCATTTTGGATTTGGAGGAAGTTTATGGAGGCAAAATTGGCAGGTATTGGCAGGTTTTCATTCCCCTTTCCTCCCGCCTCTGGAACAAACTCCCCCACTCCCTTCAATCCCACTCCTCCCTCCAGGTCTTTAAAACAGCTGTTCACCACCATCTCTTATCTTCCCCCATCCAAATCCTTGATCTTTTCTACCCCCGCTAATTCACCCCAGATACACTTTGGTTTTTTTTGAAATTCAAACTTCTTTCCTGGAAGTCCTTGCAGTGTTCATATGTTTTATACGTCTCCCACCTCCCCCCAAACCCTCCCCCTCCCACATTTCTCCCAATGTCCCTGCTCTCAAATGTTGTGTTTGTGTCCTTCCCCCTCTCTCCCCATCTTGTCTACCGCTCCCCTTATTTTTGTGTTTTATGTGTCGGTTTGACTTTTTGTGTGATTAATGTTAGCTCTTTCACGAGCCTCGATCTTGTATACAAAAAAAAAAAAAAATCACCAACGCCATCACTATTTCAGACATAATTGCATAACCTTACAAACAGTAAGTTGCACTCATTTTTCTGCACTGTCATGTCTTTACTTTATGGTGGTCAACCAGTAACCTTTAACTATTTTTTTCTGCAGAGAAGATGGACAATCCGTGTTCGTATTGTACAACGCAACGGGTGTTCTTACTTTATTGAGCCTGCTTTATAATTCATTTCGTTATGCTCCATGTGATCTTCAATAAGTTTTTACCCTTGAAACACGCAGGAGAAAGACATCTGAGCATACCTTTTTTTTTTGTATAATGAATCGAGGCTCGTGAAAGAGCTAACATTTATTTCACAAACAAATCAACCAGACAAACAAAATATATAAAAAGAGGGAGCGGAAGACAAGATGGGGAAAGAAGGGGAAGCACACAAACACAACATTTGAAAGCAGGGAGAAGTGTGGGAGGGATAGGGCTTGGGGGGAGGAGGCGTGGGAAGGGGGGGGTGGGGGGGAGAGGTATAAAACACAAGGGGACAAAGGACTTCCAGGACAGAAGTTGGTATTTCAAAAAAAAAAAAAAACTGTAGGATTTTGTGTGAAATTAGCGGGGGTAGAAAAGATCAAGGTTTTGGATGGGGGAAGATAAGAGATGGTGGTGAACAGCTGTTTTAAAGACCTGGAGGGTGGAGTGGGATTGAAGAGAGTGAGCGAGTTTGTTCCAGATGCGGGAGAAAAGAGGAATGAAGGAGTGAAGGTGAGCAGAAAGTCTTTATTTTGGCAGTTTAACCATAAGAGGGTTGCAGGCAGATCTTGTGCGATCTGTAGGAATATTTGGGGGACAGAGCCCAGAGAGAGCTGGGGGGGGGGGGGCAAGGCCAGAGAGGAGTCGGTAGAAGATGGAAAGACCACCAACCTGCCTGCGATGAGTGAGTGAAAGGCCCTTGGAGTTAGCTTCATCGCGGGAGATTCCAATGATTCTGAAAGTTTTGGTTTCAACAGCGTGAAGGCGAGCTAGGTGTGAGGCAGGTGCACCAGCCCAGAGGGGAGAGCAGTATTCCATTGAGCTGCGTATGAAAGCCTTGTATGTGGTGAGGAGCTCAGGTGTGCCAAGGAAGGACTTCACACGACGGAGGATGCCCAGTCGGCGACTGGCTTTGGAGGCCAGATTTGAAATGTGGTTTTCCCAGGAGAGATCATGGCAGATAGCATGCGCATGGGATTTGAACCTGCGATTCCGGCATCATAGGCTAAGTGCTAAGATGCGTACACCAAACAGGACAACCCAAGGTAAGTTGAAGTCATTACAATGACTGGTGAGGCCTGTGGGGTTGGCATGCAGGATGAGGAAAAGAAACACTTCCCACTGAGTGAACTCTGCATGGCTTGCAGGAATATGGATGGAGGGATGTTGTAGCACCTTGTAAGGACATGGGAGCACCAAATGACCTTTGTGTGTACTTCACTGTATTCTGTTCCCAATTTTAAACATTTCCTCTTTGATGTTTCTCAAATAGACCAAAGTATCCTTTAATTTCTCGCATGCCACTCATACTGCTAATTTATTTGGCCTTCATTTTTTTTTGGCCTCCATCTACGCACATCTAACGACAGACATGCTCTTTCAAATTGGGTCATGCTAATTGGAATTTGCCTCGTCTCCTCCTTACCAGACGAAGAATCCTTATCTTCAGCGAAAGGGTTTCCTGAGACAGAACTGCAATGCTTTGCCACAACCCGCCCATGGATTGCGTCCTTGCTCGGTGAAACTCAAAGCGCCATTTCGACTCCCATTTGTTTTGAACAGCGCTGCTAATGACGAGGGGGGGCGGGGTGTGGGAGGGGGGGGGGGATTTTTTTTTTTTTTGCATTTTAAAGGTTTTCTTTTTGAAAATCCCTTATTTCTTTCACAAGTACACCCGCTGATTACGGAAGTGGTAGGGAGGGTCATTCATCTTTGGGGTATATAGATTACAGTCGATCTATGGTTGGGTCTCAAGAACATTGGGTGTGTTGTGGCGGACACAAAAGCCCACTGGCGTGGTGACATCATTCCACGCACCAAGTGGGCGGTGGCCACGCCCGAGGGGTAGGCGTGGCCTCATGATATACACCGGGCGACCAGCCCGGAGGAGTTCAGTGTTACAGTGTAGTCTTACAATAAAGACGTTTATATGTTAACGCTTGTCCGCTTCCTCCTTGCTCACAAGCAGCGCGCGTAACGCCGCGCTTTACTGGTGACCCTCGACGTTGGATCTGCCGGAGCGATCCTTCCACACGCGACGCCATCGCCATGGCCGCCTTCGTCAAACTTCCGGAATTTTGGGAGGCTCAGGCCGAAGTCTGGTTCGTCCAGGCCGAAGCCCAATTTCAGCTTCGGCACCTCACCGGCGATGACACGCGCTACTGCCACGTCGTCGCCTCCCTCGGGCCCGGCACGGCCGCTCGAGTTGTGTCCGTCCTTCGCCACCCACCGGACGGCCACAAGTACGAGGCACTCAAGCGGCTACTCCTAGCCACGTTCAGCCTTACGGACGACGCACGGGCCGACCGCCTCCTGGATCTCCCCGAGCTCGGTGAGACGCGCCCGTCGGTCCGAATGGACCATATGCTGTCACTGTTGGGCGACGAAGCCCCCGGTTCGCTATTCCGGGCGCTTTTCCGTCGCCAACTTCCAGCGCAGGTACGCCTCGCGTTGGCCGGGACCGGGCTAACGGAACCCCGAGCATTGGCGGCCGAGGCGGACAAGTACTTCGCCGCTTCGGACACGCGGGCGAGCGTTGGCGTGGCCGTCACGGCCTTCGACGCTGATGTTCCACAGCATCATCTTCTACAGCACGCTGACGTTCAGCAGCATGCTGATACGCACCTCGTGAACGCCGCCACGCCCCGCCCACCGCCGCGGCGAAAACCGCCACCGCGGGGAAACCCGTCAACTCCACCGGCCTGGCGGAGCCAGCCGCGCTCCTCCAGCTCCACCACCTGGTGCTGGTTCCACGCCAAGTTCGGCCACGAAGCTCGGCGGTGTCATCCGCCGTGCTCCTTCAACGGGTCGGGAAATGCCCGGGCCGGCGCTCAATTGTGGCGATGAGCGCCGGCCGTTCGAGCAGCCTGCTGTTCATAACGGACACCTTCTCCGGGCGCCGTTACCTGTGCGACACGGGAGCGCAGGTGAGTGTCATTCCCGCCGGCACGTCAGACAAGCACGCCGCGGGTGGGGGCCCCGCGCTGCTTGCCGCGAACGGGACGCCCATCCGTACGTACGGAAAACGCTGCCTCTCTCTGCGGTTTGGAGGGCAGGTTTTCCGATGGACGTTCGTCACCGCCGACGTGCCCATGGCACTGCTTGGCACGGACTTCCTGTGCGCTAATGGGCTCCTGGTCGACGTCAAGCGCAGACGGCTTGTCCAGGCCGAGACGTTCAGCTCGCTCGCGTGTGCATTGCCCAGCTCAACGAGCGGGTTGCCAAGCAGCTTGCCGAACGATTCGGTTCCGGCCACGTTGGTCTGTACGCTTCCGGCAGCGGACGCATTCACCCGCCTCCTCGCCGGCTTCCCGGCCCTCACGCGGCCCACCTTCTCGGCGGGGGCCGTCAAGCACGGGGTGGCCCATCACATCCCCACCGTCGGGCCACCGGTCTACGCCCGGGCACGCCGCCTCGAGCCGACGAAGCTGGCGGTGGCAAAAGCGGAGTTCGCTACCCTGGAGCGACTCGGCATCGTTCGGCGCTCAGAGAGCGCTTGGGCGTCGCCGCTGCACATCGTGCCGAAGCCCGGCGGGGGATGGCGACCGTGCGAGGACTATCGCCGTCTCAATGACGCCACGACTCCCGACCGCTACCCCGTCCCCCACATTCAGGACTTTTCCGCCCGTTTGGCGGGCAGGTCCTTCTTCTCGAAGGTGGACCTCATACGCGGCTACCATCAGGTCCCCGTCAGGCCGGAGGACGTCCCGAAGACGGCGGTCATCACGCCATTCGGACTCTTCGAGTTCCTGCGCATGCCCTTCGGTCTGAAGAATGCGGCTCAGGCGTTCCAGCGACTGATGGACAGCGTCCTGCGCGACTTGGATTTTGTCTACGTCTACCTGGACGATATCCTCGTCGCCAGCGCGTCCCGTGAAGAGCACCTACGCCACCTCCGCACGCTCTTCGAATGCCTGGGCCAGCATGGCCTGATTGTGAACCCCGCAAAGTGCCGGTTCGGCGCCGCCACAATCGATTTTCTGGGGCACCGTGTCACCAGGCACGGCGCCGTCCCCCTGCTGGCCAAGGTGGAGGCGGTGAAGGGGTTTCCGCGCCCCCGCACGATCAGAGGGCTGCAGGAGTTCCTGGGCATGGTGAACTTTTACCATCGGTTCCTGCCCCGTATCGCCCAGCTCCTGCGCCCCCTGCACGAAGCTCTCCGAGGTAAGCCGGGCAAAGGCGACGTTACCTGGACCGAGCAGATGGACACGGCGTTCACGGGCGCGAAGCTCGCCTTGGCTAACGCCACCATGCTCGCGCACCCGGCGCCCGATGCACCGATCGCCCTCACCACCGATGCCTCTGACTACGCGGTGGGCGCGGTGCACGAGCAATGGGTGCGTGGAGCTTGGCAACCGCTGGCGTTCTTTAGCCGGCAGCTTCGCCCGCCCGAACGCCGTTACAGTACCTTCGACCGCGAGTTGCTTGGACTTCACTTGGCGGTCAGGCACTTCCGCCATCTGCTCGAGGGCCGGGCGTTCACTGCCTTCGTCGACCACAAGCCGCTGATCTTCGCGATGGGCAAGGTCACCGAGCCGTGGTCGGCCCGGCAGCAGCGTCACCTCTCGGCCGTGTCCGAGTACACGACGGACATCCAGCACGTCGCGGGGAAGGACAACCCGGTGGCGGATTGCCTTTCCCGGGCCGTCGCCCACGCAGTCCACCTCGGCATCGACTATGCCCGGATGGCAGCGGACCAGGCCGCTGACCCCGACGTCCAGGCCTTGCGGACCGCCGTCACGGGCCTCCGCGTCACCGAGGTGCCGTTCGACGGCGCGGGCGCGGCCCTCTTGTGCGACGTCTCCCTCGGGCGTCCTCGCCCCATTGTGCCCGCGGGCTGGCAGCGCCAGGTGTTTGAAGCCATCCACGGCCTGTCCCACCCGGGCGCGAGGGCCTCCCAAAGGCTGATCGCCGACAAGTTCGTCTGGCATGGCCTCCGGAAGGCCGTCCGCGGCTGGGCCAGGACGTGCCTCGCGTGCCAGCGCGCCAAGGTGCACCGGCACACCCAGGCCCCGTTGGCCCCGTTCACGGTGCCGGAACGCCGGTTTGACCACGTCCACGTGGACCTGGTGGGACCTCTGCCCCCCTCGCGGGGTTTCACCTACGTCCTCACCGTGGTGGACCGCACCACCCGGTGGCCGGAGGCCGTGCCCTTGGCGTCGACAATGGCGGCCGATGTCGCGCAGGCTTTCATCGCCACCTGGGTCGCCTGGTTCGGCGCCCCCTCAGACATCTCATCCGACCGCGGCCCCCAGTTCACCTCGGAGCTCTGGGGGGCGGTTGCGCAGGGGCTCGGGGTCCGGCTGCACCGAACCACGGCCTACCACCCCCAGGCTAACGGCCTGTGTGAGCGATTTCACCGCTCATTGAAGGCCGCGCTCCGGGCCACCCTCCGCGACGGCGGCTGGGTCGACAGGCTCCCCTGGGTCCTGCTGGGCCTCCGGACGGCGCCCAAGGAGGACCTGCGCGCATCCGCGGCGGAGTTGGTCTTCGGGCAACCGCTGCGGGTGCCGGACGAGTTCCTCCCCGACTCCACGGCACCATGGTCCGCGGCACAGCAGCGCTCCGCTCTGCAAGAGACCGCCCAGAGGTTCGCCCCGGTGCCAACGGCATGCCACGGGCACCCACCGACGCACGTCGCCCCGGAGCTTCGCATGGCGGAGTACGTCTTCGTCCGCCACGATGCCCATCGGACACCACTGCGGCCCCCGTACGACGGGCCTTTCCGCGTGCTGGAGACCGGGGTGAAGCACTTCACCCTGGACATCGGCGGTACTCCTGACCGCGTTTCGGTAGACCGCCTCAAGCCGGCCCACCTCGATGTGGACCATCCACCGCCAGTGGCCCGACCCCCACGTCGGGGCCGCCCTCCTGCGGGCGGACCCCCGGCACCGCCCAGCCCCGCCGCCACGGCGCCCCCCGGTCCTGCACCCATCCCAGGGGCAGCCAGGGGCATCCCACCTGGTATCCCTGCACCCCGGACGCCGCCGATCGCCAGGGGGCGCTTCGGCCGGGTCATTCGTCTGCCCCGCAAACTGGCCCTCCAGGTGCGCGGGAATTCTGGGGGGGCGCGTGTGGCGGACACAAAAGCCCACTGGCGTGGTGACATCATTCCACGCACCAAGTGGGCGGTGGCCACGCCCGAGGGGTAGGCGTGGCCTCATGATATACACCGGGCGACCAGCCCGGAGGAGTTCAGTGTTACAGTGTAGTCTTACAATAAAGACGTTTATATGTTACCGCTTGTCCGCTTCCTCCTTGCTCACAAGCAGCGCGCGTAACGCCGCGCTTTAGTGTGTTCATTTACCAAGTTTCTTGTGGAGAGATCGCCAAGTGGTTTAAGCATTCGAGCAAGCACTCCCATTCAAAACCGTTAAGGAACGGCTGACTTGGCAAGCGCTAGCTAGCTGCTTGGCAAAATGAGCACAACCCTGGCTTCCTCCCTTTGTTTCGTACTAGGGCATTGCCCGTACTATATCTATATCTAAAATTATATCCCCCCCCCTCTATTTACATGAAATGGTTTGGTCCAAAGCGAACGGCTTGCGAGTACGGTGACAATCCCCCCCCTCTATTTACATGCAATGGTTTGGTCCAAAGCGAACGGCTTCCGGAGTTTGGTAAAGAAATCGCCATCGCGTGCACAAACGCGCAGGAAAGCGAATGAATCGCAAATTCGGTTTTATTAGTTTTAAAACATAGTTTAACGCCAACATAGTTTGCAAACGTGAAATAAATGAATACGCTCTCAAATGTGCCATCCGAGGCAGAGTGTGTCCTCCACGTTCGGCACACGCGATCGTTCGCTGCTCTCTGATTGGTTGAATCGTTTTTTGGACATAGCTCGGTAAGTAATTGTCCGATTAATATGAAACCTTGAAAAGGCACATCCTCGGGTCCCCAGCAATATACCTGGCAAGTTAAAAGTATATCGGACCCGTGGTTGTCGAGAAACAGCGGTCACAGACAAACAAACGTACAGACGTACAAACGTACAGAGATTACTGGAATTATAGATAGATTAAACAGCGGGAGTGAGTTTCAAAAGTTCGCTTCGAAAAATGCCACAGTAGTGGTAGAAAGGGCCATGTTATTAAGCCAATATTTGTGGGTTATATAGAGTACAGTAGATCTTCGCTCAGTTCTGTAAGTAAACCTTACTTCACGGATGTCGGGATTCCTCCAAATTTCTTCATTTAGTGTTATAAAGAGCATTAGCAACTGTTAAAAAGCAAATCATACGTGTTTGTGGTTTATAATATTTTTTCTTCCTGCAGACGTCGTTGCCACTGATCTCTATACTAACAGATCAGTGGTCGTTGCTCACACAGAAACGCCATTATAACTTTAAGCTATTTATACACGTTATCACTGCAGGAAAAACGCCTCGGGGAAGTGGGACATTATTAGTATTAATATTGTTTTATAATAACATTAATAATATGCGATTATCATTCATTTTGTAATTAAAAGCGTCTTTGGAAAAACGCCGCGATAATCTTCCTCTTTGGAAAAACGCCACGATAAAGCTAATTTAACATTGATATACACCTCAACACGCAACACCAATAACGGCAATGGCGGGGAAACCTGCTCGGGGGAGAAACCCCCCTTGGGGAGGGGGGCAAATGAATGCGCTACAACCTTCATTATGTAACCCTTGGTCATCCTGTCAAGTTTGGTTGAGATTGGATAAGTAAGGACAGAATGTATTGGCATCAAAAATTCATCAGACGGACAGACACAAATGGTGTATTTTAGTATGATTGTTGCTGTTACGTCTCATTTATCGGTCAAGCAGCTGTGATACTGAAAATCCTAAAGTGACAAGGCCGTCGTGTTATTTGCGAGGCACAAATGATCTGATGATGAATGAATCATTGTATGAAGTAAAAAAAACCGGTTGTTTCATGACTTTCATCGGCACCGATCAAAGTCCAGTTTTGCTTAGCCTACTTATTTGAGACACACACCAGTTATCCTGTAGGTGTTCATCATGCTTTTAGGAAAGGCAGAATGGAGTGTGTTCATTCTGAATTTCAACGCATCACTGTTTCCTTAGGTCAGAACGTGGCCAGAATGTTGTTGATCAGTACACAGTGGGTTGTCACTCAACTACACAGGATGTACTCAAGTGGTTACACTAGGACCTATAACAATGGGACACTGGGTCAGCCATCTTGGATATGTTTGGTTGAGGTCAATCATTTCTCAACAAAACAACAATAAAACTTTCAATAAATTGTTGCCCTGATCGACTAGATCATTCATAGTTAAACAAAAAGCTAAAAGAGCTAAGTTTTCACACTTTTTAGCTCACCTGGAACGTAGATCCGGGGCTCATTTGACCTATTTTTTGTATACATCGTCGAGGCTCATGGAAGAGCAAGTAAATACTGTGGAATAATGACAGAAGATGCGAGATCTGAATAAAATCAGTGCTCTTCATATGATGATGAGATGTAGCATAGTCTTTACAGAGCATTGGTGCTGCCACAGTGGTTTCTTGCCAAGAGTTATGCTGGATGGTTTGCCATTGTATTGCCTTTCCAGCAGTCAGACATAGCAGGAATCTCTATTTGTTTATGGTGCCAGCGATAGCTCATCTACTTTTTGCGAAGGACACTGCGGAATTTTTAACATCCAACAACTAATGCTATAGCAGACGGAACGCCCAGTTTAACGTCTATCCGAGGGATGACACACACATTGATGAATCGCCCTGCATGTGAAAAACTAGGACGACAGTTCATAGCCGGGCTGAGATTCAAACCCAGTTTAACCAGTCTATACGTATATATTGTTACGGTTTTTAGGATCTTCACTTTGTCAATTTAGTAGTAAATTTCCTTATAAATAACCCCTGTGTACATTTCCCCTTAATTGGCTGTTAAATGAAATGAGTGCACCTTAGTTAGTCCACATTGCAACACGTAGCAAATCATAGGCCCTTCTAACAGTTATTTCATTATTATGTGTGGCAGGTAAGGATGTGTTTCCAGTAGTTGACCTTGCGTTGCATCAATCAAATAAGATAGGCCCCATTCCGTCCATTTTGCTCTCCCTCTCCGAATTACGTTACTTCATTGCCAGCAGCGTTCGCCTCCATTACGCACGTGGTCAGCTCGGAGAAGAAGGGCGTGGCCCGCCCCTCGTCATTGTAGGCGGATCCAGGAAGAGCCCGTGCCAACCAATCGGCACCGCGGTGAGCGACCCGGTAGGCGTGCCCTCGTAGCCCACGGCTTGATCTCGGGCAAGGCCATAAAAGGGTGAGTGAGGGACTGCTTATGCAGATGAGTGAGGGAGCGCGAATCAAGAAGTCAAGTGAGGTTCGTTTGAGGTCGGTTCTGTGGAAGGAGGCGCTTGAGGAGGTACGAGAGAGAGGCGAGAGACGCTGCTTCACAACAGCCCCCTGCAGCGTGCAGCTTTGACGCGCTGCCACGAGTATCCCGCCGTGCGAACCAGAGTGCGGAGAGTCGACGGCTGCTCGCCTCCAGTCTTGCATGGAATTGAACCTCACCCCTCCAGCCCTGTGGTCCCACCTCATCCCTCCATTCATACCTGCCTGCAATTTCCCCATTTGTGTACGTGTTTGTCTTGTTTTGTCTTGTCCTGGGTATAAGTTAAGCCTGTATAAGCTAAGAATTGCACTGTGTCTCTGCTCTTTCTGTAAATTACTTCGTTCTTCTTCTTCTTTGGGTTTTGTGTAAATAATAATAAATCTGTTCTCCCTTTACTTTGGTTTCCTTTCTCATCCGATCGCTTTCGTGATTTCTTAATTGAGTACCTGTGGCACGATTTTTGGCCGAACTGCTTTACAATCGGGTTAGTAATAATATTGCTAACGGCTCGGATTCCGGACTGCTAAACCGCTCGGCAAAATACCATCTTGTCCGGGATTCGAGCAGTACTTGTCTCCCTGTTTTGCGGAGGGATTGATAAAGGTATTCGGCTAATACCTGGACCAATAACCCTGATCAATCCCCCCCCCCCCCCCCCCGCAAAGGAGCGTTACAAGTACAAGGATCGGCGACGGCCAGTATACAGGACAAGGGGCTAACCCCCCCCCCCCCTTGGTAAGGGGAGCGCTGACCCCAGATCCGTAACAATTGGTGTCGGGGAGTGGGATTTGAGACCCGAACCAAATTTTTTAATCCATCAAAACATTTGGTCAAAATTTACGAGCGGCCGAAATTTTGTGTAACATCCTAAATTGAAATCGTGCCATGGATGATCAAGGTGATCGGATGCCGGTAGGGGAGTTAGAAGAGGAGTTAGGGGCAATCCAGGACCCCAGGGAGGAATGGGAAGAGGAAGGCAATGAGTGTTCGGTAGCGGCGATTTCAGGCGCACAAGATGGCGGCCTCGCGCACGAGGTTGCAGCAGCACCAAATGGCGCCGCGCACGTGACCGAAGCGGCCACGCCCGCGGCGCCAATAGATATGAACCTCTTCATGACGCAAATGATGGCCTTTATGGTCAAAACGGGGGAAGAAATGGAAAAGATGAATGGGACGATGGGAGCCCAGAAAGAACAAATGAGGGCTGATAGTGAGCGAATGGGAGGCCAAATGGGAGCAATGAGGGACGAAGCGAGGGGTACCAGTGAACGGTTGGGAAATCAAATCGGGGGGCTAGGAAGCAAATTGGAGCGAATCGGTAAATTTGGGGACAGAATGGGTGAGAGCATACAAAGCTGTGGGGAGAGCATGGATCGCATGTTGGGCGAGCAGGTCCCAGGGGTACGCCATGAGGTAAAGCGGGTTGAGAAGCGCGGGTTGAGCGAGGCGGAGCAAAGCGCGGTTAAAATGACGGGTATAGAGATCGCGACCCGGGGTTTGGGGAAGCCGGCGACCGCTGAGGTAGAAGAGGGAATTTTAATAAAGCCAGTGGTCGTCGAGGTGAATAAAGAAAAAGCAGTAGTGGGAATTGAAATTGGAGAGACCGGGGACTTGGAAGAGCACTCGCGGGGTGAAGAAATGGAAAATGTACAAAGTCTAAGTTCACATCCTGATGCCGTACTTGCTAATCCTTATAAAGATTTGCAGGTGCACATGGAGAGGAGGATCCCAAAGGTGAGTCAGGTGGTATATGGTTCTAAGAGGTTTTGCAGGAGGATGTTTGGCGCGAAAATTCTTTTCGCGCGCTTGGGATCCCAGCATACCGCGGGCGTTTGTGGGAGGTCCGTTGGGCGCTGTGTGAGAGGAAATGGCACGCGTGTAAGAAAAAAGTGTGCGTCGGAGAGTGAATGCGACACAGAGAGAGAGCGATACAGAGTGTATATGCAGTGATGAGAGTGATACCGAGTGCGAGCGAGAAGGCATGTCGGAGCGTAAGTGTACGGAGTGTGACACGGAGAGTGAGTTGGTGGTGGCGCGGGTGCGGGAGGGCACATCGGAGCTCGTGATGGTGAGTGTTACAGAGGATGTAACAGGAGAGTGTGCGCAAGAGGGTGTGCAAGAGGTGTGGTGTGTAACAGGGAGTGCGGTGGTAGAATGCATGGGATGTACGAGCGGCGCTGAGACGCCAGGCTTGGTGAGTGTGAAAGGGGTTGCGTATGCATGTGAGCATGCGAGTAAGGCATCAACCTGGACCGGGGCAGCGTTTAGGGTGACGGATAGCCGACGCGGGCACTCGGTGCGCGGTGCGCTTTGTTTGTTGCGGGAGCCGGCGGGGATCGGTGCAGCGTCGCTCCTCTTCGGAGCGTCGTGCACGATTCGGGCCTGGCCCCGCCCCGCACGGTCGAGTCCGGGCCTTGCCGGGCAAGGCGATTGGTCCGGTTCGAGGGAAGGTCGGAGGGACCGGAACGGCGCCCCCCCCTGTGGTGGCGACGTTCCACCCGGGCAAGGTTGGCCCATCGCGCTTGGGAGCGAAAGGCCCTGCGTAGGGATGGTGCTTTAAACCTCGGCCCAACCAAACCGCCTCCCTTGAACCGAATGCCGGACAGACCTAACCCGCGGGAGACGAACCACCCGCATTCGTTGCTCGGCTTTGCGAAGCCGAGTTTTAATGTTGTCATGACGTACCGAGAGGCTCAGATATAGCGGACTGTGAAGATGATAGTGTTTCGATCCAAAATTGGGAATAGTGAATTGGATTGGCAGTAATGATTGGCAAATTTGATGGGTAAAAATGATTGGCAGTAAAGATTGGCGAAGATGATTGGCAAATTTGATTGGCGTGATGGGCAAAATTTGATTGGCGATGGTGATGTAGAAGGATGGCAAATCCACCATCCCTCACATCCCCGGGCACATGAGCAATAGTTATGGGGTTTTGGCAGTGTAAGCTCGCCGAGGGAGGGTTTGGATAAATGTATAGGGATCTAGAAAAATGACCATAGGTAACTGTAGAATTAAGTAGCGACATGATACCTGTAGTAGGGGACGTAGCAGATTAGTGGATTATAACGATGAGGGAGCGCAATAGTATAAGGGGCGACTGGGAAGCGCGAGTTTTAGAAGGGCACCAGCTAGTTAGATGATGCCGTGTGTGTGAGAATCTTGGTATTGAGCAAAAGAGGCAATGCTCGTGAATGGTGCCGTGTGTGTCAATAAAGTGTGTGGAGTAGTGTATGAGTGAATAATTGTGATTGCGCATCGTGTGGAATGAAGAAGCCTGGGAGGAAGGAGGGTGCCGGTGGCACCAGGTGTGTGAGAGCACAGGTGTGCAAGTGAGTGAACAGGTGTATGGAGAATGGTTGTGTGAAATAGCTAACATGGAATGGAGTATGGAATGGATGGTGTGGAGTGAGTATGTTGGAAAACTTGGAGTGGAGTGGTTGGTGCGAAGGGAGTGGATGGGGAAGATGGACCCCCATCACGAATACCCGGGGAGGGTAGTTTAAGAGTTAGGTTAATCACCACAGGAATCATAGCCCTCGCCAGGCCGCGAGGTGCATCCCCGAGAGCCGTCCTCGAGGCGCTCACACCTGCTAGCGTTGTTCGTCGGGTCTTAGCAGATCGACAAACCTTGGCAAAGTGTCCTTTCTTGCCGCAACTATTACACATTGCATCTCTAGCGGGACATAAGCTCCTGGGATGCCGGCGATTCCCGCAAAAGAAACATTTGCCTGTCATTGCAGCATGGGTCATGGCTGCCGTGGTAACCAACCCGCTCTCTTCGACCTCGTAATTCTCGTTGAGAAATTCCAGACATGCGGCGTGCGGCGGACAACTAGTCCCAGCAGCTGACACCGTGTCTGATCGTTTCTCGGCGATAGCAGTGTTCGCTGTCAAATAAGGTCGCCCCTATGTCTCCGATCGAGCCTGGGCCAACTGCAAAACTCGGGCCCATGCGTATGCATTCTGAAAGGTCATGCTCTAGGTCTCTAGCAGCCGCTGACGGATGGCCGGAGAAAGGAGACCAGTAATGAAAGCATCTGGCATTAAATCATTGAGGGCCACCTGATCCAACACTCAACAATCCTTGCCGAGTTGTCATAACTCCTGAATAAACTGCTCCAAAGTTTCAGCTGCATCTTTCCTGAGCGTAGCAAGCAAGTGTTGAGTGTAAATAGCACTTCGTGGTTTCACATAAAGAGCTCGCAGAGCAGTGACTGAATCGGTGCAAGTTTCACAGTGGGAGAAATATTCATAAACATCGCTCGACACGTTGCAGATGAGAACATCTAACTTCTGTTGGTCCGTGGCCTGGTCCGCGTTTTGGTCCACGGCTTGGGCCGCAGCTTCGGGCAAGGCTCACATGTAGAGCTCCAGGGATCGGAGCCAGTGGGTCCAGCGTCGTCCAGCATTGCTGGCTTTGGGATCGCCATCGAACCTTTCAGGTTTGAGAAATGTGTCCATGGCACACGAGATGAGATGGATTTCAATAAATTGTTATGAATCAAGTCGAGACCTCTGCTTCCAGATACGAGGCTTTATTGAAATATATCTCAACATACCCAATGTAAACAGAACAAAGAATAATGTCAGAACTACAGCAAGGATTCTACCTGCATTTAATCGTTCATAAGCAAGCTAATTATGCATTCCCGCGCCATACCTTTCTCGATCGTCCACTCACAACAGACAGAAATCAAACCAAAACCTCCTCCTTCCACAGCAACCCGTTATATTCTCTTCTCAAGGTCATTCCATTTGAATCCTCTTCTTCATTTTTTATTACAATATGTAACTGTAATGGTTACTAACTGTTGTCCCCCTGTCTTGTGACCTGATCCTCAGCTCTGATTGGTGGACGTTTGTGAGGGGCATGCAGACATACACCGGAATGACAGATCATGCTATAAAAAAGGGTCACATCCTACTATATTAAATAAGGTAATTATCTGTATGTGTGTATGTATGTGGGTACGTATGTATGTATGTATGTACCCATGTACATCTGAAAATCATATAAAAAACATGGCTGGTCCGATCTCCACCAAATTTTGCATACGTGTTGGTAGTACCCCCTGTCAGGTCCTGAGCAATGCCAACCACTCCCACCCCAACCCCTCTCCCCCACCCCTACCCCTCCCCCCCCACCCCCCCACATGTGAGGGGTGGGAGACCACTGTTTCTAGTTAGTAAAATTATGGAAGCTGTTTGAAAGGTTGCGCATAAGTTTGACCACCCCGAATAAGTATCAAGCTGTCCCTCGCCTTGGGACGCAGTAAAATTTTGACAGTATCCTAAACGTCCGCTCTAGATAGCTCGGAGCTGGTGGTCCATTTCAGTAAAAAAAAAAAGTCCATTACATTAGATATTGAACTAAAGGAGCAGGAATCTTCCCATACCTTTCCTGCCCTCCAGGAGATTCATGCCATGCCTTTCCTGCCCTCCGGGAGAATCCTACCACACCTAAAACACTCTTTTGAGGGGATGAAATATAATAAAATCTGCAAAAAGGGAGAGCAACAACATATGAGGCAGAACAAGAGATCAAATCTGAAACATGAAATGGATAAATGAGAAAGTGAGAAAATTCAATCAAAATCTATATTTATTATTCATATTCATCAGTATATTCCTACGTACATATACTAGACTACTCCGAAGTATATTCCTATGTACAAGTGACAGGTTATTGGATTGCTGACATGTTTTGTGGACCATTACAGATGTTTACTCATTCAATGGTTTATTATTGGCCAAGGTATCAGACGGAGAAGGCTGTCTTGTCTCCGCACTTAACATCAACATTGAACATAATATCCTACAAAATATAATCGAGAGTTTCTGGGATGAAAATCAATAACATGCATTTCACAGATGATACAACATTTCGCAATTCATCATCAAAAACTCCAAACCTGATACCATTGGAACTCCAAACTTGATGCCATTGGAATGGCAAACCTGACACCTTTGGATCTCCAAACCTAGCTGATGCCATTGGAACTCCAAACCCGATACATTGGAACTCCAAACCTGATACCATTGGAACTCCAAACCCGATACCATTGGAACTCCAAACCCGATACCATTGGAACTCCAAACCTAGCTGATGCCATTGGAACTCCAAACCTGATACCATTGGAACTCCAAACCCGATACCATTGGAACTCTAAACCCGATACCATTGGAACTCCAAACCTATCCGATACCATTGGAACTCCAAATCCGATACCATTGGAACTCCAAACCCGATACCATTGGAACTCCAAACCCGATACCATTGGAACTCTAAACCCGATACCATTGGAACTCCAAATCCGATACCATTGGAACTCTAAACCCGATACCATTGGAATTCCAAATCCGATACGATTGGAACTCCAAACCTGATACCATTGGAACGCCAAACCTGATACCATTGGAACTCCAAACCCGATACCATTGGAACTCCAAACCCGATACCATTGGAACTCCAAACCCGATACCATTGGAACTCTAAACCCGATACCATTGGAATTCCAAATCCGATACCATTGGAACTCCAAACCTGATACCATTGGAACTCCAAACCCGATACCATTGGAACTCCAAAACTATCCGATACCATTGGAACTCCAAACCTGATACCATTGGAACTCCAAATCCGATACCATTGGAACTCCAAATCCGATACCATTGGAACTCCAAACCCGCTACCATTGGAACTCCAAACCCGATACCATTGGAACTCTAAACCCGATACCATTGGAACTCCAAATCCGATACCATTGGAACTCCAAACCTGATACCATTGGAACTCCAAACCCGATACCATTGGAACTCCAAACCTAGCTGACACCAATGGAATTCCAAATCCGATACCATTGGAACTCCAAACCCGATACCATTGGAACTCCAAACCCGATACAATTGGACCTCCAAACCTGATACCATTGGAACTCTAAACCCGATACCATTGGAACTCCAAATCCGATACCATTGGAACTCCAAACCTGATACCATTGGAACGCCAAACCTGATACCAATAGAACTCCAAATCCGATACCATTGGAACTCCAAACCTGATACCATTGGAACTCTAAACCCGATACCATTGGAACTCCAAATCCGATACCATTGGAACTCTAAACCCGATACCATTGGAACTCCAAATCCGATACCATTGGAACTCCAAACCTGATACCATTGGAACGCCAAACCTGATACCAATAGAACTCCAAACCTGATACCATTGGAACTCCAAACCTAGCTGATACCAATGGAACTCCAAACCCAATACAGTTGGAACTCCAAACCTGATACCATTGGAACTCCAAACCCGATACCATTGGAACTCCAAACCTAGCTGATGCCATTGGAACTCCAAACCTGATACCATTGGAACTCCAAACCCGATACCATTGGAACTCTAAACCCAATACCATTGGAACTCCAAATCCGAGACCATTGGAACTCCAAACCTGACACCATTGGAACGCCAAACCTGATACCATTGGAACTCCAAACCCGATACCATTGGAACTCCAAACCTAGCTGATACCAATGGAATTCCAAATCCGATACCATTGGAACTCCAAACCCGATACCATTGGAACTCCAAACCCGATACAATTGGAACTCCAAACCTGATACCATTGGAACTCCCAACCCGATACCATTGGAACTCCAAACCCGATACCATTGGAACTCCAAATCCGATACCATTGGAACTCTAAACCCGATACCATTGGAACTCCAAACCCGATACCATTGGAACTCTAAACCCGATACCATTGGAACGCCAAACCTGATACCATTGGAACTCCAAACCCAATACCATTGGAACTCCAAACCTAGCTGACACCAATGGAATTCCAAATCCGATACCATTGGAACTCCAAACCCGATACCATTGGAACTCCAAACCCGATACCATTGGAACTCCAAACCCGATACAATTGGAACTCCAAACCTGATACCATTGGAACTCCAAACCCGATACCATTGGAACTCTAAACCCGATACCATTGGAACTCCAAATCCGATACCATTGGAACTCTAAACCCGATACCATTGGAACTCCAAATCCGATACCATTGGAACTCCAAACCTGATACCATTGGAACGCCAAACCTGATACCAATAGAACTCCAAACCTGATACCATTGGAACTCCAAACCTAGCTGATACCAATGGAACTCCAAACCCGATACCATTGGAAGTCCAAACCTGATACCATTGGACCTCCAAACCCGATACCATTGGAAGTCCAAACCTGATACCATTGGAAGTCCAAACCTGATACCATTGGACCTCCAAACCTGATACCATTGGACCTCCATACCCGATACCATTGGACCTCCATACCCGATACCATTGGAACTCCAAACATGATACCATTGGACCTCCAAACCTGATACCATTGGAACTCCAAACCCAATACCATTGGAACTCCAAACCTGATACCATTGGAACTCCAAACCTGATACCATTGGAACTCCAAACCCGATACCATTGGAACTCCAAACCTGATACCATTGGAACTCCAAACCGAGCTGATACCAATGGAATTCTAAACCCGATACCATTGGAACTCCAAACCTGATACCATTGGACCTCCAACCCCAATACCATTGGAACTCCAAACCTGATACCATTGGAACTCCAAACCTGATACCATTGGACCTCCAAACCCGATACCATTAGAAGTCCAAACCTAGCTGATACCATTGGATCTCCAAACCTGATATCTTTGAAACTCCAAACGTGATACCATTGGAACTCCAAACTTGGTACCATTGGAACTCCAAACTTGGTACCATTGGAACTACAAACCTGATGAGAGTGACAAGTGAAGAAGCAAAACTCTAAAATTAATTGCAAATAAGAAAGAAAATCATGATAATTGCAACAATCAACAACCAGACTACGTTCAAACGACAATATTATAGATATATAAATATCTTGAATCTTGTATTTCAGACAACGGTGAAGTCCCCTGGGATATGGATAAGATTGGGCATGGGAAGACTAGCCCTCGGATCGCTCAAAAGTCAACGAATGAAAAGGAAGGACCAAGGTATCCAAACAACCGGAGAGATACGTGTTAATGAAATGTCTACTGTTCTCTGCATTGCATTGTATATGGGTGTGGTTCTTGCTCACCACATGATGCACACAAGAAGATAAACGCATTTGACTTATGTTGTGGGAGGATTTCATGGCTCGAAAGAAAGACCGATGTATTAGTGTTGGGCCAAGTGGGGAACCCAGATAGCCTTCTGAGCATCATCAATCGCAGAAAGTTAGATTACTTTGGTCGTCCAACAACAGAAGAGAGAGAAACAATCTAGAGAGAGCAGTGATGCAAGGAAAAGTAGATTCAGAGTGAGCCCGGAGGTCAAGCTTAGGCGCAATAGCTGGCGGTGTGGAATCTTGAGAACAAGAGACTCAAATCACTAATGGTCGATAATAACCTGACAACGACGACCTGGAGATACAATCTAATGATTATCTATATTTATACAGTTGAACAGAAATCGATTTAATTCCCATTATTGTCTTGTGATGTAACACAGGTAACCGTTTTGATTGTGATACCATCAATTGCCGTCAATGACGTCATAATGAGTTGGAACCGTTATTTAAAAATCAAGAAAGACTTCGATAACGAGGTTATGTTTAACACAGGCAACCGTTTTGATTGTGATACCATCAATTGCCATCAATGACGTCATAATGAGTTGAAACCGTTATTTTAAAAAAATCAAGAAATATTTAGAGAACGAGACCATCTTTAACACTGGCAACGTTTTGATTGTGATACCATCAATTGCCATCAATGACGTCATAATGAGTTGGAACCGTTATTTTTTAAAAAATCAAGAAAGATTTAGATAACGAGGCTACATTTAACACTGGCAACCGTTTTCATTGCGTACCATCAATTGCCATAAATGACGTCATAATGAGTTGGAACCGTTATTTTAAAAAATAAAGAAAGATTTAGATAACGAGACTATCTTTAATACTGGCAACCGTTTTGATTACGACACCATCAATTTCCATAAATGACGTCATAATGAGTTGGAACCGTTATTTTAAAAAAATCAAGAAAGACTTAGATTAGTCAGGTTCACTATGTTAACAAATATTATTTCGTTAAAAATTTTGGGAGATTAGCAAACCTATACATTTTTGGAATCGTCAGAGCATGGAGAATCCGAAAATCAATGTTGGCATTTGCACAGACACAGATTTTGGATTTTCAAAATGGCCGCCATAAAATACATATTTTGCGCTATCTCAGCTTCTAGTCAACCTAGAAACTTAATTAAATATGCCAATCCTATGTTTGCTGGGTCGAGGAATCCAATAAAGGCATCAAAATAGTGCTCAGGATTATAGAAAAGCAACAAACAAAGGTAATTGAAAACCATTGTCTTTATATTTGTGATTTAACTGTATTACATAATACATGATATTGCAAGTCCTTTGAAGTTATAGGTATGGGTTTATAAAGCAA